>NC_092810.1:41660166-42265444 GCF_040954645.1 Diabrotica undecimpunctata | reverse complement strand
ATGTTTTGGGCAGGTATTTCATTCGAGGGCCGTACTGGTCTCGTATTTATTGATAGAGAAGCGTTAAATGCACACCGATACATTACCAAAATTCTAGACGAGCATGTAATGCCTTTTGCTGGGTTTGTCGGCGAAAACTTTATTTTTATGCAAGACAACTCGCGGCCACACGTAGCCAGGATGGTAACGCAATATCTGGAAACTGTCGGTGTGCCAAAAATGAACTGGCCGGCTCAAAGTCCAGATTTGAACCCGATTGAACATGTTTGGGACCAACTCAAACGAAGGGTAAGAAACAGAATACTTGCTCCAATAAATCGTGAACAGCTTCGGTTGGCGCTCATGGAAGAACGAACAAACAAATCAAATGAGGAGTGTAATTCACAATAGATATGGTAATACACAGTATTAATAATCACGACTTAATTGTAATTTTATAAACGAAATAGAAAAAATGTACAATGTTAACTTTTTTTTATTTTTCAATAAAATCACTACTTTGGAAAAAGTTTTTTTTGACATTTGTTATTTAAAAAATGTTTGCATACTGCTTTAGAACATATTTTTAAACATTACACAAACATCTAATGACAATCACTTTGTGGTATGATTCGTAAAAATAAAAAAATGGCAAAAATTTTAGGTGGCCTCTTTTTCGTGACGCGCAGTGTATATATAAATTAAACGAAGAATAGTAGAAATAACTAGTATCTCGGATATAATAGAGCGTAATCTTATAACTATAAAAATAACTATGAAAGATAGACAATGAAGCATTAACACTAGAAAGTCGGGCTTACGTAGGCCTACCTAGAAAGCCCGAAGGGATCATTTTGGCCCCAAGTTCCTAAATCAATAAAAACCAAGTTTAGAATTAACTATTTACTTGGGAATAAACAAAAAATAAAAATAAACAGTTTTCAGAAATTATATAAACTCTTGACGATAGAATTTGATTTAATTTTCTAGTTTCATTTTAAACATTTGGAACACCATACAGTTTGCAGTTTTTGGCATTTGCCACAAATTGCCTTGTTACAGCCGTGGCACTCATTGGAAGTATGATTTCCTTTACAAAACATTTTTAACTGACATTTTTTCTTTTTTGGCTAGTAACAGTGCTGGTGGTTGGTAAATCCGGCGGTGCTGGGTATAGTACCAGATTTCGGAAGGCAAGGTATGGAGCCCGTAATTCTTCACACAGCTGAAGAATAAACTTACGACGACTGATTTTACTTCCAGTAACTTTTTTATAAATAATTTATGCATTTCTTGCTCCTAAGTCAAGAATGTTATAAAACACGTGCATTATAAAAGACGCGCCATTTGGTCCACTACATCAACCTCGTATTTTGTTTTATTATAAAAACTTACTGTTTAAGGAAGTTTTTTTCCATCGACAGCAACATCCACTGATTGATGTAATGAGCTCAACAGAAGCACATTTTTGTGACTCTTTCCTTGGTATGCAGTAAGTGTTATCTTTTCGTCGCTCTGGAATATATGGGTAACATATAATTCTCAATTTTTACTCTTTACGCTTAGAGGAACTTCCTTTCTGTTGCGATTCAAAGTACCCACAAGACTTGTTGATTTTTTTTTGCAATGCCTTGGCCAATTTTAACGTTGTAAAGTAGTTATCTGTCGTAACATTTTTGCCCTATCCCAGTTGATTTTCCATTAACCGCAAAACAACATGTTCACCAACACAGTAAGGTTTATTCCCGGTTTGTAACATGCACCACTATTTTCTATAAATCCATTCCAAACCGCAGAGGCTAGAGCAAATTTGTCGGTTTTCAATCGCTCAGATCTCGTTTGCTTTATGTCAAATCTGAGATATTTTATAATATCCTTGAATCTGTCTCGTAGCATAGTTTGCCTTAAAAACTGAGGACCCCATATTGTTGACCACAAGCTGTTGGTTGGGAAATTTTTGGCGCTGTAGACTCCTCTTGCGTACATAATAGCCAGGGCAGCCTCCAGTTCTTCCAAAGTTATAGTCCATGTGTTATTTTTCAAACATCGATGTGCTTCTGCAATAGTGCATTCTTTTATATGACGTAACATGCTGTCGTTGATTATTAGATGCCAAGCACTTACCACACAATTGTTCCTCACGTTCCTTTTTGCATACGACGTAGGACCTGATTCCTCTCGATAAATGTTGTGCTGAGCGCGGCGTCCTGTAATGAGCAAACATTCAATGAATATGAAGATACTAAAAATCATAATCTTACCAGGTACTGATCCAGAATCAATAACTTTCCACGTTGTTCCGTCTTTCGATTGTTTGGTGTCTCCGATTGAAATAGTTTTTCCTTGTTGACCTCTTTTTCTCTTGTGACTTGGCTTAGATGCACTTGGATTCACGATAAAATTAGCTGACTCGTGCTGTTGAGTTGTAGAAGCAGTGTTTACATAAATTGGTGAGTCTTGTACAATAAAACTTTCTTACTGCTCTGAAGCATCAGAGTCGCTTGAATCATTATTTTGATGTGTTACGTATTGTTCATCGTCTGACTCATTATTTTCTGCCAATTCAGATTCACCTCCCGAAACATCTTCTTGTATTTTTCGTATTTCTTCAAGAAGTTCAAGCTCTGATAGTCCACGACGAGACATCTTTACAGTCGTCTTGAATTTTCACAATTGAACGAATGTTTCAATATTCTAGAAACGAGAGTCAGCAGAACCTAATAAACCGCTCAATAAACAAAATACTTTCAAGGAACAAACAGTATGTAACAAAATACCTTCTAGGAATAAACGTACATAAACATAATTTTATCTATCCGACAGAAAGTTAAAAAAAATCGTCAAATTTCCGAGAAAACGGTAATAATTAATACAGGGTCAGTTTGGCCCCTTCAGACTTCTATGGTAGGTTTGTTAGAAAATCCATTTAATAAATTTAGTAAACAATATTTTTTTGCGTTAAATAAGACTTTGTATCAAAATATTAAAAGTCATAAAATATGAAATTATTATTGTGTCAAATAAAAGAACTACAATAACTTCAAATCGCAACAGGGGCCAAATTGGCCCCTCCGAGTTTCTAGTGTTTAATAACAATAAAAGTTACTTCAGGTATTAAATTAATGACTGATGGTATTAAAATAGAGAGGGTAGGAAACAAGGCATAGAAAAGTGTGGGTCGAGAAATGAGAGGGGAGTGAGAGAAATGAAAGGGGAGAAATACTGATTTAGTT
This sequence comes from Diabrotica undecimpunctata, assembly GCF_040954645.1. NCBI lineage: Eukaryota > Metazoa > Arthropoda > Insecta > Coleoptera > Chrysomelidae > Diabrotica > Diabrotica undecimpunctata. Next base: position 42,262,232 of record NC_092810.1, on the reverse strand, counting down.
TGCACACTACCAAAACATGCCTATTGCAAATACATTCTATAAGAAAGGATCGAACAGAAAATAGACTTATGTAGCATTAAATAAAACCACTAAGAACGAAATTGACTTTAATCTAACCTACAAAATTGCTACAATAAAAGACGCCAGTGTAATAAATAAATTTCAAACAGGCAGCGACCCTAGACTAATCAGAAAAAAATTTGTGCTAAATCTGAAACTAAAAAGAATAAAATGAATCACAAAACCAACAGTTACCGGAATAAATATTAATAATCCAAAAGAAAACACAGGTCACTACCATAGGACAATTGACGAAACATTACACGACCAAATCGGCAGCTCTTAATGAATAAAAATCATCCTTATAGTGTCAAAGAAATCGGAGACCCGCAATAACTAAATGAACATAGTAAACTGTCCAATAAAACCAAATTAATGCTAAAACAAAGAAGGATAATGAAAGTAAGTAGCAACATACAGAGAATACAATACACAGAACTTTATAAGACAATTAGGAAAAGTATTAAGGAAGAAAATACAATACAAGACTGATAGAAAATGCAATCGAAAATAAATGAAAAAAAAACTACATAAAAACATTAATCTTTGGAAAGAAGCAAATCATTGCTCTAACAAACAAAAACACCAGAATTGGTGAGAAATTAGATAATACAATGACAGTAGGATCGACAATTACAAAAATGAGAAGCGGTAAAGCAGCTGGAATAGATGGCATAACAGTCAAACTGCTTAAATGCGTTGGCAAAAAATCCTGGAAAATATTAATAGACATATTTACGAACTGCTTAAGTTCAAGATGCATATCAGACCACTGGAATATAGCAAACATAATTCTCATTCATGAGTAAGCTAGCAAAAAGGATAATAAAAGTACAGACCTATAAGTCTACTAACAATCATATACGAGATATTCACAAAGGTTATCAACATATTAACAAATTAGATTCTCCACATTCAAAAGAGCAAGCAAGTTTACTAATGAGTAGACCTAAAGGATATAAAATACTGCTAGCAATAACTTACATAGATTTCAAGAAGGCTTTCGATTCTATATATCCCAAGGCAGTAATAGAAGCTTTGGCTAACCAAGGCATTGACCAACCGTACATAGAGACTTTAGCAAATATGTACAGACAGGCAAAAGCAAAGGTAAAAATTTATGAAAACGCTCCAGAATTTTTCACTACTAGAACCGTCCGCAATATAAACAAAGCTCTTCACTGCAACTCTAGAAAATATATTCAGCAAAATGAACTGGCAAAGCAACGGCCTATCCATTGATGGAGAATATCGTAGCCATCTAAGATTTGCAGGCGACATCGTTCTGAATGCTAATAATCCTGCAAAACTACAAAAACTTATAAGCGACCTTAATGTAGTTTGCCTTAAAAATGGACATGACAAAAACAAAAACCATGTATAACGAGCTAGTGGGTGTCCAAGATGTAATAATAAATAACACTGTACTTAAGGCAGTAAACGAGTGTGACTTGGAAAATAATACATACATTTGGCTCCTTACTCCCAGAAATCAACAGAATAGTGAAACTTTTGGTAGAAATACAGTTATATTCCAATCGAAGGTGTCACTCCATCTGTAGAAAAGAGCATTCTATTAGTGTATACTACCAATCATGACATACGACTGCGAAAACTAAAGCAAAAATAATAGACTGGATCAGACAGAAAACCAAGGTCACTGATGTAATCCACAGAATTTAATCTGTAAAATGGCAGTGGGCGGTACGTTTAGCAAGAAAAACTGACAATAGATGGTCCACTAAAATTACACTGTGGTATCCAAGAGGCGCCAAGAGTCCAAGAAGACGTCCAAGTTTAAGATAGGACTATGACATAAGCAAACAAGCTGGTACAACATGGTACAGAAAAGCGAATTTTAGACAATCGTAGGCAGAAATAAATAACGACTATGTATTATTATGCAGACGATGTAATATTAATAGCCCAAGATGAGGATTAAACTCAACTCAGAAAACCAAAACAAATGAAGTTAGTAAAATGCAGAAGCATTAAAAATCGACACATTCACAACAAAAATTCTTTAGAAGAGAAGAGTATGGAGCAGATTTACAGGGAATATGCTAAAAGAACAAGAGAGACCCAAAAGTTAGAAGAAAATGGGTATCAAACTACCAAATAACAAGCAAAATTGGTCACAGTCTTATGCTTAGTTCTTTTTGGTATTGGATTTGTTTTTGAATCAGGACATTGGTGGTTGGTTGGGTATGACGTAGAAAAAGAAAACTAATCTGAACAGTATCAGAAAAATCAAGAAATCAGAAATCATATAAAACACACTTTAAAACTTCTATGTACAAAACTACTAAAGAATCAATAAAATGTAAACGTTTCCATTCTAATGTACTAATTTCCTGTTTTATTAGAAAACCTTTCATAAATGAAAGCCATTACAAAATAAAAACCCGCTGATTCGGTTTTACAACCATGAAACCCGTAAAACAAGAACCGCTTGTTTGTGCAACACGCAAACAATAACATTAAGTTCCCATTCTGTACGTTGGCAACGTTGCTCCAAGGAAAAAGTCAGTCAGCTCATCTTCAACATCCGTCCATTATTATGTAAAACAAAAGCCAGTCGTTTTCATGTACCCTACCCTCGAAATTTAAAAAATGCTCATCAAACTGAAGCTTTTTAGCATGACGTAATTGCCAGAAAATAAAGAACAAAAGAAAGGCAAAGACCAAAACGTACTTTACATGTTTGTGGAACGACGTGACGAAACCATTTTAAGGGCACATACAAGAAAGAAATTATGGCCTCCAGGGCCGCACTCAATGGGAATGCCCTTGTTTAACGAAAATTATTTGGGGGAATTCGACAATTTATAGTTATTAAAACAATGTATTTAAATATCGAATACCATCAAATAAATAAATAAATTTATTATACCTTAAATCTAGAATATATTGATGCGTTAACCTAACATTGAGCTGAGTTTACTAATTTAATATACGGTGACGATTCGGTTTGGGCTGCACTACTTCCTATAAGCAGCATATTTGACTTCCTATTTATCAGTAAAATTTACTCGTTTAAAAAACTTGACAACAGTGCCTACTTCGTTAGTTTTTTGCATATATTATGTTGAAACTCGTGAGGTTATAGTGTTTTTCTGTAATTCAAAGTATTGATTGATTTTAAGGTATGTTTGGGCGTATTTGTGGTAAATATATATTTAAAAATAATTACAACTGGTAACGTCAGGGTTCCTTTGAACTTATTGTCAAGCATTTTGGGCATTGGAACTTAGTTAGCAAAAATGTTACCATATTCATATTTTTGCGTTTAGTTACAGGCAGAAAAAGTATATTAACAGAACGTGAATTGTAGGCTATTTTGGCAGATAGCGATTTTTAACTCAGTGAAGATGACAATAATGATTATAGCGAAAACAAGAATGTTTCTAAAAATGTTTCAAATGTTTTTTATGAAAACGAAAAGAATGCCCAAAATAATTTAGAAAATTATTCAGATTCGGAGTGGGATTCTGACGATGATAGTCTTTTACTGCAGCGTTGGGAGAAACTCCAGGAAATGGAACAATTACATAGTGTTAAGAATTGGTGGAATGAAAATATTTTAAAACTTGAGATTTCGACGTCGCTTATTCATGGACAGCTAATGAAGATCACGAATTCTGAACACCATTGGAATATTTTTCTGAGTATTTTCCTGATCATTTTTGGGAAAATTCTCTTCAACAAGTATCATACGAGCTATGCAATAAAATTAAAAGAAAAACCTAGGGTCAACTCCGAAAGAATTCAAGAAACTAGGAGGTATTCTTATTTTGAGAGAATTTTTGGACTACCGCGTGTACGTCTCTAGAAGAAAAGTAAAGGAAAAGGAAAGGAATTAAAATTCCTATTATTGCTCGACTTCTTCGAGATAGAATCTACAAGTTACGAAATTTTTTCCATGTTGTAGACAGCTGCGCAGTTAAGAGGAGACCAAAAGGCAATATGGGAAATGAGTCAATATTCACAATCTTAAGTAGTTTTTATTTAATAAAGTTGGTGAATTCTGGGCTACCGGTTTCAATGCAGTTCAATGCAATTTTCAATCAGAAACCAAATTGATTACATTATGGTGAATAAAAGATTCAGAAACGCAATAACTTCAGCCAAAACATTTCCTGGTGCTGATATAGGGTGGAACCATAACCCACTGGTAGTTAACATCAGACTAAAGCTGAAGAAGATAGAGAGTGCAAAAGCAAGAAAATACGATTTAGGACCATTAAAAAATGAAGACACCAGGCACCAGATACAAACCTATATAGAAAAAGAAATTAAAAATACAGACAAAGCTAATGAACCAGATAACGAAATAGCAAAACTACAATAAATTAACCAGACGATCCTAGATAAATATCTTCGCCCAACAACGGTTAAAAAAAAAGAGTGGATTACTAATAAAATCCTAAATATGATGGAGAATAGAAGAAGAGCTAAAAACAGAGACATGTGGAAGTATAAACGAATTGACAAAGAAGTAAGAAAAACTATTAGAGAAACCAAAAACAAATGGTTGGAAGATCAATGCAGAGAAATAAGATCATTGGAAAGTAGACACGACTCGTTTAATCTCCACAAGAAGGTAAAAGAGGCAGCAGGAATGTAAAAACCCAAGAGATCAGGACATATGACTGATGATCATGGCGACCCGGTAATAGACATTGAACAAACAAAATATATATATATGGAAGAGATATGTTGATAAGACATTCGATGACGACAGAGATAACAATCAGATAATTATGGAATACGACACAGGACCACCAATCACTCAAGACGAAGTCAAAGCCGCAATTAAAGCAACCAAAGCAGACAAAGCACCAGGGCCCGACAACTTTCATTCAGAATTTCTAAAAATCATGGGAGACGAAGGAGTAAATTGGCTTACGACAACGTTCAATAAAATCTATGACTCGGGAAAAATTCCAGAGAGCTGGTTAAAATCTACATTTATTGCTATACCTAAAAAACCTAATGCAAATAAATGCGAAGAGCATCGTATTATCAGTCTAATAAGCTACATTTTTAATACCTTCTCAAAGATAATACACAGAAGAATTTATCAGAAATGCGAGTCACAGATCTCACGAACGCAATTTGGATTCAGGGATGCATTAGGTACAAGAGAAGCCTTGTTCGCGGTTTAGGTATTATTTCAAAGGTGCAGAGACGTCAACTGCGATATTTATGTATGCTTTATTGACTACCAGAAAGCTTTCGACAGAATTAAGCACGATAAGCTCATGGATATACTAAAGGCAACTGATCTGGATAACAAAGACCTTCGAGTAATCAAGAACATATACTACAACCAATCAGCAACCATTCGGGTGAAAGACCAACTAACAGAAGAAGTTGCAATAAAGAGAGGAGTACGACAGGGCTGCATACTCTCTCCCCTAGTATTTAACGTCTATTCGAAACACGTCATGAGCCAGGCCTTAGAGCATATCGAAGAGGGTATTCTCATAAATGATGAGCGCCTGAATAATATCAGATATGCAGACGACACCATCCTCTTTGCAGACAGTTTAGAAGGTTTACAGACACTAGTAACGCAATTGTGGAGAATCAGTCAAGAATACGGGCTTGATTTTAACATCAAGAAAACAAAGTACATGGTCATCAGAAAGAAGCATATTCCACCTAGCCAATTACTGGTAGATCAGCAACAAATACTCCAAGTGCCCCATTACTACTATTTAGGTAGTAATGGGGCACTACTAGGAACTACCATAAACGATCAATGGGACCACTCAGTTGAGATAAAACAAAGAATTGGAAAAGTCAGGTCAGCATTTGTCAGAATGAGCAAGATATTTAAGAGCTACGACCTACCCTGAAAAACGAAAATCCGTTTATTGAGATGCTACGTATTTACAGTGCTGCTCTATGGGGTTGAATCATGGACACTAACCGAGGCATCCATGGGAACACTCGAGGCGTTTGAGGTGTGGTGTTATAGACGGATACTAAGGATCTCCTGGGTGGACCGTGTAACAAATATTGAGGTTCTACGTCGGATGGATAAAACATGTGAAATTATATCCAGAGTGAAACAACGCAAGCTAGAATATCTTGGACATATTATGCGAAACGATCATAGATATAACCTGCTGCAACTTATATTACAGGGAAAGGTCTACGGAAAGAGGGGGCCAGGAAGAAGAAGAATATCTTGGCTCCAGAACTTACGAAAATGGTTTTCCTTGACCATTTCAGGACTATTTCGAGCTGCGGTCAATAAAGTTATAATTGTCATGCTAGCAGCCAACATCTGTAACGGATAGGCACCACAAGAAGAAGGTTTCAATGCTTACAATATTTGCCCCATCATCAGGCCCCAGTACGTTATTTTTGTATGTATTAAGAACTAAAAGCTAAAACAACATAAAACAAGCAATAAACAACTAAAACGCAATAAACGACACTAAATAATAATAAATTAAGTAAGCAGCTACAACATTAAAATTAAATATAAAATTTAAATTCAAATTAAATTTAATTCAACTAACTCTAATAAACCCTATACTAATAGCTGACTGACTATTTAGTGCGGCTTCCATCAGATTGGTGATATCCAATGGCACTAATGTCCCAATACAATACTTGGTTTGTCGGTTTGTCAATCTCAGTCTCGATTAATGTTATGGCTGTTCACTCAATTTATTGTTATTTAGTGTCATTTATTGAGTTTTAGTTGTTTATTGCTTGTTTTATGTTGTTTTAGCTTTTAGTTTTTAATACATACAAAAATAACTTACTGGGGCCTGATGATGGAGCAAATTCTGTAAGCCTTGAAACCGGTAGCCCAATATTTATTAACTTTATTGAATAAGAACTACTTAAGATTGTGAGTATTGACTCATTTCGCATATACTAGTATTATGGACTCACATTGGCAATCTTTTATCATTTGAAAACTTTACAAAATTCAGCCTATTCTTGATGTTGTACGAAGTAAATGTACCAATTCGAAGATATCTCGAGTTGTCAATCGACGAACAAATGATTTTGTTCACTGGCACCACTAGTCTACGACAGTATGTAGGTTTGGAGAATTTTGTGCTGGAGGCACTGTCGTGAAAAAATTGTCGATGAACTTGTGTCTAGCAACTAAAAATTGACTTTGATAGATATGTCAGCTCCATTAATTTACCCGATTATTTATTAAAAAACAGGAACACATACTTGATATTGGTATCATATTATGAATAATCGAATTCCACAAGTAATTAGAAGCAAAAAAATGATTCTGGTTTACTAAAAGAAGGCTGAGGAACCCATGAAGGATAGGTACGCGGTGTTAATAAAGTATCTATTTTAAAATGGATGGATAATAAATATGTAACAATGGCTTCTACATCTGCAGGTTCTTTGCCATTGGCTTGGGTGGATGGGATAAAAAATTCAAAGAATTTTCTGGTGCCTTGCACAAATACAATTGTTAAATACAACCAACCGATGGAAGGCGTGGGTTTGTGTGACAGATTTAGTTCATATTATCGACTCTGTATGCGCACTTAAAATGGCCTGTACGTGTTATTTGGCACTTTATTAATCTTGCATTGATCCAATTTATGGATAGAACATCGTCAAGATAGTGCAGCTTTTGGCGATAAGACATCAAAGGTAATTGATTTACTGGAATTAAAGCTGTATGTTGGAGGTTACTAGCTCTAGGTGGTGAGCCTACAAGCGGGAGACAAGCCAGTGCATCTATTTTAAGAGAACCGGAGACATCCGAAGATGAAGAGCCCATAATTCCTGTAAAAATATTTAAAATTGTTTAGTGACTGCCTCTTATACAGTGATGAGTGTCTTACCACCCGGCAAAATAGCGGAAAGGATAGAAGACAGATTAAGTTGTGAGATAGTACGAGATAAAGCTAATTTTTAGACGTGGCTATTTTACTTCAGTCATAATTATAAGGATGACCTCGAAAATATTTTATTTTAATAATTGTTGATGTTAGAATAAATGATTGAATAAATTAAGATATATTATAGTAAAAAACATTAATTAGTAGCTATTTTAAATTATAAATCTTTAAGTTTATTTAATAATAAAAATAACTCAACTGAAATATTTGACTAAACTAAAGGTAAGTATGTTCTGTCAGAAAACAATTATTGTATGTAGAATTGGTGTAATAGTAAGAGACGTGGTCTATTAACAAGAAGATTGGGGTTCAATTCACATCTAGGATAAAATTTTTGTTATACTTAATCAAAAAATAATAGAAAATATGATACATATTAGGTAACAAGTTTTCGAAAAACTCATTATTTACAATTCATTCTTATTTCAATAGAAATACAAAATAATTCAAATTCAATTCCAGTTTTACAGTCGTCAGTTGTGAATGCAAAATAATCCAGTGAATCTCAGTGTTAATATCAATTCCTCTGTACAGGCAGATTAACAGTTCTCTGTTCTCTGTACAGTTTATTTTTGTAGAATTTTTACTTATTTAAACATTCTTTAAACGTTCTTTTAATTTTGAAGAATTTTTACTTTATTTTCGAAGTACAACGATACTGTTTTTTCAAGATATTTATGTTTAACTTTAAACACTTCTAATACTAGTAACGAGTGACATACATGTTTAGTGATTCAAAGCAAAACGATCTCTGCATTATTTCAAATTATTAAAAAAAAAAAATAAAACCACAATGTGGGTTTTGAACTCTAATCGTCTGCGACGTCCGTGTCGCAGTACCGGACGCAGTACTCTTATTTCTTTTTACATAAATAAATAATATTTTTATTAAATTACAACTCTTACAAATTTTTAATTATTGTTTGTTAAAATTGTTTCTGTTTTTTGTTGTTGTTACAATTCATAAGTTAGAACTTCCTTAATAAAATCTATTTTGTGAATTCTGTCTCTAAAGTCACGCAGTAATTTTATCCAGGACTTTACTAGTTCTAAAAAGTTATTGAATCCAGTCCTGTAGCGAAGAAAGGAATTATGTAGAATCGCGAGGGTTGTGCATCACTTTTATGTTGGCCACACTGAGGTAATGTCTCTACTAGATCGGCCATGCGTGTAAAGTATGTAAATAGCAGTCGTGTGTGTATATATCTGCAAGCTCGCATGTTGTCTGAGTTATTACTAGGAGGAAAACCTTGACTTCTCGCAGCTTACGACTTACCACTTCCGATGCCGGATATTTTTCTAATGGATTGGGTTTTTGATCCGTTTTATGACTTACCTGCATACATTTTGGCCTTTACAATGTTTCAATCTATTGATTTATACACCCAAACATTTATTTTATAATTAAAAGTGGCAAAATAATATATTTGTATAAAAAAAATTATTGAGAGCAACTAATAAAACACTTCCTTTAATTTCTAAGTCAAGAAGTTCTCCTTCTTTTAATACGGCGCTGCCATTTCTCTTTAATTCTGTTATTAGTTGTAGCATTGCATATCTGGTTTCCCTCATTATATGCCCAAAGTATTCTAGTTTTCAGTTTTTTACGGTTGGTAATCCTCCATGTTCTTCGTTCATTGTTGATCAAAGGCTATCAGTCTGGAGTTCTATCAGAGTATTGATTTGGGAAGAACTCCACTGGCCCTAGAGTGTTCACCAAATTATTATTATTATCGTAATAGCGGCTGACCTGAATGCGAAGAAACCCACAAGTGCAAGATGGGAGAGGGAAATACCTATCAGAATGGATACACGTCGTGGTAAATGACGGTAAGGCACCTTCATTCGTGAGAGGTAATAGTGAATTCTTTCTGTACATCCCACTGGTCTCAACGTCACTTCTTAGCAGAGCCGTAAGCTGGACTATTTTGGAAGAATAATCGCTCAGCTTACACAAGTATGTGAGTTTTGAGATAGCGAGCAAAAGGCAGAAACGGAAGGATGCGGCCCAGGTTATAGATTGTTACTTTTGTCTCACAAAGATTCAGAGCATAGGATTAAAGTCCAAGAATACTGTGAAGTATCCTTACTATCAGCTATTTCCTCTTGTTGAACATAGCAAAAATCTTTCTATCCAAAACCATCTAAGACTGTAAGTATGGATGAAGAAGAACTTGAAAGTTTTAAGGTTATATCTAGTGATATGCAATTAAAAGGAAAAATAGACAAGGATCCACTATTTTAAGAATCAGAATTTCACAAAACCTCATCTAATTTCACAGGCTGAATTTAATGATTTAAGAGAAAACTATTAAAATAGTTGTGTCCAATTTTCTACGCACTATCAAAGCTGACAATTACAAAGATCTTATGGCTGAATTACTTTCTGCCTACACAAAAATAGGGTGTATTATGTCTCTAAAAATTCATCTCATAGATGCTCATCTAAATTTCTTTCCAGAAAATTTACGTGTTTAAATGATGACCATGAAGAACGGTTCCACCAAGACGTTGTAAACATGAAAAATGAAGTCCTAGTCTGGTGGTAGATTACTACTGGACATTAATCAGTGATGCTTCAGTAAATGAGTATCGCCGTAAAACATCTGCCACATTATTTTAAGGCAAGCGCACCACAAAGAACATACTAAAATTGATATATTCCCCTGAAATACACAATTCTTCGTTGCATGTGTAGGTGATATGAAAAATTTAGTATATTGATGAACATCACATTCTATTTATGTCACAAAAAAGTTGATTTTTGTTGACCAGTGTTATCTGTTGTAATCTTCTTCGATAGAAACTATGCCATCATATATTTTAAATTCCAGAATAACAGAGAATACTATATAAAATCTCAGTATTCGTTGGACAGTGAACAGGTGTGTGTCCATATCGATAATCTGTGCCGGTGTCCTTGACTAGTACCATTATCAAATTAATAATATTAATATTGAATATTAAAAGAAACAAACCCATCTACAAAAAAGGTAGGATGTAATCATAATTACACATACATAATTATTATTATGAGTGAATCGGGAGTGGTGTTGAGCCACCCCAGAATAATACATTATTAGTGGATACGGAAGACAAAAGGTTTATTAATTTAAATAACAGATATAAAATAAATGATACAGGTAATTACTATGCCTTTGTAGAATCTACCGACAAAAACTTGTCCCGCTTATCACGAGTACGTCATTATTTATTTAAAAACCAATATTTTAAACACGATGTACTAGACATTAAACCTATTGGCAGAAATAAAGTAAAAGTAATTTTTAAAACTTATACTTGCGCTAATTCTCTAATTGAACATGAGCTTATTAAGGATAATAAACTTAGAGCGTAAATTCCATTATTTTTTATTCAGAAGAAGGGAATTATTAGGGAAATCGATACGTTTTTAGATGAAAAGTATATTTTAAAAAATATTGTTTCAGATAAAAATGTTGTCGAAGTAAAAAGGTTAAAACGGAAAATAATTGATTCGGATAATGAAACAATTCTTGTTCCTCGCCAGATGGTAATTTTGACATTTGAAGGAAATAGCATTCCTAAAACTGTTAATTTAGACTTGGTTAGGTTTAATGTTAATACAAAATCAAATCAATCATGTCTTTAGAAAACACTGGTTTTAAAGAGTCAAAAACCGTAGCCAACAATCCGTCATACGCCAAGGTAACTACAGATAATAGATTCGATATCCTCAATACTATACAAAATTTCCCTGCCTTAACCCCTAACGTCCTTGAAGGTACAGATCAAAATTAATCCTATGTACCTACTTAAAAAAAAAAAGAAGCAAGCGTAAAGTTATCTCTCCTGTTGCGGTCAAAAACCCACCAACTTTCCCAAGATTTCTCAATGCAACAAACACCTCATCCCAACCTATAATCCCTAATCCCTACAGGGACGAGTTTATGGCTTATAAAGAAAAAATTAAATGTAAAATAATCAATAAAATTCAAGCCTCGTACAACGATCTGATGGTAACGGTGGTGTAGCCATCCTCATATCAAATAACCTTTGTTTTACTGAAACTAATGTAACGAAAAACTTAAATAAAGGTATTGTAACGTGTACAGTTTTTATAGAACAAATTAAATTGGCAATCGTTTGCATTTATAAACCACCCAAAGTAATAGTCAATTGTAGAGATTGGGAAAAACTTTTAACTCAATTAAGTGATAGGGTAGTCATTGGTGGGGATTTTAATGGACACCACACTAGGTGGATTTTCTTGAAAGATTCTGCTCAGGGCAATTGTGTAGTGGACGCGCTAGATAACAGTAATCACCATCGACTTGGAATATCACCCATGTACAATAATTTCTTCATCTAAATGGAAAGAATCTTCAGCAAACTGAAATATCTTTAAATGTTATATAGAAAAAACATTGTTTGAAAATATAACCGATAATATCACTTCAGCAGAACTTTTTACTTTCTATTAAAGACAATTGACGATGCTGCCATATTTTCTATGAATATCAAAAATTCCTTTCAGCCAAAATCTCGAATTCCAGTCTGGTGGGATTATGAATGCAAAAATATGATCATTTCACGAAAACTTGCATACAAAAGATATATTTTATAGAAGCATACAATTTTGAAAACTATATTAAATGCAAACAAATTCTAACCAAAAGTAAACTCGTGTTTACAAACAAACAGAAAAGTTCGTGGATTAACTTTGTGAATACAAAATAGTAAAATTTGTAAAACAGTAAAATTTGAAATTTTGTTAATAAACTAGTGAATAAAAATTATCGTTCAAGACGATATCACCTGACAAATGAACTAATAGAAGAGTTGTTTGACAAATTTGCTCCACCATATGTTGACCTTCCTATTCAGGATAACAGAAAAACTTGTAAATACAATATTTTCCAGGAAAGTTTTGATATGAAAGAATTTGAGGCTGCACTCCGGGGCGCGATCAAATTACTTATAACATAATATATGAATTACCTCTTATAGCTAAACAAAGTTTACTAACAATTTTCAACGATTGGCTTTTCAATGGAAGATATGTTGATTATATGAAATAAATAGTTATCTGTTTAATTCTTAAACCTAATAAAAATAAAACACTCTCTTCTTCTTACAGACCGATATCATTAATGTCTTGCATATGCAAGACATTTGAAAGACTTATTAAGACTCGATGAGAATGGCTTATACAACATTATAGCATCCTTTCAAGTACACAATATGGATTTAGGGCTAGTGTTGGTACACTGGATGCAATATCACATTCAGTTACCGTCATTGAAATAACGTGTTCCAGAAACAATTATCTTACTTGTTTGTTTTTAGACCTAAAAAGGGCTAAAACTGTTGATTTAACCATGTTACACAAACAACTATATGATATAGGATTACCTCAAAATATAGCGACTAATATTGTTCATCTTTATAATAATCGTGTTATATATATTAAAGATCATTTAAACCAACTACATGGTCCTATAATTGCTCATACAGGTCTTCCACAAGAATCAGTTTTAAATCCGTTATTGTTCAACATATTTTCAGCGTAGATGTGGAAAAGGTATTATTATCCTTAAATGTGTCAATAATCGTAGATGGGGTGCTGACCCTAAAGTTGCACTGCTGTTTTACAGAGCCTACGTGCGAAATATTGTATACTATGGTTGCATTCTGTATGGTGCCGCCAGTAACACACACTTATTAACTGTAGACCGCATTCAGTACAAATGTCTAAGAATATGCTTGAGCACCATGAAGTCTACTCCTTACCCTGTTCTACTTGCTAAAAGTAATGAAATAAGTATGAGAAATTATTGCAATTAAACATATCCTGAAGCTTAGATTAAATAATAATAATCTACTTAGCCAACTGTATGAGTTATAAATTGAAAACCTCTCAAATAAATACTGGCGCATAAAAAATTCTCCTCCACTTGCTGATGCTTTCTTAGAAACTAATGAGTATTCTAATATCTATGGTAAAGAAAAAAGATAACCAATATACAAAGCTAATTTTCAGGTAACATTAAATAAACCAAAAGTCATTATACCAAAGTACACGGAATCCACACAAATAAACTTTGTCTTACTTAAATCCATATTGAGTAACTATAATGATCATGTAATAATGTATACCAATGGTTCCAAAAAAGAGGATGGTGCCACAGGTTGTGCAGTTTACATTTCACTAAAAGCGAATCTTTGAAAATTAAACTTTCATCACACTGTTCAATATATACTGCTGAAGCGGTAGCAATCAAAAAAGCATTAGATTGGTTAGATTTACACAACTTAAATACAGCAGTGATATTATCAGATTTAAACTCAGATATAACTCAACATAAAAGAAATAGTATTCTTTGTGTAATTAAAAATAAAACATATAGTAAAGATATTACAGTTATTTGGGTAAAAAGTCACACTGGTATCGAGGGAAATGAACTGGTTGACCAGCTCGCTAAAGATGCGACCCATGTTGGACTATATATTCCTATTTTCATATGGGATGACTTACAGGAACATTAATGGAAACAAAATGGAAAAACATAGCAACAAATTCAAATAACCAGTATTATATCATCAACCCTACCTTACCACAAGATGTTGCCTATATTTTCAAATATGCAATTCCAAAGAAGTTGACAGCCACAATTACACGTCTGAAAACTAATCACGGTGCATTCCCAGCTCACTTGGCTAAGTTAAATATTATCCCTTCTGGGGTATTCTCATGCGATAATGTATCACAATATTATATCAACCATATTCTTTTTAAGTGCGATAAACATAAGTATAAAACAGATCAGCTGTATTCAAAACTATCAGAACTTAAAATTCAGACTCCCATAACCATCACCCATTTACTCTCCTTAGATAGTAAAGAAGTATACAAACTAATATGTAACTTTCTTTTTAAAGTTGGATACATTATTTAAAAACTAATATCTTATATTACAATTCTGTGGCTAAAGGACTGGTTTCCAAGCCAACTTACCAAACACACACATACATACATATATAAAATCTACACAATATCTAATTAACTTAAAAGAGTTATTATTTCTATAAACAAATAATTAAAGGTTTTTGAAAACATTAGATAAATGAACTCCAAGTCCATAATGGCCACTTCGCAGTTTGGAGTAACTTTCGCATCAGCGTGCATTGAAACACGGTTTTGATCAAAGGGAAACACTGGGAGTTCTCAAGGATACTAATAAAACGAAAACACCTGGAAACAAAGTTATTTTATAACAAGAAGTACTAATTTCGTAGTAAAGTTAATTAGTTTTGAAAACAAGTTGCTTTAATTTGGTAAACATGGGGGAAACAATTTCAGATTTCTAAATAACGTTCTGCTTGCTTGTATGCTCGATAATTGGGTATTGATCTAAAGTAAACTGTTCAAGAATATGTGGAAAAATTAATATGAACATTTGTAAGTAAATATTTTAAAAATCATTTAAATATACGGTACATTGCATATAAATTTACTGATGCGCGTGTCGTAACACTTTATTGGTTTTTTTATCATTTAGATTTGTTTTTCTTGGCGTTTTTTCTTTGATATTGTTTATTTCGTTATGGTTTTTAATTGTATCTTCTTTTTTTTTAAATGAAGCACTTTTCGATTTCTGCAAGTTTCTGGAAAGGGTAGGAGAGGAAGATCAATGAAGATATTGGTGAAGACTCTTAGGCAGGATGTTTGCGAAAGTACTTAGTATTTATTTACATATTTAACATTTAATATTTTAGTTACTGTACCATAATATGATCTTACTTAATGGTATATTCTAACTACTTATTTACTTTAAAAGATATTATTTTCTTAGTTTATTTCTTAGCTATTTTCTATTTTCTTAGCTATTTTCTATTTTCTTAGCTTATTATGAGTAAAATCTCATTGTCTGGCTAGCACACGTAGTCTGTTTTTAAGTTCAAAGATACTGACTTGTCCTTTGTTATTTGGAAATTATGTCGCCAGCACAGAAAACGCCGTAAAGTATCATATTTCTGTGACTATTTAGTTAGACTATCGCCATTCAAAAGAGCATTACAATAGCGCTGATTTATGGGG
Source organism: Diabrotica undecimpunctata (assembly GCF_040954645.1). Taxonomy (NCBI): domain Eukaryota; kingdom Metazoa; phylum Arthropoda; class Insecta; order Coleoptera; family Chrysomelidae; genus Diabrotica; species Diabrotica undecimpunctata. The sequence continues at coordinate 42,246,188 of NC_092810.1, read as the reverse complement.
GTGCACTTGTCCCATAGACCACCTAAGAACGGTCAGAGGGTTTTCTGACCATCTCAAGAAACACTTTCTATCGAGACATCGTAATCATCTTGAGTTTATCGGGACGTCCCTTTTTTGTTCCTCGGTTGGCGCCACGACGGCAGATACAACTCTACTCCACTAGCTACAATAATTAATGCACTATATTTCAAAGGTAATTATTTTCTTTGTACATTTATCAGCAATGAGGTAAGCCAGTTAATTTTCGTAATATTTAAATTAATTAATAATTTATTCACAATCAAAATATTGCATTTTTCTTCATTATTATTCTAATTTATTTAACCAGCGACCTCTAAGTTTTACGCAAAACACAGGATGTATCAGGAAAGTAGATCGATATTGGTATCTAGTTCATACTAGTTCATACTAGTAATAAAAATTTATGGAGGAATGTAATTAAAAATATATTGCGTTTAAAGTAGTATTTTTTGGTCTTAAATTGTATATATACTGGCGAGAATTCTGACAAAAACAAATCAGTCATACTAAAAAAATTTGATTCTTCGATACATTTATGTATTTAAAATAATTTTTTCGTGCATACAATTTAATCAAGGCATTTAATCAAGGCTCTCAATGACACTCGGAGAGTGAATGTTGATCAAAATTTCTTAATTCTAACAAATTATTTTCATAGACAGAGCAACAAATAACATTAATGCATAACAAAACAACGAAATAAAACAACAAAAGATGTTGTTTGGGCAACAAAAGAATTGGTATGGTGTGTTACGCAGAGGATGCAGCAATTATTGCGGAATCAGGTGATGCAATTCAGATATCTGGGCATAGATATATCAAGCAGACACGACCCAGTAAAGGACCTAAGGAGTCAGATCAACACAGCATCCGCATTGTCGGGATGTCTGCGGGAGATAGTCTGGTCTAATCCGTATATGCGCACAGATAGTAAAATTAGAATCTACAAGACTTGCATACGACCGAACATGACATATGGCATAGAAGTGCGCGAAGATACGAACAAAACGAAACAGATGCTAAGGGTTGCCGAGATGAAAACCCTAAGAACAATAGTGGGCAAAACAAGAAGAGACAGGGTGAGAAATACAAACGTTAGAGAGCAGTGTAACTATCAAGATATTGTAAGATGGGGAAGGCAGCGTAAAAGAATGTGGTACAGTCATGTAAGACGAATGGATGAGAATGGACTCCCAAAAATTGCCCTAGAAAACAACCCGCCCGGTTCAAGACCTCCCGGAAGACCACCTAAAAGATGGAGGGATAGTTGGCAGTCTATCTCCCAGGAAATTAACCAGAGGCAGCTTCAGAATTAAACAGATCGAAAGATCTCCAAGAAGTAGAAGAAGAAAAAAAAGAAGAGCATAAAAAAAAATTCAGATTTGTATGCAACAAGCAGCATATTTGTATATATTTATTTTATTCTTTAATAACTGAGCTTCCTATCAACATTCTATGAATATCGTTAACATTTTCGTATATCTCAGTGCTTCTCGAATCTCTGTAATCTTTTTCAGCTGGCATATTCGACACATATCTCATTTCGCCAAGTACTTAGATAACATCATGAGAAATAAAAACGGCAGTTTCACTAGCAGCTAGTTTGGTCATCAAAGTTTCTTTGCTGGTTGTGAAACGATCGTCTTGAAGTACTGTTACTTTCCACACCAGAAGCCTAGCTAATTCCAACCGAAGAGTTATCTCTCTTAGGGGCAACTTTAATAAATTCCTTTATATATTAAACCCACAAGTATATATAACAGTGGATTTTACCTTCACAGTATCTAATTCGCGAATTGTCTTTCCGAAGCTTTCCTCTGTAGCGAATAATATGCAGCCAGGTTTAGAGCACCTTGTCCAACTCCAACAGCTTGAATTGCAACGTTAACTGTAGCTCTGAAACGAAACTCGACATTCTAAAAACTAAGTAAAGTACCTAGCAAGACCACTTATCTATCAATAAACATTGTATGTCTAACACTTATTTTATAGAAGACAATATCTTTATAGAAAACTCCGAGACCCGAGAACTATTCATATGTTGGCTACGATATGTTGACGATACTTTAGTCATTTGGACCTACGACAGGGATGCTGTAATGTCTTTTCAGGCTCATCTGAATAGTATAGGTACGTCCTAGTATTCAGTCACAATAAAAGTGGAAACTCATTCATCCCTACCGTTTCTCAACCGTTATTTAAAAAAAAAACCAATCCCAAAGTTTTCATAACTCTGTTTATCGAAAACCTATCCATACCAATCAATACTTGCATGCCAACTCCCATTATTCATCTTCACAAATTAATCCAGTTCTTAATACCCTTGCCCCCAGATCAATATGCCTTTGCGATGATGCAAGTAGCCCGCTGAGCTCATTAGTTTAGAACAAGCCTTCATCCAAAATCAGATTAATATAAGCACGTACTGATCAACTCATATACTGGGATCCTTATCATACGAAAGCTTTTCTTTCTTACATCAAAGGTATCATTAACAAAAACAAAAAAATTTATTTTAAAAAAAGATAATATTTATCCCCAACAAAAACTTTTATCTCTTGTCCGGTCAATCAAAGACAACATTCCAAATAAACAACACAGATCTTATATAGGCCAAACAAATCATAGAATCCAAAATATGATTTATGAACATTCCATTTCTGTTCGCAATTTTGATTCAATTTTATCTCTAGGTCAACTCCATCTTTATACGGGTCACAAAATTGATTTTAAAAACTCCTGAACTATAGCCCCATCTACTAAACCGAGAAGGTCCTGTCCGAGAGGTCATATAAATTGAAAATAGGCCAAATTGTCTCAATGAAAAAGAAGACGGCAAACGGTTACCTTCGAAATGGAGACCTGTCATAAAGAAAATAGTGCCCGCTCAACCCTGCAATCAAAATCCCACCATCAGAAACGTTCTCGTCAATCCACACGCCAACGCCTACACCAACCTCTACCTAAACTATGCCATGATCGACGGCGTAAATGAACCGTCCGCTTTTCTCAGTAGCAGTGATCAATATAGTAGAGTCTGAAGACTCGAGATACTAAGACCTCAGAAGCCCTGAAGAAGATATCAGAGATGATGTCGAAAGCTCGGCGCATTAATAAATCGACGCGGTTCAACCCGACAGCCTGGTGAGTTCAACCCAGTAGTTCACTGGGTCAAGATTGTGTAAAAAATATTATTGCTGTTATTTTTAGTTGTTTGTGCAAATTTTTATGACTAATTAAAGATCACAGTTTTGAATAAACATAGGATGATTTAAATAATCCACTTGACATCGATTTACAAAGTAGAGTATACTAAGATTTCGTCAAGTAAAGACGTATAGTAATTCTCCTTTAGCTACTTTACATTGAAAAAAGAAGCCTTGCTTACATAGTGTTTCATTTTCTGGGCTTGGGATAGGGTATGTCGGTTGTAAAGCCACTAAATTCATTCCGTTGCTATCATATACCCAATTCTATTCCTAAAGATATGTGAATAAAGAACGGTTGCTGATTTTTGTTCATTTATCTTATCAGGATCTAAATTTTTTTTATTTTTGTTATTTAAATGGTCTTAAAGAAAAAGAAAGTGAAAAGTAAAAGTGGTCTTAAAACTAGAAGAAAGCGAAAACTATATTGGTGAATTCGGCTATGGTGTTAGAAATGAGAGAGGAGAAACCCTGGTTAACTTCCTACATAGCAACAAATATTTCGTAATGAACACATTTTATAAGAAAAAACCGCAAAGAAAGTGGACGTGGTTATCACCAGACGGAAAAACAAGGAACGAAATCGATTACATCATGTGTAACAAGAAAGGTATCGTAGAAGATGTCTCTCTGGGTAGTGATCATAGAATGGTTAGAGCTAAACTAAGGATTAAGTATAGCAAACGTAGAATTAACTTTAATAACACGATACAAATAGACACAGAAAAGCTAAAAGTCGATAAAGAAAAATATGCTAGCAAATTAAAAACCGCCCAAGCACTGAATCTAGAACAACTCAGAGTTAATAAAATTAACTCAGTTATAACAAAAGAACTATTGAATGCTAGCTCAGAAGTAGCAACCCGCTATAACAACAAAAAATCCAAAATAAGTGCAGAATCGAAGAATATGCTGAAACAACGAAAAGAGCTCCTGTCACTAAACAAAAGAAATACCACAGAATACAAAGAACTTAATCGAGCCATACGAAAACAGATAAAAGACGATATTAAAAAACATCAACAAGAACATGTAGAAAGAGTGATAGAGAAAAATCAAAGTCTGAAATATACCAAACCGAAATTAGGAAAGAAAAATATTATAACTATGAAAAATCAACAAGGCCAACTAGAAACAAGCAAAGCTCAGATATCAAACATAGTTGAAAACTTCTATACTGAGTTATACCGCTCAAGAAACGATCCCCCCGACTCTTCAAAGCAAAATCTGAAAAGACAAATAACAAACGTAAATTCTGAAGTAATGCCCGAAATAAGCGAAGTAGAAATAGAAAATGCAATTAAAGAATTGAAAAGAAATAAAGCACCGGGTAGTGATGGAATTCTGGAAGAAATGTTGAAAGAAGGAGGAGAAGAAGTCATCAGGTACCTAAAAATACTTTTTAATAAATGCCTATTTGAAGGAAACATACCAAGGGAATGGAATACTGCTAACACAATATTAATACACAAAAAAGGGGACAATACAGATCTGAAAAATTATCGTCCAATATCACTACTATCACAACTTTATAAAACATTCACAAAAATAATTACAAATAGATTGACAACAAAGTTCGATGTATATCAACCAGTAGAGCAAGCCGGATTTAGAAAAGGGTTCAGTACATGTGACCATCTTCACACACTAAAGGTCCTAATAGAAAAAGTTAACGAATACAATTTACCAATCTGTTTAGCATTTATAGACTACGAGAAAGCTTTTGACAGCATAGAATTATGGGCTATTGAGGAAGCACTGGTCAACAGCAGAATAGATTCTAGATATAGGATATTAATACATAATATATACCAACACGCTGAAATGGTAGTCACGATGGATAACGGAATGAAAACGGGGCCAATAAAAATCAACCGAGGAGTCAGACAGGGAGACACCATATCTCCAAAACTATTTACTGCCGCACTTGAAGACATCTTTAAATCACTAAATTGGGAAACGAAGGGACTGTCGATAAACGGAAAGTATTTAAACCATCTAAGATATGCAGATGACGCAGTACTAATAGCCGACAGCTGGAAAGAACTGAAGACGATGATCGATGAGCTTCATACGGAATCCATAAAAAAAGGACTGAAAATGAATCTAAGTAAAACTAAGCTAATGTCGAATAAAGTTGATCAACCGACGATAACCATCCAAGGAACAAAAGTGGAACATGTAGAAGAATACATATATCTGGGTCAAAATATCAAGGTAAACAAAGAAAACCAAACTACCGAAATAAGCAGACGAGTAAGAATGGGATGGGCCGCATTTGGAAAACTCTCATACATACTGAAAGACAAAAAGATATCCCAAAACCTTCGAACCAAAGTGTTCGATTCTTGTATCCTTCCCGTTCTCACTTACGGAGCTCAAACCTGGACATTCACAAAAAAGAACATGGACAAGATTCGAAAAACTCAGCGAGCCATGGAACGACAGATGCCTGGTATCTCACTAATAGATCGGCAAACGAACGAAGCAATCCGGAACAAAACAAAAATAAAGGACGCCGCGAAACAAGCAGCTAAATTAAAATGGGCTGGACACAACGAACGTCTCGAAGATGGTAGATGGAACAAAGAAGTCGGAAACTGGCGACCGTACGATGCGAAGAGAAATGGGAGAGGCCTTTATTCGACAATTCGGATAGAAAAAGGGCTAAAAAAAAAAAAAAAAAAAAATGGTCTTAACTCCTTCTTTCTTTGAGATAAATATGTCTTCCAACTGTATTTATTCGTATATAAATATGTTGGTATTACATAATTCTTCAACAAACTCTTTGATCTTTGAAACTGCTTCACTGGTGTTTTTTCTTGTTCTTATAGTTTTGCTGATGCTTTACTAGTTGTGTTTATATAGAATAATTATCCCGCTCCTCTTCTAGAGCTTTTATTTCGATGCATTTTTAAATCAGACAACGGCATCAATAACGTATTAATATCATGACTAAAATTCTAATTATACATTTAATTTTACGGTAGCCTTGTTGCTGTATCTCTTAATTAAGGTATGAGATTTTGTAATGATTTTTAGCGATACATTTAACCACTCAATCACTCTCAGTTTTGTTAAATGTCAACTGGGAACAGCATATTTCACTGTCAAATCTCATTATTCTTGACATGAAATCAAAAAAAGTTATTACCCGATGCTTAACGTTCTTTTAATGTTTGGCATTTACAGCTTTGCGGCCATTACCCGTTTAAAAAGAATTCAAATTAGGCCTTGTATTCGAACAAACCACACAGAGCTCGCATTAAACCTGTAATTAAAACAGAATCATTCAAATAATGGATTCGAACATATGGAGAATATGGAGAAACGCACACATTAGTCTTCTTCCTCGTATTCTTGATTTAAATGGATGCGAGGGCTGACGTGTATGATAACTAGAGACTCGATTTTGAAAAATCGATAACGTTCGTTCGTTTGGGGGAGTTTGGGGGAATGTAACCGTTTTGGAGTTTATGTTAATTAAAATACAAGCGGAGATGTTTTGTTAGATTTATTTGAATTATCTAAATATTTGCCGAAATGAGTTATTTCTTGCATTTGAAATATTTATAATGTCAATATTTTGGTGTGTTTGCTTAGAACAACTTGATATATTTACGTAACAATGCCAATCTGCAAATTTGTTTTCGTTTGTATTATTACGGGTGAAGCAAGAAAACAAATGTTTTATGTTAAACTAAACAAAAAAAGCCGAGTACGAAACATACAGGAAAAAATGCAAAAAATTATTCATAGAAAAAAAAACCATATGTGGATAGTGCTTTGGTTGTATCAGGAACAGGGAAAGTTTTTAAACAAGTCATTTGTCGTAGAAAATAATTGTTAATTTTAGATATTTACACACGCTCGACTCTTGTTTATAAGACCATCAAATCTAATGATTGCACAGAAATAGTTGGTGTACCGATGACCAACCTATTAGACTTAGACCTATATTAAAACTTGTGTTTTACTTTGTGCTAATAACTCTCAGTAGTTCATAAAAGGTTATTTTATTTAAATAATTAAAAAAACTATCGTAAAAGTCATCCTGACTCACCTACTATTAGAGTGCATTGAAAAGTTACATTGAGGATACATTTTTGAGAGAACACAATTTAATTTTTTGCTGTGTCGGGGTGGTTATGGTATAATTTCACTATTTGAGAGAGTGATTCATCGTTTAAAGGCGCAGAAATGCGGAAAGACGTATGAAAATCCAGTGACGTACACTCACTTTTATTTTAACAATAATTATATTTTATTTTTTAAATATTAATGTTCGAAATAGGCCACAATATATTTATTTACAAGTTTTTACTGACGTTTCGATATTTATATCCAAAGACCGCTTTCAAAGATATAAATAATAGTTATATTTATTTTATTTGTGTATTATTATATATTTTTATATAATTTTATATATATTATAATCTTATATTATTTATATTGTTTTTTTTTATCTTTAAAAACGAAATAGAGATCGAAACGTCAATGTATTAAACATGTAAATGGATATATTGTGGCTTATTTCCAACCTTTTTCCTAAAAATACAGAATGCTACAAACAAGAAGCTATAGAAATGTCATTTGTATGTTTGAAAACGGTATCTTTATAGAGATCGAAACTTCCGTAAATCAAACATTTAAATAAATATATTGTGGCTTATTCCCAACATTATTTCTAAAAATACAGAACGACAAGCGAAAAGCCATAAAAAATAAGTATTACTATCATTTGTATAATTAAAAACGGTCTCTGGATATAGAGATCGAAACGTCAATAAATAAACATATGAATAAATATTTTGTGGCTCATTCCCTACATTCCCCTAAAAATACAGAATGCCATAAACAAAAAGCTATAAAAAACAAGTAATTTTGCAGAAAGTTTACTGAAACCAACCGGCTGTCACGGAAGTTACACTAAAACGTCTTTTGACGTGACCCGTCTTTAAAGAGTTACACAATGAAATTTTTTTAAAACAAATTTTAAGACAGTTTCCACACCACCCCAGAGGTATGTCTTGTGGCGCGTTACTTTTTTTAAATGGGTGTTCGCCAAGAGCCATATTGTCTTATTAAATAAAATGAACAAAACACTTAAACAGTATAAAACAAAACAGAATAGAATGCTATAAAACAAAATAAAATTCTATAAAAACAAAATAAAAATAATGTTTGATGTAACAAAACATTGTACTATTCTATTTAAACACAAACACTATACACACTTACTATGTTCTTCTCGTTTTTTTTTGTTTTTTGGTTTTTTTATGCTGATGTTCTTATTAAACTATTAGAAAATATTATTCGCTGTCTAAATCTGAAGATGCAGTGCTGCTATCGCTGTCCTTATCTTCACCACCTGGTGTAATTATAATTGGCTCCAGTAAAACTTCGATATGAGTGTCAAGTTCCCACATACGATGTTCTTCTTTAATTATGTGGCCTATACATTAAGCTCATTTCTCTGGAGTTACATGGAGGATTGCTTGAATCAAAAGTTTCTTAATTTCGTTTAATTTGAACGTTTTGTTATTGCGTGCTACTTCTCCTTTCACTTGCGCCCATATAAGTTCAATGGGATTAAGTTCGCAATGATAAGGTGGTAGACGCAGAACTTTGACACCATAATCTTTTGCAGTTTCATCTACAGCATATTTAAGATATTCATTTTTCCTTAACTGTGCAATGTCAAGTAGCTAAATTTTGAGCATTGATTCTTCGTATGCAATCCCCTTTTCGGTAAGCCATTTTTGAATCCTCCCTTTCAATTTCTTTCATAATCACCTGTTTTTTTTTCGACTCAAATTGAAGAAAACCATCATCAAGAAACCCTGTATTACTTCCTATATGGGTGATGATTAAACGCCGTCCCTTTCCTGATGGAGCTTTTAATCCTGTAGAGCAGCCTTCTATAAATGCTTCGCGTTTACTTTTGACATTTAAATCTTGCCAAACTTTTCCAACTGTATGACCTTCGTTAATCCAGGTTTCATACAAATAACATATTTTGCGTCCAGTGCTGCGAATTTTGCGTACTTCTTCTAAATATTTTCTTCTCCACACAATAATTTTATTTTTTTCTAATAGCATACTTTTTCTGTTGAGTTTTACATATCGAAAGTTCATTTCGCGCATGGTCCTGATTAAGACTCTACGAGATATCTTGGGCAAGGAGTCGTCGTTTTCGAGCTCTTGAGAAATATTTTTCAGTGTTGTATGTTTCAGTGAATTTCACTCCGAAAATAAAATGAATGAATGTTTCGACGTATAATATTCCTTGTCTCGTCATCCAAAACAATGCTTTTCCTACCTCTAGTGTTACCTTTTTCTTGCTTTTTATTTTCCGACGTATTTTTAAGTACACGATAAATACAGCTAACGGATACTTTTGTTAAACTGCTACAAATGTCGACCGCTTGGCTAACATTTAATGCCATCTTTTCTGCCGACAATTCCTTCATAAACGTTTCCTATCATTACCTTCTCTTTGGACGTTAACATTTTCCGTCTCTTTTGCGGCTTTTCATTTTTGGAATTAACATCAGAATTTTGCTGTCTTCTCTTGGAACAACTCGGTTTTTCGTCCAACTCCAATAAAACCAAATAATCACAGATTATATCTAAAAATTTACTATAAAACGACAAACTATAACACTCGCATTATCAATAACAGGTTTTATCAATAACACAAACTTATCGCATAAAATATATTCACAAAATGCAACACATGCCCTACCCTCAGAAACGCAAATGTAAATGAACTATTGTTGATGGGCACTTGCTCGATAAAAACTAGTTTTACGGCTTTCTGTGGGTAGGAATTGAAACGGAGTTCCGTCGCTAATTCCAAAGTTGCCAAACGATTGAAAAATATTGTTTTAAAATATCGATTTTTATTTTATAAATTTAAATATGTAACGAAACGAAACATATAAATAAAATTTATTTAATTACAATTTTGTGCTTAATTTTTACTATTGAAAAAATCATGTTTTTTGGTGTTGTTATGACGGTAATAATCGCTGCGTGGAAGAATACAAGTTGTGTATGACCATAATTACTACTTGTGAACAAGAATTGGCTACACTGTACAACTCCTGGTCAATTTTTCTATAGAGAAGCACAAATAAATATACTACTTATATATTGTGTAATTTCTTATGAGAAAACGCAAATTGCAATTGAGAAAACGGGTAGTTTTCGACAGCCGCTGTGTACATTTAATTTTGAGGATATTCAGCGTTTAAACGATGAATCACTCTCCCAAATAGTGAAATTCTACTATAGTATACGCTTAAGTTTGAGTTTGTATGGTGGCCACACTTGTCCTCCGGTCGCCATCTTGGTAAATGAGGGACAAAGGTCTTGTGAGCTGTATCTCTTAAATTAGCAACCCTACAGAAAATTTTATAAGACCTAATTTGCAGTAAATTTTATTTTTTAAAACTTTATTGGTATTACTATTTATAGTGAAACTAAAAATAAAAAGTTATAACTAAAATAGCTAAAAATGTTTGAACAAATTTTCTTTTGGGCTTTATAACTTTTTTTCTGGTCATTTTACAATAAAATGACATTGAAGCAATGTTATTACGGATTTTTCAAAAGGAATTTTCACTACAAATTTCTTTAGTTTCATTAATTTCTTTAAATTTTACAGCGGTTTGAAGTTGACCGGATTTTTGAATACTCGCCATCTTGGAATAAGGGGTGCAAAGGGTTTTTGTGCTGTATCTCGTCTATACAGTTGATTCTACAAGGCAATATTAAGAGTAAGAGAGGCCCCGGATGTAGACGTATATTCTTACTGGCCGATCGTAGAAAGAGGACTGGTCTAACGTCAACGGATCTGTAATGTATTGGCCATGTAATAATTATAAACCCCAGTCGCGACGCTCATGTATTGCTAATTATCGCATTATATTTCAGTTAGGTTACCGGTAAAAGAATAAAGTGTTGTGTTTGATATTTAGTCAAATAAAGGTTTGTTTTGGGTTCATCCAAGTGTTTTTGTTTTAAAAATTGCATGGCGACGAGGATAAAAACGTTTTTTAATTGTGTATAAGTGAATACAAAATGTCAAAAGACGGGAAATTAGATTTATCTAATCTGATTATTTGCCCACTTTCATCTTTGCATAGACGTATTTGGGGTTTATATCCACTTTTTATCTGTTTTAGGTATTCGTAAACCCCTCTAGTTTTGTTGTTTTTGAAATTTTGTTCCCTTTTTTCTTTTTGTTCATTTTCATAGTTTTTTTTTATTTCTACATATCTTGTCTGCTTTCCGTCTTATGACTTTAAATGATGTTCGTCTTTCCCGTGTTTTTCTTGTTACATACATTTTGTGTGCTTCATTTTCTTCCTCTATTGCTTGTCTGCACACGTCATCGAACCATGCTCCTTTTTCCGTCTTTTTCTTGTTCCCAGGGTGGACGTTGCCGCTGTCAATATTGCTGTTTTAATAATATTTCATTTGTCCTCTATGGAGTGCAGTTCTAGCGTCCTTCTCATTTGCGACTTCTTCTTCGAACTTCTCTATACATTCCTGAATCTTCAATTTTTCCAGGTCCAGTTTATTTGTTCTTTGTTGTCTTTAGTTTCTTTCTGTGTTAACTCTGCATCTAAATTTGGTTTGTAGTAAAAGATTGTTTAATCCACAGCATGCTTCTCGTGGTGTTCTCACATCTGAGATACTACTGGCTGCCCTTTTGTCTATCAGCACATGGTCGGTTAAATTGGTTATGGTTATATCTGGTGATATCCATGTCATTTTGTGTATGTTTTATGTGGAAAGCATGTGGAACATATAACCATGTTTTTACTGCCGGCAAAATTTGTCACAAACTCCCCATTCTAGCTTGTTTCATTGTGCAGTGTGTGTTTTTCTGTTGTGCGATAGAACTGCGGCTCCTTGCCTATTTTAGCAGTGATATCACCCATTATAATCTTGTTGTCATTTTTGGGAGCATTGTCATATACTATCTCCAGCTGTTGTTAGAAGCTTTTTTGTATGTTGTTCTTGTTCTTCTTTTGGGCAGTGAATGTTTATCATTATTAGGTTGAACAAGTGGTTGCAAATTCTTACCTATTCTAAGTTTGCATATCCTTTCTCTGACTGCCTGGAAGTCTATGATTTTTGACTTAAAATCATTATCCACCACAAATGCATTTCCACATTCTTTGCTTCCTTGTTTCTCCCCACTATATAGAATTGTGTGCGTTTTAGTGTCGTTGACACCTTTCCCCAGCCATCTTGTCTACTGCAGGGTGGTAACCATGAGCTTATATCTTTGTAGTTCTTGCAAAAGTGCGGTTTGCTGGCTTATTTAGTGTCCTCACATTCCAGTTTCCAAATATATAGCCCATGTTTCGTAGCTTAAGTCGTTTCCAAAAGTTCCGTCCTGTGTTCCGGGCTTAGAACCGGCAGTGGTGACTTCTGAGCTATTAGGTGCACCCGATTGTGACCACAGGCAGAGTCTTTTAATAATATGGTACGTTATTCATGGCACTCTTAATTTACTGCGACTGAATGGATCAAGTCATAGAGAAACTATTAGAAAAAAAACTTTATTGAGTATATTATTTTATTATATATTAATAAATTAAACCTCGTTGAAAATTTAGAACAAAATAAGTTTCAGCGTTCAATTTACAAAACAAATCCTCATCAATATTGTCTTATTTCTCATATTTCAATTACCAATCTGGTTACCAAAATTCTGGTTGAGATCTTAAATAAAAAATATAATTACTGGCAAATTTAATGCTAACGCACCTGTAATGCGTTTTTTAAACATTCTTATACTTAATATTGTATTAAATAGTACATGGCACTCTTATTTTATCGCGACTAACTGGATTAAGTAATAGAAAAGCTATTAAACAAAAACGTTTAATAAGTTTATTAATAAACCTGGTTGAAAATTTAGAACCAAATAAGTTTCAGCGTTCAATTTACAAAACAAATCCTTATTGATACTGTTTTATGTCACATATTTCAATTATCAGTCCCTTCAAAAGCCTTAAGTTATCGATCAAACCTCGAGTTGCACTTGTCAACCAAGAATTCACTTTCACGTTGAAATCCATGCAGCAAACAAGCAAAGAGCCAACTAACCGAACGCCCATCAGCCCATCAAGCTGCTAGTGGTCTGCAAACGACGTAAAACCAATTAATTTGGGCAATCGACTCGCTACTCTGGATACTCTTGACTTCCCTGGATTCTCTCTGGATCTCGTCATCGGTTACGGGATGGGAAATTCATCTTTTAACTTCCGAAACGCGTTGACGGTTTTAAACCGCGATTTGACCTTCACCAGTTCTACAAGGGTCTTAAGCTATTATCTTTAATGTAAACTGCCGATATTATATATTTCTCTCTCTGCGACAAACATTAAATGTAATACTTCAAAAATAATTTTTAATGGTAGAAAGTAAAAATTCTCACTCTTAGATAAAATATTTATTCTAAGAGTTCCTCTTTTTATGTATTTTCATGTATTTTTCTTTTATAGTAAGTGATCGAAACAGCATTCTATAATTTTGCACAATGAACGAAAATTTTAAAAACTGGCATTTCTGACCGATTCTTGTCCCGCAAACAGGTAGTTATATATGACGTCATCTGGCAATTTCCACTCCTTAAATATCCTAACCAAACAAATTTGACAGCTGTCACTTCCTAACACGTTTTGGCGATTTCTTTATTTCTATAATTCAAGTGATTTCTGTAAAGAGGTAGTTATGAATATGCCAGAGGAAAACAAGGGCTGAATATTAACCCTTTCTTTACCAGACCTGATCAGCGATGCAGTGCCACCATTCCCAGGGTTTTTGAAGTGCCAGCAGTACCAGCGACGTATATATACGATTGCTCATTAAATGCAAAGAAAAACTCAGAAAATGCTCTTTAATGTTCAAAGAAATATAAAACGAAAGTATTTTTAATAACTATCTATAAACTAAATATGAAATGAATACGAAAGTAGTTATTAGAATTGTTCCTGGGTATCGTAAATGCCAAAGCAAGGATGTGCGCAGAGACACACGTTACATTCCCGACATATTTACCTTGATTCGCGCCGTTTCTTTGCTTGATTGTTGTTGGGGACAATATCAGGAAAACGTTTCTTGTCTACCTACAAGACGAAAAACGTTTCGCATATGTCCTACAGTTGTATGTTTTGGTAAATGATACCTAAAAATAACATCTCATTGTAACAAGATGATTTCAAGATTAGATTCACATACCTGTCTAGAAGCTGACGAATAGGGTTCAAGTAAAACTGGGCCAATGGTGTTTTCTCTGCATGTTGTGTAAGGTATATTGCATGTACATTTAGAATAGAAAGGTGCAATATGTGAAAGAAGAGTTTTTTGTACCATTTGACGGTTTTACTGACGCTTTCTGTGTTTTTTAATGAATTCGTTTGTCTTTTTGGTCTTTTTTAGCCAATTATACCATTTTGTCTTGGTGCATGGTAGTAAGCAAAGTGACCTCTCTTCGATCCTTCCATTTTAGTGTCAACATATTGCAACTCGACATTGAGGAAGTTGTACCTTTTTGTAGTTTTTCTGCTAAATTAGGCATGTGTTTTCTGTTGACCCTGACTGTTCCACAAGAGTTAGTTTTATGGTCAAATAGGTAACTTGACAAACTAGGAGACGTGTACCAGTTATCAGTAAAGAGCGAGTGAACTTTTATTTCGGTGTTTTTACCTACATAAACGATAAAGTCTAATACATAACCCATTTCACAGTTACACAGAAGAAACAATTTTATTCCAAATCGATGACGTTTGTTCTTATAAACTTTTTAAAATGCAGTCGTTCTTTGAATAGAACCAAACTTTCGTCGATTACCAGATTTTGGAATGGCGTAAAATTTTTAGCAAATGAGTTTTTTACCTGCAAAAAATCGCCTCGCACCTTGTAATAAGAATCCGCTTGCGGTTGATTAGCGTTTTCAGCGAAGTGTAACATTCTCAGTATAGACTGAAAGCGATTCCGGGACATTACACTAGAAAATATGGGTGTATATAACAAATCGTTTGTTGACCAATTTTCTGTAAGTTTGGCTTTTCTATGACGTGATGCGAGCAATAGCACAGCGATAAATGTAAAAAAATAATTTTCTGTAAGTGGCGACCAAGCAATCTTTTTATTTTTGCAAACTTCCGCTGCAGCAAAATTATTTGTTTCATGTATAATTAAATTAACGGTACCTGGATTTAGAAAGGAAAGAAAACAATCTATTTCCCTAGCATGATTCTCAATATTGTCCAAATGGGCACCTGAATTTGTGTCATCAAACTCGTACACGACAGGAACAAATTGCTGTTTATCCCACTGTATACTAAAATCATCCGATAAAGATCTTTTGCTTTCATTTCTCGATGTATTTGCAACAACATCTTCGGATTCGTCCTTATTAGCACCTTCATTTTCAGAAATAGCTTCATTATTCCGATAAATAATATTAACAATCTCCTCCTCTTCTGAATCATCGCTATCTGGTACATAATCGCTTTCACTTTCTACAAAAGGCTCTTCATCGGAATCCAAGCATGCCAGTATATCATCATATTCTTTTTGCGTTAGTGCACACAAACCACCTGTATCGCATGAGCGCCTTCTTTTTCTCTAATCAGACATTTTCTTGAAATATCACAATATATTTGCATTGCAACCGTAACAGCAGAATACTGCGTAGTCCGTGCTAACGTGATATTTGCGGTACAAGACGCATGCTAAAAATAGACCAAAAATACCGACCATACCCGGCAGTTACCGAAACGCCGTGTATCAGAAGCTGCCGTATCAATACGGCAGTGGGTTCATCACAATGCATGCTCGTACCAATAAGTGATTGGGGCTGATGGCACTGTAACAATGCCGGATAGATGCGGCAATGGGGCTGGCAGAGGCGCAAAAAAAATTTGATGCCGTATACAAACGGCATGGTATTAAAAATGTTTTCACTTGAGAACGTATATATACGTCACTGGAAACAGTGGCACTTTTCCCCAAACCGTATATATACGTCGCTGGTAAAGAAAGGGTTAATCCATTTTTTAAAACATTATCCTTCTAGAACTTCTATCAAAATTAATCTAATTTTTTGTATAATTTTCAATATAAACGAATATTTTTAGTTGGTCTCTGCTCATCGATACTGCTTACGAGTTAATTCATAGTAAAGATTAGACTACCTTCATAAACAGTTTCCAAATTTTTTACAAGTTTTCACAAAATTAAATAAAAATTAAAATACTGTAAGTAATACAAGCTGATTTATGAATTTGTTGCATGGAAGTATAAAAAATATATTTTTTTCCGTGTTGTGAGCTATGCTGATATCTTCTACCTTTATTTTACTATTAACTCGCATTAACCTTTTTCTTGTTTAACATATGTACATATATATATATATATATATATATATATATATATATATATATATATATATATATATATATATATATATATATATATATATATATATATATATATATATATATATATATATATATATATATATATATATAACTAGGTACACTCGAAGAGTGGTGGGTTTTTCGGTCAAAGTGGAAAAATAAAAGACAAAGAAGGTGGCTACTTTATCTATTTATTGAAGACGTTTTGTTTTCTGCTCAGAAAGCATCATCAGTTCATCTAAAAAGAACAATATGAAGCCAAACATCCATAGAAAAGTTAAAAGATGTGTGTTACCTTACAAAGACATGTAGTCATGAGCAGTCAATGATGTTAAAAATATGAAAAAGCTTACGAAACTGGACATTTAGAGTTAAAGTTGTATAAACAATTAATTGAAACTAGCTATAGTTTACAAATTAACAAAATTAGCACAGCAAAAGAACATGTGATAATCATACATGTATATAAAAAAGTTATTATAATTAAGGTTTATTTTATTGTGTAAAGAACTAGAAAGATCATGAGCATGCACTTCCAACAATTTATTTATAATCAATTAGATTTTAATTTTGACTTTAGGTAACATTATTAATGTTACCTAAAGTTGTTACCTGTTCCCTTCTGGAACAAGTTAATGTAATATATCATATACCTTGTGCTGAGTGTGACTCATGTTACATCGGTCAGACAGGGAGATCACTGAGAGGGCGTCTTACGTCACACCGCAGTGATATTAACTTATCTAAGCATACTTGTGCTCTTGCCCAGCATGCTATTAACTCTAAGCACGAAGTGAACTTTAATGAAGTTAAAATTCTTGGCACTGAACGCAATCTCGTTAAAAGACAGTTTTTAGAAATGTGTTCAATATTAAAACATCCAAATACCCTTAATGAGAGAACCGACATTAGTAACTTGAGCCAAATTTATCATGCATTAATTTTGCAGAATTAGGCATAATTAGGAATAATATGTTGTTTACTTTAAATTGTCCTTTGAGGTGTTTTTATCACATTTTCATATTTAATAAATAAAAATAAAAATAAAATAAATTATTATTTCCTTATTAACTTAGATTCATCAACTTAGATTTTATTAGCTATTTGGTCAATATCACTTTTACATACTTAAAGTAATTGTTTCTTTTGATTAACTTGTTTGGAAAATTTTTAAACTAAAATTGATTCATAGAATCTTTTTCATTACAGTTCCAAATGCTATGAACCTTGGACTGTGGAAGTTGAATTAATCTTCACCTGTTGGCTGGCTAACCAGTGACATCATAAATATTATAAAATATGATATTTTGGATTGACCTCGCATGCTTTGTTCTTTGTTAACAAATCAATCACTGGAGGAAAAATGGTGATCTTAACCACCTTTTCCTTTCATTTTTTGGCTTTTTAACGACAAGTTATTAACCAAATTTATCACATTCTATGGATGTACCGCTCTATTATATTAGAGGTTGGTATTTTGCCTTGCTGTTCTGTCATTTTGACCTCAAGGCCATATCTATTCACGTTGTTTGCGTAGGTGTTTAACCTGTAAATTCATTTACCTGCGAGATTCAGTAAGCTTAAGACTGGTAACTTCATTCTTTATCTTTATAACTATATTAATCTTAACTAATTTAATAATGTTACCTAAAGTCAAAATTAAAATCTAATTGATTATAAAGAAATTGTTAAAAGTGCATTCTCATGATCTTTCTAGTTCTTTACACAATAAAATAAACCTTAATGTTTTTTTACTTAAGTTTTTATAATAACTTTTTTATATACATGTATGATTATCACATGTTCTTTTTCTGTGCTAATTTTGTTAATTTGTAAATTATACCTAGTTTCAATTAATTGTTTTTACAACTTTAACTCTAAATGTCCAGTTTCGTAAGCTTTTTCATATTTTTAACATCATTGACTGCTACATGTCTTTGTAAGGTAACACACATTTTTTAACTTCTCTATGGATGTTTGGTTTCATATTGTTCTTTTTAGATGAACTGATGATGCTTTCTGAGCAGAAAGCGAAACGTCTTCAATAAAAAGATAAAGTAGCCACCTTCTTTGTCTTTTATTTCTCCATTTTGACCGAAAAACCCACCACTCTTCGAGTGGTTGGAACCTAGTTTATTTTGGATTGACGGTCGTACTCCTTTTCTCGATATATATATATATATATATATATATATATATATATATATATATATATATATATATATATATATATATATATTGTTATGGATCAGTTTATCTTATCGATCAGAAATAGAATAAAGAGTTTTTTTATTATTTTAATATACCGCGGGCATATAAGTTAAAATACAACCCTGTACTTATTTGTAATAGACCATAAGAGAAAACATTGTTCCGTGAAAGACTGAGTGAATAGTGAAAGGACAATGGAACCCGTATAATTATAGATTTAAGGAATAAACTTTGTAATTGTATTTTACGGTGGACATTTTTCGAAAGTAAATAAGAATTAGATTTAGATATGAGATAACAAAAATTTGGAAACTTATTTCTGTTGAAAAAGGTAAAATTGTTAATGGTTTCTGAAAAGTAATTTGAGTGAAAGTAGTTTATTTGTTTTAAATATCATGTTGGAAATTTTTTAAATCGAAAATAAGTGGGAAAGATGAATGCTTATGATTGGTTAAAAAGGAATGGTGGAAATGAGAGAGTTGAGAAGGTTGTCTGGAGAGATTGAAAAGATTATTATGTTACCGGCAGACCAGAAGAGAAGACGTGTTTTCGTGTAGTCAATCTGAGTGCCAGTGTTTTCGTTTGTTAGTGAAAAAGGTGGAAGCTGAGAGCAGATCAAAATCAAGAAGATTAATACCTCTTTTGAGTCTGCATAGTCCACGAGATATAATTGAGAAAGAAAGGAGAATTTGTGAGTAAAGAGTACCGGTCAAAAAAGGATTAGGCTTGTGTTTTTTCGGAGGAGTAGTTTGCTGGTATGCGGTTTGGATCGATGCTGAGAACGGGAAAGATTTGATGGTAGCCGGACATAATCAATCAAGGAAAGAACTGTGGTTTGATCGAGAGGAGACATCATTGGT
Source organism: Diabrotica undecimpunctata (assembly GCF_040954645.1). Taxonomy (NCBI): domain Eukaryota; kingdom Metazoa; phylum Arthropoda; class Insecta; order Coleoptera; family Chrysomelidae; genus Diabrotica; species Diabrotica undecimpunctata. The sequence goes on along the minus strand of NC_092810.1, from coordinate 42,226,439 downwards.
GTAAAAAAATAAAGGTCAGTCAAATAATTTGAATGAAAGAAAAATCTAAGATATTCTAAAGATAAAATCAAATATAAGCATACGAACTAAGATTCCAAGTTTCAAAGAGTTATTTTTTTTGTGAATAAATTATATTTTTATATGGTCATTTTTTTTAGTAGATATTATTATAAAAGAGATCAATAGATAGTTTGTAATTAAAATTAAATTTAGAGTATAGGAGTTTATTGGGAAAGATAATTGCCCACAAAAGTTATTTATTAATATTCATCGTATTGCTTATTGAAAATAAATAATAATTTGTGTGCATATTTATGTTGTTTTAATGTTATTTCAGTTTCCTGTTCTATCCCGATTATGAGCAACTAGGAGATACTGAACCCACTAGAAGAGATATATAAAGTAAACTGATTAAAGTAAAATTAAAAAGGCACCCTGAGAAATTTTAATAGTAATTGATTTGTACGACTCTGCATAAATTAGTGAATTAATTAATTAAATAATTGGATTAATTAAATTAGTGTTAATTAATAATAAAACATCATAAAGCAGATCACAACAACATGGCGAGCCAACGTGGGGTTTAAAAGTATCTCTAGTTGTGAATTTGAAGGATCAGAAACGGAAAACAGGTGATTGAGAGACTTTATTTGCCCGTCGGAAAGAATTTGATATATTTATTTGAAAATTTATGAAATATTATTTGAGTTATTTTATCTAGGTACAATTTTACATTTATTCTATTTTTGATTGATTTAATTTTTTGATGAATTTAAAATTTATGTGATAAATTGATAATATTTGGGGAGAAATATTTGTCGTGTTCTGCAACATAGAGAGTGTTGTAAAATTTCACATTTGGCGGGGACAAAAAAAAAACAGTAACAAAAAGAAACAACATGTCGACCACAAGGAGTTAAAGCAAAATGCAAGAAAGAAACGAGGATAACAGATTAGAAGAAACAATTGTTGAAGACGTGATATATTTGGGATTTAAATTGGACACACAAACAGTTAGTTTAGCCGAGGACCGGGTAAAACTCATAGATGAATACCCAAGACCAACGAATTTAAAAACATTGAGAGGTTTTCTCGGGACGATCAACTATTTTAAAAAACTAATTCCTGATTTAAGCCAGAAGGAAATTCCTCTGATCAAATTATTGAAGAAGGGTGTTAAATGGAATTGGAAAGAAGAACAAGAGAAAGCTTTTCAAATTTTAAAAGAGGAATTCTCGAAAGGAACGAAAATATATCATCCCATGTACAATTTGCCTTTCATACTACGAACTGATGCATCCATACAAAAATTTGCGGGAGTCTTGTCGCAAATACAAAACAATCAAGAAGTGCCGATTTGTTTTATTTCCCGGGTGACAAAAACACACGAAAGAAAATACAGTGTGACTGAACTAGAGTTTGCTAGCGTACTTTTCTGTGTAAATAAATTAAGATTTTATCTGTTGGGAGCAAAATTCACAATCGAAACTGATCATGCAGCTTTGGTACATATAATGAAAAATCGTCTGGTTAACAATCGTATACATAGAGGCATTTTGTTACTACAGGAGTATGACTTTGAGTTTCGATATATAAAAGGAAAAGACAACATTATAGCCGACGCTCTCACAAGGGATGAAGACTCGGGGAAAAAGGAAGTAATTGCTTTTCATGTAGGACTGAACATTTTGACACAAGAGGAAGGTGTATTTTCGTTAAACGAAATTAGAACAAATCAAGAAGACCTGGAAGAAAGAGAAAAAAGAAGAGCGGAGAGGGAAAACGGTATATTTTTCAAACGAATTGATGGAAAGGAACTATACGTGATAACACAGACATTGGCAGAAAGGATCATACAGAAATTACACGAGGACAATGGACATATCGGCAGCAGGAAGGTTTGGCTGGTTTTTCGCGAAAACTATATATGCCGAAAAGATTACCGGATTGCAAAAGAAGTTACCCAAAGATGTGAAACATGTCAAAAATATAACAGCAGAAATTTCCGAAATGAAAATGTGGCTAAAAATATTGTATCCCACCAAAAATTAGACATTGTAGCAATATATATGTTAAGTGATCTGATAATGACCACGCAGAGGAACAAACATATTTTGGTGATGGTAGATATTTTTTCGAAATATGTAAAGCTATACACATGCCGTACGACAAAGGGGGAAGAAATTATGAGAAAGATAGACAATTTTATAGCCACCGTAGGAACACCAAGGAAAATTCTTTTAGACAATGCTACGTATTTCCGGAGTGACCGATTCAAGAGACAGTTGCAAGACAGGGGAATAGGGACAAATTTTGTCAGTATCCGACATCCTAAAAGTATTCCGTCAGAACGTTTTATACAAGAGACTACAAAATTCCTCCGCATTGCTGCCATTGGACAACATCGACGATGGGATAGGAAAGTGGCAGAAATCGAAAACTACTTGAACACCACTCCAAGTAGGGTGACAAAAGAGACGCCGGAATATGTCATGAAGGGTATTATGCCAGTACGGCCATGGGAAGAACCGGAGCAGAGAGAGTATCAAATAGTATTGGAAACTGTTCGAAGGAGGCTGCAGCGCAGTAATGAAAAATATCTCCAAAGGCAAATCCAGAATAGAAAAAGAAGACCAGTGACTTTCCAGAAGGGAGAAAAGGTGCTTGTAAGGGCGTTACGAGTATCAAATCTCACGGGGGACGTGTGTGCAAAGCTAATGCCTATTTTCGAGGGTCCATACATCATACAAAATGAAAATGGAATAAACAGCTATGTTCTTAGACATGTAGAATCAGAAAAGATACGAGGAGTTTACAATATCCAGGATGTGTACAAAAACCATGAATAAAAATAAGAGTATAAGTTTTAAGATGGAGTAATAAAAATTTAGGATAGGATAAAATGACTACAAAAGAAAAATTTTGTGTTGAGAGAAAATAATATTTTTTTTTGGTTACACTTAAAAAAAAAGAAAATTTGTATCTCAAAACAAGGCGGGGATAAGAGAAAACATTGTTCCGTGAAAGACTGGGTGAATAGTAAAAGGACAATGAAACCCGTATAATTATAGATTTAAGGAATAAACTTTGTAATTGTATTTTGTGGTGGACATTTTTCGAAAGTAAATAAGAATTAGATTTAGATATGAGATAACAAAAATTTGGAAACTTATTTCTGTTGAAAAAGGTAAAATTGTTAATGGTTTCTGAAAAGTAATTTGAGTGAAAGTAGTTTCTTTGTTGTAAATATCATGTTGGAAATTTTCTAAATCGAAAATAAGTGGGAAAGATGAATGCTTATGATTGGTTAAAAAGGAATGGTGGAAATGAGAGAGTTGAGAAGGTTGTCTGGAGAGATTAAAAAGATTATTATGTTACCGGCAGACCAGAAGAGAAGACGTGTTTTCGTGTAGTCAATCTGAGTGCCAGTGTTTTCGTTTGTTAGTGAAAAAGGTGGAAGCTGAGAGCAGATCAAAATCGAGAAGATTAATACCTCTTTTGAGTCTGCATAGTCCACGAGATATAATTGAGAAAGAAAGGAGAATTTGTGAGTAAAGAGTACCGGTCAAAAGAGGATTGGGCTTGTGTTTTTTCGGAGGAGTAGTTTGCTGGTATGCGGTTTGGATCGATGCTGAGAACGGGAAAGATTTGATGGTAGCCGGACATAATCAATCAAGGAAAGAACTGTGGTTTGATCGAGAGGAGACATCATTGGTGTAAAAAAATAAAGGTCAGTCAAATAATTTGAATGAAAGAAAAATCTAAGATATTCTAAAGATAAAATCAAATATAAGCATACGAACTAAGATTCCAAGTTTCAAAGAGTTATTTTTTTTGTGAATAAATTATATTTTTATATGGTCATTTTTTTTAGTAGATATTATTATAAAACAGATCAATAGATAGTTTGTAATTAAAATTAAATTTAGAGTATAGGAGTTTGTTGGGAAAGATAATTGACCACAAAAGTTATTTATTAATATTCATCGTATTGCTTATTGAAAATAAATAATAATTTGTGTGCATATTTATGTTGTTTTAATGTTAGTTCCGTTTCCTGTTCTATCCCGATTATGAGCAACTAGGAGATACTGAACCCACTAGAAGAGATATATAAAGTAAACTGATTAAAGTAAAATTAAAAAGGCACCCTGAGAAATTTTAATAGTAATTGATTTGTATGACTCTGCATAAATTGGTGAATTAATTAATTAAATAATTGGATTAATTAAATTAGTGTTAATTAATAATAAAACATCATAGAGCAGATCACAACAATATATATATATATATATATATATATATATATATATATATTGAAATGATATTATTTAAAAAATTAATTTATAAGTTACACATTAGATAATATTAGATATTTGGTTATTTTAATAAGTTATATACTAGAGAATTTAATAAAAATTATTTATGTGAGGGCATTTTTAAGAAATTAGCATATAATAATTGTAAAAAGTTGTATTTTGAGGTTCAGAATTTGACCTTTGTTTATGTTGGAACATTCTGGAATAATGATTATGTCGGTGGATCGAATAGATACTTTTTTCGAGAACATCCATATAGAAGAAATAGAACTAAATCGAACATGATTTCTTACCAGATGGTTCTGGAAGATTGAAAAGATATAAATACCCGTGATTTGGATTCAAGATGGCCAGTTTTATTATGAAAGTTAGTAGAAGATAAACTCATTTAGTTAGTGAAGTCAATTATTCAGAATTTTCAAGACAGTCAATCAGTTACAAATAGTCCAATTGTTTAATATAGTGAGTTAAATGAAGATTAAAAATTATGCACATTTATAATTATACACAAATAATTATTGAAGATTAAAAAAGTATATTAGAAGAATATTGGAAGAAATTAAAATTATATTATGATTGGAGATTAGTATAAATCAACTTATAATAATTGGATATTGGGATATGGAAAAGAAGAATAAATATAAATGCTGTTTTGCTGGTTTGCTTGGTGGTTTATAAATGCTGGTGAAGAAAAATATATCTTAAATTGGTAGAAGCTGATAATTGGAAAAAGTAATTTCACAAAAACAAGGATAACCGAAGTACGAAGACATTCAGTGGTGATTAGAATCTATATAGTGGAAAACAGTTCATTTAGGCATTCAGTGAAAGAAAGGTACAAAATTTTGTTAATATAATTTAGTTAATGTCATAACAATTTCAATTTTAAAGATAGTTTGTTTAAATTTTACATTGTCTATAGAATTTAATTAGTTTTATAAGAGTATCAATTTAAAGATAGTTTATTTTAAATTTACATTGGCTAGGTTAGATATATATGTGTGTTTCATAATAGTTATAATAAAGATAATTTAAAAAAGTACTTACAAACTAATTCTTTGAGAACCGCGATAAAAACCCTATATTATTAAAATACTCATTGCTCATCATTCACAAACAACACATCATAACAATATATATATATATATATATATATATATATATATATATATATATATATATATATATGTATATATATATATATATGTATATATATATATATATATATATATATATATATATATATATATATATATATATATATATATTGTTATGATGTGTTGTTTGTGAATGATGAGCAATGAGTATTTTAATAATATAGGGTTTTTATCGCGGTTCTCAAAGAATTAGTTTGTAAGTACTTTTTTAAATTATCTTTATTATAACTATTATGAAACACACATATATATCTAACCTAGCCAATGTAAATTTAAAATAAACTATCTTTAAATTGATACTCTTATAAAACTAATTAAATTCTATAGACAATGTAAAATTTAAACAAACTATCTTCAAAATTGAAATTGTTATGACATTAACTAAATTATATTAACAAAATTTTGTACCTTTCTTTCACTGAATGCCTAAATGAACTGTTTTCCACTATATAGATTCTAATCACCACTGAATGTCTTCGTACTTCGGTTATCCTTGTTTTTGTGAAATTACTTTTTCCAATTATCAGCTTCTACCAATTTAAGATATATTTTTCTTCACCAGCATTTATAAACCACCAAGCAAACCAGCAAAACAGCATTTATATTTATTCTTCTTTTCCATATCCCAATATCCAATTATTATAAGTTGATTTATACTAATCTCCAATCATAATATAATTTTAATTTCTTCCAATATTCTTCTAATATACTTTTTTAATCTTCAATAATTATTTGTGTATAATTATAAATGTGCATAATTTTTAATCTTCATTTAAGTCACTATATTAAACAATTGGACTATTTGTAACTGATTGACTGTCTTGAAAATTCTGAACAATTGACTTCACTAACTAAATGAGTTTATCTTCTACTAACTTTCATAATAAAACTGGCCATCTTGAATCCAAATCACGGGTATTTATATCTTTTCGATCTTCCAGAACCATCTGGTAAGAAATCATGTTCGATTTAGTTCTATTTCTTCTCTATGGATGTTCTCGAAAAAAGTATCTATTCGATCCACCGACATAATCATTATTCCAGAATGTTCCAACATAAACAAAGGTCAAATTCTGAACCTCAAAATACAACTTTTTACAATTATTATATGCTAATTTCTTAAAAATGCCCTCACATAAATAATTTTTATTAAATTCTCTAGTATATAACTTATTAAAATAACCAAATATCTAATATTATCTAATGTGTAACTTATAAATTAATTTTTTAAATAATATCATTTCAATATATATATATATATATATATATATATATATATATATATATATATATATATATATATATATATATATTGTTGTGATCTGCTCTATGATGTTTTATTATTAATTAACACTAATTTAATTAATCCAATTATTTAATTAATTAATTCACCAATTTATGCAGAGTCATACAAATCAATTACTATTAAAATTTCTCAGGGTGCCTTTTTAATTTTACTTTAATCAGTTTACTTTATATATCTCTTCTAGTGGGTTCAGTATCTCCTAGTTGCTCATAATCGGGATAGAACAGGAAACGGAACTAACATTAAAACAACATAAATATGCACACAAATTATTATTTATTTTCAATAAGCAATACGATGAATATTAATAAATAACTTTTGTGGTCAATTATCTTTCCCAACAAACTCCTATACTCTAAATTTAATTTTAATTACAAACTATCTATTGATCTGTTTTATAATAATATCTACTAAAAAAAATGACCATATAAAAATATAATTTATTCACAAAAAAAATAACTCTTTGAAACTTGGAATCTTAGTTCGTATGCTTATATTTGATTTTATCTTTAGAATATCTTAGATTTTTCTTTCATTCAAATTATTTGACTGACCTTTATTTTTTTACACCAATGATGTCTCCTCTCGATCAAACCACAGTTCTTTCCTTGATTGATTATGTCCGGCTACCATCAAATCTTTCCCGTTCTCAGCATCGATCCAAACCGCATACCAGCAAACTACTCCTCCGAAAAAACACAAGCCCAATCCTCTTTTGACCGGTACTCTTTACTCACAAATTCTCCTTTCTTTCTCAATTATATCTCGTGGACTATGCAGACTCAAAAGAGGTATTAATCTTCTCGATTTTGATCTGCTCTCAGCTTCCACCTTTTTCACTAACAAACGAAAACACTGGCACTCAGATTGACTACACGAAAACACGTCTTCTCTTCTGGTCTGCCGGTAACATAATAATCTTTTTAATCTCTCCAGACAACCTTCTCAACTCTCTCATTTCCACCATTCCTTTTTAACCAATCATAAGCATTCATCTTTCCCACTTATTTTCGATTTAGAAAATTTCCAACATGATATTTACAACAAAGAAACTACTTTCACTCAAATTACTTTTCAGAAACCATTAACAATTTTACCTTTTTCAACAGAAATAAGTTTCCAAATTTTTGTTATCTCATATCTAAATCTAATTCTTATTTACTTTCGAAAAATGTCCACCACAAAATACAATTACAAAGTTTATTTCTTAAATCTATAATTATACGGGTTTCATTGTCCTTTTACTATTCACTCAGTCTTTTACGGAACAATGTTTTCTCTTATCCCCGCCTTGTTTTGAGATACAAATTTTCTTTTTTTTTAAGTGTAACCAAAAAAAATATTATTTTCTCTCAACACAAAATTTTTCTTTTGTAGTCATTTTATCCTATCCTAAATTTTTATTACTCCATCTTAAAACTTATACTCTTATTTTTATTCATGGTTTTTGTACACATCCTGGATATTGTAAACTCCTCGTATCTTTTCTGATTCTACATGTCTAAGAACATAGCTGTTTATTCCATTTTCATTTTGTATGATGTATGGACCCTCGAAAATAGGCATTAGCTTTGCACACACGTCCCCCGTGAGATTTGATACTCGTAACGCCCTTACAAGCACCTTTTCTCCCTTCTGGAAAGTCACTGGTCTTCGTTTTCTATTCTGGATTTGCCTTTGGAGATATTTTTCATTACTGCGCTGCAGCCTCCTTCGAACAGTTTCCAATACTATTTGATACTCTCTCTGCTCCGGTTCTTCCCATGGCCGTACTGGCATAATACCCTTCATGACATATTCCGGCGTCTCTTTTGTCACCCTACTTGGAGTGGTGTTCAAGTAGTTTTCGATTTCTGCCACTTTCCTATCCCATCGTCGATGTTGTCCAATGGCAGCAATGCGGAGGAATTTTGTAGTCTCTTGTATAAAACGTTCTGACGGAATACTTTTAGGATGTCGGATACTGACAAAATTTGTCCCTATTCCCCTGTCTTGCAACTGTCTCTTGAATCGGTCACTCCGGAAATACGTAGCATTGTCTAAAAGAATTTTCCTTGGTGTTCCTACGGTGGCTATAAAATTGTCTATCTTTCTCATAATTTCTTCCCCCTTTGTCGTACGGCATGTGTATAGCTTTACATATTTCGAAAAAATATCTACCATCACCAAAATATGTTTGTTCCTCTGCGTGGTCATTATCAGATCACTTAACATATATATTGCTACAATGTCTAATTTTTGGTGGGATACAATATTTTTAGCCACATTTTCATTTCGGAAATTTCTGCTGTTATATTTTTGACATGTTTCACATCTTTGGGTAACTTCTTTTGCAATCCGGTAATCTTTTCGGCATATATAGTTTTCGCGAAAAACCAGCCAAACCTTCCTGCTGCCGATATGTCCATTGTCCTCGTGTAATTTCTGTATGATCCTTTCTGCCAATGTCTGTGTTATCACGTATAGTTCCTTTCCATCAATTCGTTTGAAAAATATACCGTTTTCCCTCTCCGCTCTTCTTTTTTCTCTTTCTTCCAGGTCTTCTTGATTTGTTCTAATTTCGTTTAACGAAAATACACCTTCCTCTTGTGTCAAAATGTTCAGTCCTACATGAAAAGCAATTACTTCCTTTTTCCCCGAGTCTTCATCCCTTGTGAGAGCGTCGGCTATAATGTTGTCTTTTCCTTTTATATATCGAAACTCAAAGTCATACTCCTGTAGTAACAAAATGCCTCTATGTATACGATTGTTAACCAGACGATTTTTCATTATATGTACCAAAGCTGCATGATCAGTTTCGATTGTGAATTTTGCTCCCAACAGATAAAATCTTAATTTATTTACACAGAAAAGTACGCTAGCAAACTCTAGTTCAGTCACACTGTATTTTCTTTCGTGTGTTTTTGTCACCCGGGAAATAAAACAAATCGGCACTTCTTGATTGTTTTGTATTTGCGACAAAACTCCCGCAAATTTTTGTATGGATGCATCAGTTCGTAGTATGAAAGGCAAATTGTACATGGGATGATATATTTTCGTTCCTTTCGAGAATTCCTCTTTTAAAATTTGAAAAGCTTTCTCTTGTTCTTCTTTCCAATTCCATTTAACACCCTTCTTCAATAATTTGATCAGAGGAATTTCCTTCTGGCTTAAATCAGGAATTAGTTTTTTAAAATAGTTGATCGTCCCGAGAAAACCTCTCAATGTTTTTAAATTTGTTGGTCTTGGGTATTCATCTATGAGTTTTACCCGGTCCTCGGCTAAACTAACTGTTTGTGTGTCCAATTTAAATCCCAAATATATCACGTCTTCAACAATTGTTTCTTCTAATCTGTTATCCTCGTTTCTTTCTTGCATTTTGCTTTAACTCCTTGTGGTCGACATGTTGTTTCTTTTTGTTACTGTTTTTTTTTGTCCCCGCCAAATGTGAAATTTTACAACACTCTCTATGTTGCAGAACACGACAAATATTTCTCCCCAAATATTATCAATTTATCACATAAATTTTAAATTCATCAAAAAATTAAATCAATCAAAAATAGAATAAATGTAAAATTGTACCTAGATAAAATAACTCAAATAATATTTCATAAATTTTCAAATAAATATATCAAATTCTTTCCGACGGGCAAATAAAGTCTCTCAATCACCTGTTTTCCGTTTCTGATCCTTCAAATTCACAACTAGAGATACTTTTAAACCCCACGTTGGCTCGCCATGTTGTTGTGATCTGCTTGTTCTTCTTTCCAATTCCATTTAACACCCTTCTTCAATAATTTGATCAGAGGAATTTCCTTCTGGCTTAAATCAGGAATTAGTTTTTTAAAATAGTTGATCGTCCCGAGAAAACCTCTCAATGTTTTTAAATTCGTTGGTCTTGGGTATTCATCTATGAGTTTTACCCGGTCCTCGGCTAAACTAACTGTTTGTGTGTCCAATTTAAATCCCAAATATATCACGTCTTCAACAATTGTTTCTTCTAATCTGTTATCCTCGTTTCTTTCTTGCATTTTGCTTTAACTCCTTGTGGTCGACATGTTGTTTCTTTTTGTTACCGTTTTTTTTTTGTCCCCGCCAAATGTGAAATTTTACAACACTCTCTATGTTGCAGAACACGACAAATATTTCTCCCCAAATATTATCAATTTATCACATAAATTTTAAATTCATCAAAAAATTAAATCAATCAAAAATAGAATAAATGTAAAATTGTACCTAGATAAAATAACTCAAATAATATTTCATAAATTTTCAAATAAATATATCAAATTCTTTCCGACGGGCAAATAAAGTCTCTCAATCACCTGTTTTCCGTTTCTGATCCTTCAAATTCACAACTAGAGATACTTTTAAACCCCACGTTGGCTCGCCATGTTGTTGTGATCTGCTTTATGATGTTTTATTATTAATTAACACTAATTTAATTAATCCAATTATTTAATTAATTAATTCACTAATTTATGCAGAGTCGTACAAATCAATTACTATTAAAATTTCTCAGGGTGCCTTTTTAATTTTACTTTAATCAGTTTACTTTATATATCTCTTCTAGTGGGTTCAGTATCTCCTAGTTGCTCATAATCGGGATAGAACAGGAAACTGAAATAACATTAAAACAACATAAATATGCACACAAATTATTATTTATTTTCAATAAGCAATACGATGAATATTAATAAATAACTTTTGTGGGCAATTATCTTTCCCAATAAACTCCTATACTCTAAATTTAATTTTAATTACAAACTATCTATTGATCTCTTTTATAATAATATCTACTAAAAAAAATGACCATATAAAAATATAATTTATTCACAAAAAAAATAACTCTTTGAAACTTGGAATCTTAGTTCGTATGCTTATATTTGATTTTATCTTTAGAATATCTTAGATTTTTCTTTCATTCAAATTATTTGACTGACCTTTATTTTTTTACACCAATGATGTCTCCTCTCGATCAAACCACAGTTCTTTCCTTGATTGATTATGTCCGGCTACCATCAAATCTTTCCCGTTCTCAGCATCGATCCAAACCGCATACCAGCAAACTACTCCTCCGAAAAAACACAAGCCTAATCCTTTTTTGACCGGTACTCTTTACTCACAAATTCTCCTTTCTTTCTCAATTATATCTCGTGGACTATGCAGACTCAAAAGAGGTATTAATCTTCTCGATTTTGATCTGCTCTCAGCTTCCACCTTTTTCACTAACAAACGAAAACACTGGCACTCAGATTGACTACACGAAAACACGTCTTCTCTTCTGGTCTGCCGGTAACATAATAATCTTTTCAATCTCTCCAGACAACCTTCTCAACTCTCTCATTTCCACCATTCCTTTTTAACCAATCATAAGCATTCATCTTTCCCACTTATTTTCGATTTAAAAAATTTCCAACATGATATTTAAAACAAATAAACTACTTTCACTCAAATTACTTTTCAGAAACCATTAACAATTTTACCTTTTTCAACAGAAATAAGTTTCCAAATTTTTGTTATCTCATATCTAAATCTAATTCTTATTTACTTTCGAAAAATGTCCACCGTAAAATACAATTACAAAGTTTATTCCTTAAATCTATAATTATACGGGTTCCATTGTCCTTTCACTATTCACTCAGTCTTTCACGGAACAATGTTTTCTCTTATGGTCTATTACAAATAAGTACAGGGTTGTATTTTAACTTATATGCCCGCGGTATATTAAAATAATAAAAAAACTCTTTATTCTATTTCTGATCGATAAGATAAACTGATCCATAACAATATATATATATATATATATATATATATATATATATATATATATATATCGAGAAAAGGAGTACGACCGTCAATCCAAAATAAACTAGGTTCCAACCACTCGAAGAGTGGTGGGTTTTTCGGTCAAAATGGAGAAATAAAAGACAAAGAAGGTGGCTACTTTTTTTTTTATTGAAGACGTTTCGCTTTCTGCTCAGAAAGCATCATCAGTTCATCTAAAAAGAACAATATGAAACCAAACATCCATAGAGAAGTTAAAAAATGTGTGTTACCTTACAAAGACATGTAGCAGTCAATGATGTTAAAAATATGAAAAAGCTTACGAAACTGGACATTTAGAGTTAAAGTTGTAAAAACAATTAATTGAAAGTAGGTATAGTTTACAAATTAACAAAATTAGCACAGAAAAAGAACATGTGATAATCATACATGTATATAAAAAAGTTATTATAAAAACTTAAGTAAAAAAACATTAAGGTTTATTTTATTGTGTAAAGAACTAGAAAGATCATGAGAATGCACTTTTAACAATTTCTTTATAATCAATTAGATATATCTTAAATTGGTAGAAGCTGATAATTGGAAAAAGTAATTTCACAAAAACAAGGATAACCGAAGTACGAAGACATTCAGTGGTGATTAGAATCTATATAGTGGAAAACAGTTCATTTAGGCATTCAGTGAAAGAAAGGTACAAAATTTTGTTAATATAATTTAGTTAATGTCATAACAATTTCAATTTTGAAGATAGTTTGTTTAAATTTTACATTGTCTATAGAATTTAATTAGTTTTGTAAGAGTATCAATTTAAAGATAGTTTATTTTAAATTTACATTGGCTAGGTTAGATATATATGTGTGTTTCATAATAGTTATAATAAAGATAATTTAAAAAAGTACTTACAAACTAATTCTTTGAGAACCGCGATAAAAACCCTATATTATTAAAATACTCATTGCTCATCATTCACAAACAACACATCATAACAATATATATATATATATATATATATATATATATATATATATATATATATATATATATATATATATATATATATCTATATGTATATATATATGTATATATATATATATATATATATATATATATATATATATATATATATATATATATATATATATATATATATATATCAACCAAGCCTCTTTTTTCGTTCTTCTTACTGTAGGGAAAATAAATTTAAGCCAGATCCAATCAATATACACACATATAAGAAATATATTTTAAGGATGATTTAAAGCCTTAACACCGGGTTTCAAAACGCTTGTCCTGTCTCTGAAATCGTGAAGCATCTCTTCTTTCTACAACTTTTGTTGTTGTTATAACAGCGCCATTGTTGGAAAAGCATTTGATAACTTTAAAACTCTGCTGCTTCTCGCAAGTTATCAAAACAAACGACGGGTAAAGATTGGTTTTTCGTAGTTTTTAAAACTCATTGCAGTTTAAGTCCACGCAGCAAACTTGACGTTTTGACTTAACAGTAAAGTATACCAATAATTCTGAGGAACCGTTCCTGGTTACCTATTTAGAATAGGCATTCTAACACAAGTTATCTAGCTAACATAAGAAGAAGCCGAAAGCAATACTTGTCTTTTTAAAGACACTCCCATGTTTTTTATACAAATACAGCATTCGAGTACAAAATTATTCTTTCCAATATCAACACAAAATTCTTTGTTTATAACACGATCGAACCGAAAATTTTTTAAAAATCGCCACGTGCAGTATATCATCCAATTTGCTTAGCAAACAAGCCCCTAACAACTTGTCTTACATAATAAATCTGTTGTTTCCCCCAAGGACTTTTTTCCACCGCGCCCCGGGAATATATTTTTTATGATACACAAAGATTGGAAACTCTACACAATAAGATTTTAAGTAAATTTTTTAGGCCAGTTTGCAGATTATGTATATTTTGTTTGTTCTACTGTTTTCATAATATGAAAGATTAAACATTTTATATGATTAAAAAGAATTTGACTTGTAATATTTAGTATTTGGTATTAATATATATATATATATATATATATATATATATATATATATATATATATATATATATATATAGTAGTAATAAAATCCTTAATAGAAAAAGTTACAGAATACAACAAGTCATTGATATTAATATTTGTAGACTTTGAGAAAGCGTTTGACTCATTTCAGCATAACTCCATGTTAAGAGCTCTTACAGAGTGCAGTATTGATCATAGGTACACAACTCTTCTTCGGAATATATATAATAGCGCAACAGCTGCAGTTAGAATATATTATGGCAACACAAATACATTTTCCTTCAAGGAGATACCATCTCTCCTAAACTATTCACCGCTTTTTTGCAGAGTGCTATAAGAAACAATAATTGGGAGAATATTGGAGTCAACATAAATGGAGAATTTCTAAACAACTTCAAATTTGCAGACGACATAGTCCTTATTGCACACCGGGTAGATCATGCCTGTCAGCTTCTTCAACACCTTAAGAGCTCGTGTACACGAGTTGGACTTAAAATTAATTTCTCCAAAACACAATATATGACCAACCTAGTACTGGCAAAAAACATCTCAACTAACGGCACGCAAATTGAACAGGTGTATAGCTATAAATATCTGGACCACAAGAATAAATTAGGAAGGGATAATCAACCAACGGAGCTAAACAGGAGAATAGGACTGGCATGTGTATACGGAAAACTGAGAGAAGTCTTTAGATCAGATATTCCCATGTGCTTGAAAAGGAAGGTCTTTGATCAATGTGTACACCCAGTTCTAACGTAAGGAGCAAAAACATTGACCCTTACCAGAAAAGTAATCAATAAAATACAAGTGGCACAGAGAGCGATGGCGAGGTAAATGCTTAATATATCCCTCAGAGACAGAGTATCAAATACAATAATTATGACAAAAACTGGTGTTACTGACGCAGTTCAAAAGATTACAACATTGAAATGGACCTGGGCGGCGCATGTTGCATTAAAAGATGGAAGGTGGACGAAGAAAATTCTGGAATGGAGACCTAGACACGATGCTTATCGTAATCGAGTACGTCTTCCAACAAGGTGGTCAGATGACATCAAGCGCAATCAGCACATCTGGATTCACTGTGCTCAAGATTTAATGCATTGGAATTATTTACGGGAGTCCAGCAATGGACTTAAAACGGCTGATGATGATGATAATTTATATATATATATATATATATATATATATATATATATATATATATATATATATATATATATATATATATATATATATAAAGTAGTTAGGTATTATTGACTGACACGTTATGTAAAATAAAGTTTTATGTTGAGGTTGCAGTCATTAATAATGCAGGAAAGTGTAACTCTTTGTTCTTTAATCAAGCTTTCGCAAAATTTATTTGCTTCTTCAGGATATGCTAAAATATGATATCAGTAAATACAATGCAATTAGAATTAAATAACATTGTATAAAACTAGTATAAAAACAACATGAGGTTAATCCATTAAATTTTTAAATTGACAAAACATCAAAACTTAACTTATTAAAATTATATAGTTATGTAAGTACAATATTTTAATTTTATTTAATTTTGTATAAATTTATTATGACATTGATGTTTGATTTATGTCAGAAAGACACTCGTTTCTGTTTATTATATTTTTTGTTGTTGATAACTTATCAACGATTCTTATTCATTCTTCTGAGGACCTCCTCATTTGTGACTCGGTCAGTCCACGGGATCTTAAGCATTCTCCAATATAGCCACATCTCAAGTGCTTCCAGTTTTCTGCACATATCTTCGTTCAAGGTCCACGATTCAACACCATAAAAAAGGACAGAGAAGACGTAGCATCATTTATACCGTCGATAATTACGTGGCTTCGGTGGAAATTGGCGTGGGGGCAAGCGTGGTGATTGGCGCAGGGATTGGCGAGGAGGTTAGCGAGAACATTTCTGACAATAGGATTTTGGTGGACGGGTGGAGCGGATGGTATTTTCTTTATGAGTGGTTTCCAAGTCGAAGGTAACCGTATGCCGTCTTCTCTTTTATTGAGACAATTTGGCCTTTTTTCAACTTCTATGGCTTCTCAGATATATCTTGGTACATAAAAGTGGATTGGGGCTATGATTCTGGAATTTTCAGAATCAATTTTGTGACCTGTATGAAGATGGTGTTGACCTAGAGTCAGCTCAGGATCAGTTAATCTCAGCATTAAGTCGGAATTGCGAACAAAAATGGAATGTTTTGGGTTCTACCATTTGTTTGGCCTATATAGGATCGGGGGCAGTTTTCACAAGGAATTTCATAAACTCCGTGTTGTTTATTTGGAATGTTATCTTTTATTAATCGGACAAGACATGAGTTTTTATTGGGGGGTAAATATTGTGTTTATTCCTATTGATTTTAGAATTTTGTCAGTGATACCTTTGATGTAAGGAAGAAAAGCATTCATTCACAAGATGAGGGTGAGAGTTTTTGGGTTGAGATTGAGTGGGAGATTAATGTATGTGGATGCTCCTGTTAATGTAATTTTCGCGGTAACCGTTTTGGATGAGGGCCTGTTTTAAACTAGAGAGTTTAGCGTGTCTACTTGCATTATCGCAAAGGCGTATTGATTCGGAGACAGAGATCTGCATCTCAGACAGGTGAAAGCAGGTGGCACTCCTGTACGCTAACCACTGCAGTGGTCAAGATTTAGGAGACATTCGTTGGACTTTCCGAGTTTTAATTTGTATCAGTCCGAGTGTCTCATGAAGCAGGAATGCTAAAATGAGTCATAACACTCTATTAATACCTATACAAGCACGGGAAGTTGAACCAATTTGTCCTCCTAGGCCATACACACACACACACACACACACACACACATATATATATATATATATATATATATATATATATATATATATATATATATATATATATATATATATATATATATATACATGTATGTATAAACTGCTTTGAACAATTTTATAGTAATTATTAATTAAATCAAAAATTTTTTTTCGCTAAACCCTAAATCCTAAATCCTTTCGCTTTTAATTCGCTAAATCCGCTAAAATAAATTTCGTTGCATCTGCGCAATGTTTTGTTATACAAACTTTTATTCTTTTTTAACTTAATAAATAACTATTCAGATATAGTGTTAGTAATAACGTGCAATAAAAAAAACAAAATTTGTTTTTTTCTGATCTTGGGAACTAATGGGCCAGTAAAGTCAAAAATAAATAGGTATGAAACATTTCGAATCTGGCCTACCGCGAGAGAAGAGCAACTGCAGACAGTCTGTAGGGATCAATTTTTTTAAACCCCACGAAAAACGTTAAAGAGTAAAAGAGAACCTGATTAAAGGTGTAATGTTATTCGGAGCCTATGCAAAATTTGCTTTTTTTTATAGGTCCAAAGGAAATGTTTTATGTAAGCACCGAAAAACGGTTGCCAAGTATAAAAGCGTTTATTTGTTATTTATGCTACTTACAAATTTAAAAAATGAATATTTAGTGTAACCAAGCGAATCGAATGAATTTTTAACTGAAACTGTATAATGGTTTCGGTTGATCTTTTAAATTGGTTTTTACGGGAGAGCTTAATATAAAAAAGAGATGCGAATAATGGATTTTTTATTCTCCTCGTTTGTGTTCTTACTAACCGTTTTTAAAACCTTAAAAAGTTCTCATTAGGTACAACGAATTTGCCTTTTTTTACGAAAGAGAAGCATTAAACAGTTTTTTAATGAAGGATTCAAATAATTTTTGATTACGTATAAAAGTTGCCAGGTAAATTTTCGAGCAGACAAGGAAAAAATAGGTATTTATAATTGATAATGGTTATATCGCAGTTAGTATTAATATATTTATTTGCATAACTAATATATTTATCAATAATTTTATTATGATTAATGACCATAATATAATTTATTCAATTATGTTTTTATCCGCTAAATCCAAATATTCAACATGATAATTCGACTTTGGGCAGGGATTTTTTATTAACAATTTAATTGTTTAAATGATTATTACTAAAGCTGGGATTTATAGGCAACATAAATTGAAGAAAAAGGCGCCTATATAGGCAAAGATTTTCATTAAAAAAGGCAGGAATATTAACATTTAGGCAAAATATAGACAATAAAGGAATATAACTTATTATTTATTGTACAAAGTGAATTAACGTAATATTAACTTAAGGCAGGTATATTTACATATCATAATTATAACATTAGTATAAATAAACTAGTAACTAAATAACACTTAAAATTTTATCATTAATAGAAACAACTAAATGTTTTTCAATATTTTTGTTCTTAAAACTATGTCTTCGATCACTTAAAATTAATTTGTACATTGAAAACGAACGTTCGACATCGACAGATGTAATTAAAGCATATTTCAGAGTGGATAATAAATCTGGCATAATTTGAAATTCCTCGGAAAATGTCCCATTCAAAACTTTAGCAACATTAGATAAAAACGAAAAACCTTCATTCTTGTCGAGAACATATTTCATTTTTTTTTAATTAATTGACCGTTACTTCCAGGTGCCGATTTAATTTTCGTCTTTAAATTATCTATTAATTTTACTGACTCACATACATTTATCTCTTGTTTTTCTAATAAGGTAATTGTGCTAACTATTAATTTATAATTGTCATTGATATAAGCGAGTTCCTGTTTCAATTTGGGATTTTTTAATACTTATTTTGCTTCTCGAATGGCTTCGGAAATATCATCAAATTCTGACATAACTAATTCTATTTTATTGCAGTATTAAAAGTAAAAAAAAAACTGCTTCGAGCCAGGTTCCCCACCTTTTAATTACTGGTTTAGGTGGCAAAGGGACACCGGGAAGTCTTTCTTTATATATTTGCACCCTCAACGGAGCCTTTACAAAAACTTTTTTCATAAAATTTATAAAATTATTTACCAACGGAAACATATTTCTTATTTCTTCAGCAATTCTATTTACCCCGTGGGCTACACAAGTGCAATGAATTAAATTAGGATAAAAAATCTTTAAATTAACAGCGGCTTTTAACATATATGCCGCAGCATCTGAAAGCATTAAAACTATTTTATTCACTGGTATAGAGTTGGGTAAAAAGAGGTTTGTTAAACTATCTTGTATAAATCGACTTATTGTTAAATTGTTTGTTTTTTCCAATTCTTTAACGGCAACTAAATAAGGTTTTCTTGCAAAGTTTTCGTTCAAAATTCCAATCATTAGATTAGCTATATACCTGCCGCATACATCTGTCGTTTCATCCACGATAATATACAAAAAATTGCCCTCTAACTCCCGCTTAATTTTTGAAATACATTCCACATAACATTTTTCCACAGTATGTTTTCTCAATGTACTCTCGTCCGGTAAGGATTTATTAAGATATTTTTCGAAAAAGCATTTAAAACTAGTGTTATTAACTTTATATAAAGGAATGTTGGATGCAATCATCATCTGGCATAAATTAAATTTAAATGCGTCTTCCTCCTTTTTTCTTGAACTGCTTAACCCTTTTCGGGCAAGTGGTTCCACAGCGGAACCACAAATTCATAAATTTCTAAAACCTTTCCCAGTAAACGCTTGCCGGAACCACGTTCAGACCGGTGTCCCCTACCATTTTGTGTTTTAGATCGCTAATGCGGCGACTTTCTCGGTGGCTTCAGTTTGTTTCAAGGAGCGGTAGATGTATGTTACCTTTTTACTTTTTGTCACGCATAACGAATTTTTTTATTTCAACTACGCAAATAAAAGATATGTCAGGTAAGTGGATCATAAATATATACATATTGATGTTATTTTAGAGTTGTTACAAAAAAGTTCTTATATTTTTTTATAAATATGTTGTTTTTTGCTTTCAAAATATGTGGTTCCATGTGGACCCACAAAGCCTATTATTAGCATAATATAAATATTTGTTTTTATTGTTTCAGGAAACCGTTTCTTTAGAGAGCTTGAAGCTCTCGAAGCTGATGAGGTATTTCAACTTATTGAAGAGATACCATCCGGAGAAGAATCAGAAGCTTCCGAAATAGATTCAGATGATGATGGACGAGAGGATGAACCTCCCGATGATACCAATGATGAATCATTTGTTATTGAAGATGATCTTCAAGAAATACAAAATACTGCGGAAAATGAAGACACTGGTACGGACATTGAAATAGAATCAAGTAATCAAGAATCAAAGAATCAAGTGAAGACGAAACTGGAGTCAATAGGAAAAGAAAACTAACAAAAAAAAATACAAGACACAAATACACAAAACAAAGGTAAAAAGAAACCTAAGAATGAAGAAAAGGTAGTTGTTTGGTCCGATGATTCAAAAAAATTTGGTAAGAGTCCTTCAGTTTTTGTAAGTGATGTAGGTCCTAATGTGCCCGAAGAGATAGAAGAACCGCTGGATATATTTATGCTTCTTTTTTCAGAGGAGCTTTTGGATACATTAGTATTTCAGACCAACTTGTATGCAACCCAAAAAAATAAACAATATATTCCAACAACAAAAGAAGAAATGAAATGTTTCTTAGGAATCAATATTCTTATGGGTATAAAAAAAGATCCAAGCTACAGAGATTATTGGTCTGCAAGAACTGATTTACGCGACACCTATATATCATCTGCTATGTCTCGAAATCGGTTTGATTGGTTTTTGGGTAACATGCACCTAAATGACAACTTTATTGCTCCTAAAAAAGGTTCTAATGATTATGACAAATTGTATAAAATAAGACCAATGATAGATAGATTGACGGAAACATTTGATAAGTATTATAATCCCAGTAAATGCCAGTCAGTTGACGAAGGAATGATTAAGTTCAAGGGGCGAAGCTCACTACGACAATACATGCCGAAAAAACCGACAAAAAGGGGTTATAAAGTATGGGTGCGAGCAAATGAATCTGGTTTTGTTTCGCAATTCCAGATTTATACAGGTAAAACAGGTGATCTTGCAGAAAAAAGGTAAGGGGCTAGAGTGGTCAAAGATTTAACAAGTAGTCTTGCTGGTAAGTGTCATGAAGTGTATATGGATAATTTTTTTACTTCTTATCTACTCTTAGAAGAACTACGGGCCCAATATATATATGCTTGTGGAACAGCAAAGCTGAATACTAAATTTTTTCCCAAAGATTTCTCTAACGATAAATCAATGAAACGTGGTGACACATGTTGGAAAATTAGTAATGGGGGCATATTGGCAACAAAATGGATGGATAACAAATCTGTTCATTTCTTGAGCAATTTTCATAACCCTGAAGATATGCAGGAAATCTCAAGAAAGCAAAAAGATGGCTCCAAAAAAACTTTTACTGGTCTTACAGTAGTGATAGATTATAATAAACATATGGGTTACGTAGACAAATCAGATATGTACAAGGCTTGCTATGCAATAGATCGTAAATCTAAAAAATGGTGGCATCGAATTTTCTGGCATTTTATTGATCTAACAATTGTAAACGCATATATCATATTCAAAGAAAGATCTCAAACACCATCAGTTACTCTCAAAGTTTTTCGTTTAGCAGTATCTGCAGGTTTGATAGGTGCTGATCCTTCCACTCCCCAAAGAGGAAGACCAAGTTCAAAAGCAGAAGTGCCGAATAAATTTAAAATTCAGGTTCCCATTGAAATACGCACCGACAAAGCTGCTCATATGCCCATTCATGGCAATAAAGTTCGATGTGCTCACTGTAGCACTAGAAACCAACCTCATAGAACTAGATGGCACTGTTCCTCATGTAAAGTTGGGCTTTGTCTCACGGATAAATCTAATTGCTTTTCAAGTTTTCATAAAAAATAAAAATAACTTTTTTGAATTCATACTTATTTTCCTGTGGTTGTAATTGTTTTTGTAGTTTTCATGCGAAATAAATAACTTTTTTAATTCACACTTATTTCCCTGTGGTTCCACCATGGAACCACCTCCAAACTCCAAAAAGTTGTCATAAAAAAATATTATTTCCAATTTTTGGTGTTAAATTTTACGATAAATAACACAATTTTTGTTGAGAAATATATTTTAATGCAAATAGCATAATTCGGGCTGCAAAGGGTTAAACTATCCCGTAGAGATATTTGGGCTAACTTTGAGGAATTTAATTTTTCCAAATTACGTTTATGAAGTGGGGTTCCACAATACTGGTCAATAAAGTACTTTTTTCTACTTGAAATCTGAGAATTAAAAAAAATTATTAGAATTCTAAAACCGCTTTAGAATTTAGTTATGTTGTGGGACGAGAAAAATAGAGAAAAAATAAAACTTACCGATTTGTCGCATGGTTTACAAAATTCTCCATCTCCTTCTAGAAAAAGTTCCGAATAAGGTGCGATCCATAGCTTTAATTTAGATGTCATCTTTTCACACAAATATCTAAAACGTTTTAAAACGTGTTCTTTGCTTTTCGGTATACGCAACAAAACTAAACTAGGATATAGCAATTTGTGACTAAACTCTGATACAGTAACCGACTGTACAACTGATAATAAACTAATAAAGCTTAGGGATTTCCAAACAGTTAACCCTCAAGTCTCGATCAGGTACATTTTCCTAGAAATCTGTTATATAAACAAACCATTGATATTTTATTATTGACCCAAAATTTTATTATAGAATGGTTTAGTAATAGAATAATATCATGGGTAGTACCATGAAGTTTTAAAAAAGGCACAAATAGGCGGGATTTACGAAAAAAGGCAAAAAGTGCAAAAAACAATTATAATAGGCAAAAAAGGCATTTTGCCTATAATCCGAGCTTTAATTATTACTAATAAACTAATTAAAATATACCATTTTTCAAATCATATGTTGCTTCTTTAACCCACTAGCGCCTGAATTGTTTTTTTGTTAAATATTTGTATAAAATCTCTTTTATTTTAAAGTTGTATGTATATTTATATAAGCTTTGTAAAAATTTCTTTATTTTTTGAAAGGGACCCGTGTTCATATATGATCACGCTAGGCGTATATGAGGTACAAAAATAAGAGAGAGGCTGGAACAGTGGCCAGTCAGGTACAGTGGCCACTTTTAAATATTTTGTTGTTGTTTGATAGAAAGACGCGCCATCTAGTACAAACGCTAACAATTTTAGTCACAGTAGTCGCTTACTACTCCTTCACCATAGTTTCCATTTTGTATACGAACCTGTTGAGAGGTGTGTTGTGTTGAAGTAGCAAGTAAGTTTAAACATATTTTCAGCCAATAATAATATACATATTAAATGTTCTGTATGTTTTGTGGTATACAGTATAGTATTTAAAACTTGCAGGTGATGCAAATTATAATCTATCTTCAAAGTAGTAGTTTTTAGGTTATGCCTCCTAAACAATCAGCTTTTGGTACAGTGGTCACACACTTATGCAGGAACAGTGGCCACTGCTTTTGAAAAAAAAAGTTGTGGCCACTGTTCCTTCAAACGTTTGTAAAAAGCAGTGGTCATTGTTCTGTCTACAAAAAATATCAAAAATAATTTTGTTTCAGATAGTAATATGTCACGGAAAATACCAAAAATCCCGGTATTGGAAAAACTACAGATGAAAATAAGAGAAAAGCGATTTATGCTGTTTGGGAAGGTGGATTATCACAAAAGGCTGCTGCTTTAAAATACGACATTCCACGCACTAAGTTTAGGAGATATTTTAAAAGGTGCAATGAAAATAAAAATAATATAGATTGGACTTCAGAAGTTCTTGAGGGAGCTCCAAGATTGATCCCAAATTATGTTATCAATCAAATTTTTTCTTCAACCGAGGAAAAAGAACTGAGTAATTATTTATAGACGATGACCAGACAATTGCTAACAGGAAAAAAATACCAACTTCATGGGAAGAAAACAAGATGGCAGACAAGTTTTGGTTTACAAGTTTTATGAAACAAAATTCATAAAATATCCTTACGATCGGCAGAAGCAACTTCACTAGGTAGATTTATAAAAAATATGCATTAACACCTAAATGTTGACGAAACAGCACTAACAGCTGTGCAAGATACAGGAAAAGTAATAGCCAAACAGGGTTAGAAACAAGTAGGCCATATAGTTTCAAATGAAAGAGGCACTTTGGTAACCATGTGCAATGCAATAAATACTATAGGTTATTCGATTCCGTCGTTTTTAGTGTTCCCTAGAATTTTTTTTAAAGATTTTATGGTTAAAAACGCACCTCCAGGCTCCCAGGGGCGTACTGAATCATCTGGATGGATGATAGCAGAATTATTTGAACAGTAGATGATACATTTTGTCAATCATACTAATTCTACAGAGGAATCTCCCATTTTACTAATTATGGACAACCATAAGAGCCATGCTTCTTTAGCATCTATTAAATGTGCAGAAGAAAATAATATAATCTTGTTGACTTTACCGCCACATACTAGTCATCGCCTTCATCCACTAGATAAAACTGTATTTGGTCCTCTGAAGAAATATTACACACATGGTTATCAAAATTGGTTATTGAAAAATTTTGGAAAGAGGATAACAATTTACGACATAGCAGAGATTTTGAGCGACGCTTATCCACGTGCTTTCTGTCCCAAAAATGTGGTATCAGCTTTTAAAGCTACTGGGGTATTTCCATTCAGTGATAACATTTTTAATGACGATACTTTTATGGCTTCAACCGTAACAGACATGCCAAACACACATCAAGAAGGACAACAACCAAGTAAATAAAATAAAAAATAAAATAAATAAGAAATAACACAAAAAAAATAACACAAAAAAAACTAATAATAATAACACAAAAAAAATAGAAAAAAAAAAGTTTTTTTTTTGTTTATTTTTTTTTAAATTATTATAGTTAGAGAAAAAAAAATTTAAAAAAAATCGTCTGGCTAATTGGTCCAAACAACCAAATAATTTAATTGTTCGCGATATACCACAAATGGACATTCAGTTCCCTTGGACATCAACTTGTCCAAATAAAATACCAGAAACAAATCAGAAACATCCATCGGAAATAACATCTGAAAAGAAAACTGTTTCTTATGAAGCGATGGCAACTTCGAAGGTCACACCCGAAAATCGATTTATTTCCCCTGTATTACTCCAACCATACCCTAAAGCAACCTTATTGCCAAAACAAAGGAAAAAGAAGACTAACTACTGAAGTTTTAACTGATACACCAATTTATAAAACGAACAACAATTTTGTTTTGGTTTAATGCGGATTTATCATCTTATAATATTGGTTAAAGATTAATATTTCTTTTCTTTTTTATGCATATTATAAATAAAAATATAAGAATTGCAAGAAATGACCACTGTACCTTACCTTTGTGGCCACTGTACCATCTAGTTTGGTACAGTGGCCACATTTTTTGAAAGAAGAAAATTAGTTAGGTACTCCTGCATAACCTGTATTTTTTTGGGATTACAGAGTACTTTTTAATTTACCAAGTGCTTTGACGTTGTTCATTAATATATTATGATTTATATTTAAGTTATCTTGAATTTACTCGAAAGGTGGCCACTGTACCAGCCTCTCCCTACTCTTTCTGATTAAAATTTATTTTTGTATACATTTTCTGAAAAGTTCCGAAACAATCGATACAGAGTCCGACACTACACTTTTCACATTGTGTTCGAACAGTTTTTTTGCAGTCCAATCCACAGCACCATCTTCTGTTAAAAGGCTTCACCGAATAATTTCTTCCCTTAAGTCTTATTTCTCGGCAAACTTTGTTATCAAGTTCAGCTTTGAAATTACGCGGACTACCAGCATCTCTGGAAGCAACACCATATTTCTGCAAAATAACCGAACGATACTCTTTCTAAAATTCAGTTGAGGTATATTACAACCAGATTTTTTTTACCCAGGCGTTATGAATGGATGCATCCAAAAACCATGCAAATATTGGCCACCACCACTTTTTACCACGAATAAATATTCGATAACATTAAATATTTTAGTCCATTTTATCTGTACCGCCGCTCATATGCTTGTTGTAGTAAGTAAATAGTGATGGACGCATGACTGAATGTTTTTTTCTGTTCCCGAGAATAACGCTAGACATATGTAATTGTTGAACACCATAAGCAGTAGATGCAGCGGCCACAATTAAATTGTCCATCCATTTTATGACAATTATTCCATTTTTTCGATTTAATTGAAAAGCGTATTCTCCGCGGTTTTACTTTTTCATTAGTTTATTGCTTTTTATGTTACAGGTTTTTGGAATCCCATTTTCAGGCATAGTCCCCGTTCCGTTGTATCCTCTGTCCCTAAGTTCTTTTAAAAACACCATAACAGTAAATATATTATTGAAATAAATATGCGTAGGTAAACTTTTAAATTGATTTGGAAAAGTGTCAAGCATTTGTACCAAGGGTGCAGCACACTTTCCCAATTTATTTTCGTAGTCATTAATGCTATGAGGGTTTTTACCTTGTTAATCGTTAAAATTGATAAGACAGCCATCAGAAGTATTTAGACTCTATACTTTATATCTAAATCTAATAGGTTTATTTCGAATGCACTGCTTGCAACCGTGCTTACCAAAATATTCTATCGCTGACTCATCAAAACTAATATGTTGTTTGGGTTTATACAGCTCTGCAAATTTATTTTGTAATATATTTGCCAATGGTTTTAGTTACCACATTTCATCCACCATTGACGGGAAATTATTAGGTATAAATATCGTGAAATTGCAATAAAACAATTACTTCTCATAGAATTGTAAACAAATTCATTGCGCTGATCGCCTTGTGAGTTCCAATAGTTTCTGTTTGAAGGTACTGTATTGTAACCAGACAAAATTAGTATGGCTAAGAAAAGTTGAATCTCTTCAGGGATCATTTTGAAATCTAAAGTAGTATACTTATGACTTTCTTCACAAAAAGTCGCAAAACGTTGTCATCTATAATCAAGCAAATATATTATATGGACTTCAATCTTTGTATTTTGTATAAGAAGGAGAAGGAAAATCGAACAAGGGTAGTACTATATCACCTACTATCCATTCAGTCTCTAGATAAGCTTTCTTGGCAGATTTTTTGATAGAGTTCTCTATGGTTTCAGCTACATCATAAACCGAGTCTTTTATTTGCTGTTCATCCCCCTCATATTCTAACTGATCCTCATATCTCATTATATGAATTCATCACAACCTCTGCACCTGCACGTAATTATCTACCGGTTACGTTATCAAGTAGTCCTCCTTCCCTATCACCAGAGTCCTCCTCAGTTAGTACATTTTAATCTGAAGGCTCTATAAATATTTCATTTAAATCTTGATCGTCGTGATAAGATTACCAAACAAAAAATATTACCCACTGCCCACATTCACGCCTAGCGTGTTCATATGATCAGATCCCTAATAAATGTGTAAATATGAAATACCAAAGTACTATTTCGAAGTGTAAATCATTTTAAAATAAAGTTTAACTTATTTGTATAACATATTATACCACAAACCAAATTTTAAAAAGTTTTTTATATAAATTCAATACTTACACAAATCGGATGTTCGGATTTGTCACTTTTCAAACTTCTAACCAGATAATTCACTACTACAAATGAAAGCAATTCAATGCACTGTTTATTATTTAAAACTAAGACATAAGCAACGCATTGGGCTTGAGCCGAGGTTAAAATTATCACAGTGTTGCCAAAAAAATCTCAAGTCTTGTTATGTGTGATAATCTCATCATGATAGGCGCCAATGGGTTAAAAAGAAAGATCAAAAAAAAATCGGTTGCCTGTAAAGTTGGTTTTACGGGCGAAGATTTTACGTGACAACGTCTTTTTCTCGGTAGAATATTTATTGATATGAATATTATTAAATTGCACAATAGAAACAAGGAATTGAATGAAAATAAGAATTGCACAAATTTTAACTATAGAAATATATTTTGTTTACTAAAACATTGTACATGTAAACTTAAACTTAACTAATTCCTATTTGAGTGATTTTGTTGAGGATAGGACGATGATAGGAGAAATATGAAATGAAAGGAAGTGTTTCTGCTGTAATGTGATTCAACGCGCCTAATTCTCTAGTGCTGCGCGCGTAGCGGACCGATCATGTTTGAGTGGGAGAGAGACGCAAGGCATTCGCCGGTCCGGCGGGCCTCTCTCTCGTTCGGTGACTCATCGTAATAGACGTGAGCGGGCGTTACACTTTTCCATGAGTGACTCCGAGCCACAACCTAATTTAAGACGTTGTCACGTCAAAACTTTTAAACATTAAAATCGGTTCATTAGAAGCCGAGATATGGCAAATTTACTATTAAAAAATAGCAAATGATCGACTATATTAGACATTTGTGCTCATAACTTTTTTTGCTCACCGTAAAAAGATTTCAAGCACCTCATGCGAAAGCTATGTTTATGAGCTTTAAAATAAATTATGAAAAATAGCAAATATGTACTACAATCAGAAAGCAGAAGTGAGAATAGAGAATAATACCACTGAAAAAATTGAAATAAAGCGAGGTGTGAGACAAGGGGGTATACTGTCACCAACCCTGTTTAATCTCTATTCCGAAGACGTAATGAATAGAACATTCTCTGAGCAATCCGTAGGTATTAAAATAAATGGGGTTAGATTAAACAATCTGAGATTTGCCGACGACACCGTTCTGATCGCAGAAACACTTGAAGAGCTACAGATATTGGTGAATAAGATAGCAGACTGCAGCGAAGAATATGGACTATCTTTGAACATAAAGAAAACTAAATTTATGGTAATATCGAAATTAACACAAAATGTCCAAAATTTATATTTACACAATAAAATTATTGATCGAGTTAGCAAATACAAATATTTAGGCACTTTTATAAATGAAGACAACGATAGCTCAGCAGAAAGCCAGATCCATATTCACTAAAATGAAGAGAGTGTTCTGCGGAAGAGATTTGAGCCTTGAAATGAAACTTCGCCTGATGAGATGTTACGTACTTTCTGTGCTGTTCTACGGAATGGAGTCATGGACGTTGAAAATGATTGATACCAAAAAATTAGAGGCATCTGAACTGTGGATGTATCCTGATGAGAATCCTGAGAATATCATGGACCGAGAGAGTCACAAATGTCGAGGTCTTGAGAAGAATGAAGAAAGAAAAGGAAATCATATTTACGATCAAAAAACGAAAACTGCAATACTTGGGACACATTACAAGAGGCGAAAGATATGAACTGCTTCGAATAATTATGCAAGGGAAAATAGCAGGAAAAAGGTCCATAGGAAGAAGACGAAACTCCTGGCTAAAGAATCTACGGGAATGGTATAGCTGTAGCAGCAACGAATTGTTTCGGTCAGCAGTTTCTAAAATACGTATAGCACTGATGATCGCCAACCTTCGGAACGAAGATGGCACTTGAAGAAGAAGAAGATGAAAAATTAACTTTTATCAATTTTTGACGAAGTTTTATCAATTTCAACAAAATTTAGTATCATGTTAATGAGAACTATAGTACAATAGAAAAAGAACATTCTGAGCTTTACTAAACTCATTTTGAGCAGTTTTCGCTAAAATACAGTAATTTGAAAGGGATCCAGCTGATGAGCTTAACTCGCACCAGCATCTGAATTAGTGGACTGACTGCTTTTTATCAATTTTATTCTTGTTTTCGTAAATGAACGTGAATGTGACATCTATCGTCATTAGCACCAGTTACATATGACATGATAATATAATATAAATTACAAATAATTTAGTTAATATTGAACATAAAAAACAAAATTTAATATTTATATTTTGTTTAAAAGTTGAGTTTTGTCAAGGAATTTGATCACTTTGTTGTTATATTCTGTGCTGTTTAGGATCTCTTTCTCAAGACGGTAGCTCTAATCGGTACTCAAATCCCGGATGTCTAAGCTCATACCAGATTAAGTCCGGATTAAACTTAGTTTACTGTCAGTTGTCCACGGCGTTTTATATGTTTGCCAGTGTTCCATCTCCAGCGTACATCGATGGTAGTAGTAGGTTGTTGGTGGGAGTGTCGGTATACAGAGAGGGGGTTAGCAGTTTTTTCAATAGGTTTTTGCGATTTTTTCGGTTTTGACCTGGCATCTTTCATCTAAAGCACGTTTGTTTGTGTTTCCGATCTTGTCGTCATCTAGAGCTTCCTATTTATAAGCTTAACCCTCCGTTAGTCGCTATCGGTGTTACACACCGAAGACAGAATTACTCATTCGGGATTTAAAAATAACTGTTATTTCTTTATCGCCACTTTCTGTACCTCTCCCTATCAACTAAACTCGTGTTAGTGTACATTCCCTTCCCTCGTGCCTGGGTACAGTTGTGTAAATTTTATAATTATTTTCGGTGCGAGAGTCCGTAGCGACTATCGGTGTATCTATTACTTGTTCGCATAACTTGCAGATCAGGTAAATATTTAACATCTTAATATTGCATTTTATCGGGTAAATTTTTGTCAATTCTTGTTTACAGATGTCCTTTGAAGCCGTATAAAAACGCTTGTTGGAATTATGGGAAATGGTTCCTACTGACGATAAAAATTATTTTGACGATAAGGGAAGTGAAAACGAAATCGATCAAATTGAGGAACGTGATAGCGGAAGTGAATCGGAACAAGATATGACAGACGAGGAAGAAGAAAGTGAAAGTAATACCTTAGCGTTTATTGGAAAAGATGGAGTTACCACATGGAAAAAGGCTGTTCCACCGAGGAATGTTAGAACAAGACACGAAAATTACGTAGTACGTTTGCCGATGTCGAGATTACCTACACGTGACTTGAAGACTCCCAGTGATATTTGGAAATATCTTGTGAATATAGCTATGTTAGAAATGATTGTGGAAAGTACGAACAAATATATAGACTCAATAAAACACACTGATATTTTAGAAGTGCAGGCACTAATAGGACTGATTTATTACGCAGCACGTCTGAAAGGCAATCTTGTGAATCCAGATGAGTTTTGGAACACTGATGGATCAAGTATAGAAATGTTCCGCCTGACTATGTCGCTCCCACGATTTAAAGTTCTCCTTTGGTGTATGCGATTCGATGACAAAGCAACTCGTGAAAACCGACTAAAGGAAGACAAGTTGGCTCCTATACTAAGTTTTTTCGACACTTTTGTAACTCATTGTAGAAGTGGACACAGTCTTTCCGAATATGTCACCATCGATGAGATGTTACCAGGATTTATGAGTAAGTGTCGATTTCGTCAGTAAATCCCATCAAAACCGAACAAGTACGGTATAAAAATTTTTGCACTCTCTGATGCTAAAATGTTTTGTATGGCTAATTTAGAGGTATATGTTGGCCAACAACTTGAAGGACATTTTCAAGTTAATAACAGACCTAGTGATGATGTTCAACAGCTATGTGAACCTATTTATGATTCAGGCTGGATAATAACAGTTGATAACTGGTTTACAAGTATCGAGTTGGTGAACAAATTACACGAGAAGAAAATTACAGTAGTGGTAACCATTAGAAAGAATAAAAGAAAATTGCCGTTTGAATTCTCAAAACCAAAGCATCCTGTAAATAAAGAATGTTACTCACTACATACTTTTAAAAATGTGGTCGCCAACCTTCGGTAATTGGGACGGCATAGGAAGAAGAAGACTCACTACATCATGATGATGCATTTGATTATAGTAGGGGTAATCAAAATAAACCAGAAATTATCGCCCTATACAATTCAACAAAAATAGGAGTTGACATGGTAGACCAGCTCAGTACTAACTACAACTGTTTAAGAAGCACAATGTGTTGGCCAATGGCTATATTCTATACCATATTGAATATATCTGACATTAATTCAATGGTTATCTTCAATGCAAACGATAAGTATAAGAAAAACGTGAAACGACGTGATTTTCTAAGAAACCTTGCGAATGAGCTTATATATCTATATTTAGAAAATATATGCCGAATTCGCGAAATTTGTAATCACAGATATAACTCCTGCAACTCCAGAAAGAAATCAAACAAAGGGTTGTTGTGCATTGTTACTACCAAAACAACAGGTGTACTCGCTATTCATGCATAAAATGCAAAAAATTCATGTGGCTTGAACATATCATGGAATATGTCAGCTTTGCCAGTTGACGCCAAAACATAAAATTTATCACTTACTAAATCAAGTGAAATGCTTTTTTTATATTCTTGTTAAAACCTGAGTTATTTTTTTTAGTTAATCTATATTCCTCTTAACTAAAAATTACGAACTGTTTTTCCATTTTAAACATTTGAAGAACTTTTTTTAAATTTAATTTTATATTACAAATAACAATATATTGTTATACTAGTGTTTTTCATTTTGTATCTGTTGTTTTTCAATAAAATATTTTCAAAAATATTTTTCAGTCATTCCTATACACAATATAAAATATTTGTATGTAATTTATAGCAATAACTATTTTTTTTAATTGTCGATCTCTGACACCGCTCCGTAGCGACTCTTGATGCTCAATTTTTCTTAGCGACCAACGGAGGGTTAATCTTACAATTCCTTTAAATCTTTAAAGTATCGGCGGCGAATATAAACCTTATATTCGAGTAGCATATTCCTATATATTTAATTACTATTTTTGTTGGGAATAAGCGGGAATAATTTAAGTTTAAAATAAGTTTATTTTTGAAGTTTTAATTTTCACTTTGGAAATCGTTTTCAAAACAAAAAACATATCCTATATATTTATTTTACTTCTTGTTTTGTGGTCAATGATCATTCTCATCAAATTAATGTTAAAACATCCGTAAATATACCTATCTGCTGGCTCTTTTTGCCTTAGCTTAATGTTTCAGTTTTGATCTTACGGTTGCAGCAAATATTTTTTAGAAAGCTTGCTTCAAATCTTCGCTGAAGTCTGTCTACTATATCCAATTTTTGTTGTTGTTTCGGTACCATAGTAATGCATTTCTGATAATACTTTTAGTAGATCTCGTTCGTTGATCTAGGCTGATCTAGTAGGCCTAATTCATCTCACATTTCCATAAAGTCTACTGCATTCGGGTGCTTCGTATCAAAGTATTTACTTTATTTCTCATAAAGGGTTTTGAACTATAGTTGCTTTAACCTATTGTATTTCATCTGGTCTTCGTCTCTTTTAGTGCTTATTTATTTTTGGTAAAGCTGCTTTTTTATGTATTATTCTTGTTCTTTAAGTCTCTTTTCAGAAGTTAACAACCGTCAAAGCGATTATAATATTCGATGTCGCTGCTCTGAACAGTTCTGTAGATCTGCAGTTGTGCCAAGTTCTTACATTGGTTAGCCAGGAAACGCGTCTTCTATCTCAGCGTCTTTGTCCTTGTATAATTTTACTCTTGCCGTAATTGTCGTACCAAAGGGACTATTCGTAGTGCTATGAATAAATTTAAGTCCATTAGTTCAGTAAACAGTCGACCAATATGATTACGTCAACCACACGCAAGATCTGTCACAAACATCGTCGCTGTCCGTGAAAGTGTGGGGGAGAATCCGAGGATATTGATTTCACGTCGGTGACCAGCACTTGGCCTTCTACAAACACAAATTTTTGCATCGTCAAATAATTAAGGGGAAGGGGTATGGTTTTCGGTTTTTAAAATTTATTAATTAATGATTGAGATGAGTGCGTGGGGTGAGTGAGCACTCACATGAAAATTGAAAAAAGTACAGAGTCAAGTTCTTATAATTATGCACTCGTGGCAGATAACAATCGAATCACTAGAGCGGCAAAAAAGATGCAGATACAACAAAAAAAAAGGCAGAGTTCATCGAAAGCAGGAGCAAAATGAAGCTCTAGATATTTTAGCAGGAAACACTTCGCTATATGGATCTAAAATAGATGACACTGTGTGAGTATAAAAAAATACTTTTTTTAAACGCGTTTTTCTTGTAATGATTTTTTTCGGTAATTTTTTCGAATTTTTTTTTAATCTCAAAAACTATTTAATCGAACCCTCTTAAATTTTGCACACATCTTTTACAGATAAATTGCTAGGTCGAGATTTGTTCATATTGTTTTTATAATTAATTTTGCAACATCACATTACTCAAATGTTAACAAAAATTTTTCGAAAATTAAAAAAAAACGATGAACACCGCAGAGTAACTTTTTTTTCATCTTGGTAAATTAGCTGCCATTTGCTTAATTTTTAATATTTTTGTACTAAAAGTTCACATTATACTCTTGAAATATACTATAATATTCTAATGTTATAAATAAATTTTTACTAAACAATTTTTCAAAAAAAAAAAAATAATAAAATTTGTTTAATACACTGAAAATAATCCCTACCCTCTATAAAAGTCCCTTTATAATAAAAATATTTCAAACGTCAAATAAAGACTTTTTTAAATACTTATTTGTGACAAAATGTTTGATAAACCAATTTCCAGGACGGTGAATTCGTTCCTAAATAAATGCTAAACCTCCTGTACATGCAATTCGTATTTGTCAAGCTTAGTCTTTTAAAAAACGCTAACTTAAGCAAGGATTTGGAATACTCCGAGTAGCATTTTTACCTTAGAGAATAAGAAACTCTCTTGTTTCTGCAGCAATTTACTGAAAAATTGGCAGTAAATGTTCGTGTAATGTTTCGGTTGAATAGAATTCCTGGTGAAAGCATCGTTCACATATCGCACGGTTGACTTCACCGGTACATTCTAAATTTTCAGAAATCCGCTGAAACACTCCTGAAACGTAGTAGTGATGGAACGACAGCAACGACCCTTCCAATCACGACCCAATTGCCAAATAAGATTGCCGAGCATTTGCTAACACGGCACATATTCATGCCACTGACTGCCTTCTTCGTTCTTTTTACGAGATGAGAATCCTGCCGTCGATTTTCCGAACAATTCCTTATGGAAACGTTTTATTTGGCCAGCTGGGCCTTAATTTTTAATGTCAAAAGGCGTATGTTTTCCCTACACACATATACTTCAAAATCAATGTCAGCGAAAGGGGAACTATTGATTTTCGATATTCTGGAATATATAAAACTTTTATGCGACACATTACATGTATATATTTTATGATCTTGAAAAATAACTGTTTTAAAAAGTCTTGTTCATTTTTAAACTGTATATAATTTTATGAAAATGTCTTTTCGTCAAACTATATAATACAAAATTTTTTAATAGAAGATAATATTCAGCTAATAGTTTTATATCTATCACCTCAACAAAAACATATCCAGGCGGAGATGTCTTCTCAGATCATAGTCTATTGGTTGCAAATATCAACATACGACACAAAATAATTCATAAGAAAATAAGATCCAAGATAGATATAAGACTACTAAAAGAAAATGACACTCAAAAAAAAGTAAACACAGAGATTAATAAGAATTTTGCGAAAAAAGTTGAAGATACTACTAGAGGCATAGAAGAACAGTGGAACGAACTAAAGACATGTATTACCACAATTGAGCATGAATACCTAAAATCAAAAAGAAAAAGGAGCAAGAATGGATGACAGATAAAATATTGCAGATGATGAAAGGGCGAAGAAAATTAAAAGGTAGAAATGACAACGAATACAAAAAGTTGCATGAGACTATATTAAAGGAGATAAAAGGAGCAAAAGAAGCATGGCTGACGGAGAAATGTACGAAAGTTGAAACAATACAACGCAAACATGACGATTTCCATATGCACAAATAAATTAAAGAGGTACAGAATACCAGAAAATAAAGCAATACAGGCATAGTTGTAGACTCTGAAGGCCAGATTTTGACTACCATTGAAGATAAATTACAAAGATGAAAAGAATATATGCAAGAATTATTTGAATATTCAGCACGAATTTCGACTAAAATAAACAATATAATATAACAATAAACAATCCAGTCATTGTATTGTTGATCCAGGATTGAATTTAGTTTGACTTTAAAAACAAAGGGACTAGTTTCATGTTTATTATATATACTTGACGCTGTAATGACTTTGGGCTATTTGACAGTCCAAGGTAGATAGTGATTGAAATTCGTTTGAAATACTGTTGGGAACTGAATGTTCAGGTTAGAACTATATAATCAGATTCTCTCGTAACAGGTTTGCCAGCACAGGGCTTATTATTGTAAAAATTGATATATTTGTTATTAACAGTATAACAGCAAAGAAGTTTGTTTATATTTTAGGCTATAGATGTGGCATGTGCTAGAGCTAAGTATATTCTTCGGTGGTTTAGAGGTGGTTCGCCGGCTTCTCTCAGTATGCTTTCGGAGGGAGTTATCCGGAAGTGCAATTCTAATACCAGAGTTGTGTGTGCTGTCAAGTTTTTTAAGTAATGTTTTTGAAGCAGATGCATATGCAATTGATCCATAATCTAATTTAGATCTAATCATTGTTTTATAAATTCTCTCAACAGAGTTTCCGAAACTGATCCCCAGTTTCGGTTTGCCAAGGTTTTCAGTAGATTCAGTCGTCTGTGACATGGTAAAACTGTTGGTTTAATATGTTCCTACCAAGTAAGTTGTAATCAAAACATACTGTTTAGATTAAGTGTATAGCATAAAGAATTTATATTACTTGGAAAATATTTTGTAAGGCATATGGGGCAATTGAGGGGTGTATAATTACTAGAGTCATATTAAATTTGTAAAAACCTAGCAGAACACTGCAGTATTTAAATATTTTTTTTTTTAATTCCGAAGGCTCGAATATTAAGCTATCGGGAAAATTTCCATATAAGATTAATTTAGGGGTGGAAAATTATCAGGATGGTTAATTAAAGTTTAGTAAAATCAGAAAACTTTTTTATTTCAGTTATAAGAAGAGGATAGTGAAATTTAAAAAAAAGATTATTTATTAAAAATATACAGTGTGGAAACCACTTATGCAATAAAATTGTTTGTGTCCTTATTTTAGAAAATAATAAAAAACGTTGAGATACCTTAACTTTTAAATTTAACTTTGCGTTTTTTAAACATAAATTTAAATGTACATGGTGATCGACGCAAGTCTGGCATAGTTCATAATCTGTATTTTAAATGAAACATCCTGTATATTTTTATGTTTATAAAAGATCCTTAACAACCTGATCTCAACGAACTATATCATGTAGGATCTATTATGAATAATACAAGGAGATATTTTGAAATTAAGTATAATTTTCTTTAAGACAAATAATTCATACAATACGCGAGGTAATTGATTGGATTACATTAAAATAAATACTCAAAATGTTATCCGTTTGTTGTTGGCAATAACACAGTCTTCTATAAAACTCGTTCTGAACTTTGTTTAAAGTTTGAGGTGAAATATTCCGTATTTCTGTAGTTATCCTTTCTTTGAGGTCTTCAATGCTAGTTGGTTGTGTTGCATATACTTTGTTCTTGAGATAACCATACAGAAAAAAATCCAAAGGCGTAAGATCTGGCGACCTAGCTGGCCACTCAATAGTATCCCTTCGTCCAATCCATTTATTAAAGAAACTGCCATTCAAGTAATTTCTTACCATTACAGCACAATGGGGTGTTGCACCGTCCTGCTGGAACCAGAAAGTTTCATGCTGTAGGGTCGGATCTATTGGATTGGGATATTAGAGGAAGTTAGCCAACTGAGGAAGAACATCGTCTCTTAGCATGCTTAAATATTTTTCTGCTGTCAAATTACCATCTACAAATATAGGACCAATAATATGATCTCCTGTAATACCTGCCCAAACATTCAACTTTTGAGGATACTGAGTGTGTGTCTCATGCATCCAGTGAGGATTCTCCGCTGACCAATATCTACAGTTTTGTCAATTTACCTCCGTTGAATGTAAATGTTGATTCATCAGAAAAAAAAACGGGTGTGGCAGTCCAGTGGGACTGCCGGTGGAAGTTACACTTCTATACACGCATTCGCCGTTACAAATTTATTTGAGAGTCAATATGCACAATCATTACATATGTAATTTTATAGGTAAGACTTAGCAGAAAGAGAAACAGAATTAATAACAACTTACTAACAATGAAGGATTGAATCAATATTTTGATGAAAATGTATATTTTTATTTTCATATATGTATGAAAGGAGTTGAATGCAAAATTTTTTTACACATACTCTGCAGTAAAATTCATTGTTTATTTTGTTATTAGTATAATAATACAATACAAATTAAACTGCAATATTCATAAGTATTTAAAAATGACAATAATATACATAAAAAAATACACTACAATACAGTGCAACATAATTCTATATATAATAATACAATATAAATTAAAATGGAATATCCATAAGTATTTAAAAATGACAATAATGTAATAACATTAATAAAAAAGTCTTCCCATATGTATATATATCTTTATATAATATGTATAATATTAAATTATATATACAAAAGGAACAGTTTTATATTCGAGAGAGGAAGAGAGAGAAAATATATCTTCTGTCTCTCTCTTACTCATTATCTAACATATGTAATGGTTTCACAGATTCACTCCCATACATATTTCCAACGTGGAATGCGCGTATAGAGGTATAACTTCAAAAATAATTGTGCCAAGAGCTATTTCATTTGAGTTAATTTTATTCATCATTATTTCGCAGAAATCCATTCTACGATCTGGATCGTCTTCTGTTAGCTCCTGCACAAAAATCAATTTATATGGATGAAGTTTTTCTTTATGGAGACACCTTAGGACAGTTGTGTGACTCACATTATTTTGACGTGCAATTTGACGTGAACTTGACGTTGGATTTTCTGTGACACTTAACAAAATATCCACTTTCGCCTCATCTTCATTGAAGTTCGGTTTTCTTTTTAATGGTATGACATGTCCAAGTTCTCTGAATTGTGCATAAATTTTAGACACAGTAACTTGTACAATATTAGGCAACTGAGGATACCTCTGATTAAATAAGTTTGCTACTTCAACTTGACTTCTACAATTCTCCCTGTAACCGATCATCATTAAAATCTCATTTCGGTGGGTCTCAGTTAAATATTTCATTTTTATTTCTGCAAGAAATTAGCTTTTAATTAGGAATTTATTATTTTAATGTAAAATGTCAACAAAGTTTAATAACAGACTATCTAGACAGTTTTTACCTATTTATGATTAGAGTGGAAGTGTATTGTCTGTATTTAGCTAGTTTAAAATAATACCATAACACATGATAAATTATTAATTTCAAAATTTCACCTT
This sequence comes from Diabrotica undecimpunctata, assembly GCF_040954645.1. Lineage (NCBI taxonomy): Eukaryota > Metazoa > Arthropoda > Insecta > Coleoptera > Chrysomelidae > Diabrotica > Diabrotica undecimpunctata. Next base: position 42,186,832 of record NC_092810.1, on the reverse strand, counting down.
GTATTATTCGTTATAGATTTGTTATGATATAGTTCGTTTGAAATCACGTTATTATGAATCTTTTAAAAACATAAATATGTACAGGGTGTTTCATTAAAAATAAGGATTATTGACTATTACAGACTTGCGTGGATCACCCTGTACATTTAAATTTATGTTTAAAAAGCGCACATTTAAATTTAAAAGTTCATGTGTCCCAGAGTTTTTTATTATTTTCTATAATAAGGACACCAAAAATTTTATTCCATAAGTGTTTTCCACACTGTATATTAAAAGGAATATTAAATTTATTTAAATAAATATTTTTTGTTTCTCATACGAATTTTCATATACTATTTCATAAATCTTCAATACTTACAATGTCTTGTTCAAGAAAAAATAAATTGGATCTATAAAACTGTAACCTTTCTCATATCATGGATAAACTGGCTCTGTGTAGATTTTTTTTCTACCCTTCTGCTTGAATATGCTGGACGTAACTTCAAGCCCTTTGGAAATACGTTATTATCTCTACATTTTTGTAAAAATTTGATAGAATTTTGACAATGTGCCAGTTTTCCGTAAAGAATTTACAATCTCGTAAAATTTTAAATATCGATAAAATATAGTAACTTCAGAACAATATTAAAATAATTATGTTTGTTGTATTATATTTGTGTTATTTGTCCTAAAAGCCCAAGTTCTTTTTCACTAAAAAAAGAAATCATACTTTTTCCAAAAATAATCTTCAATCAATATCGGTCTCTTGGACCGGCGTGACTATGCATGTCCTGAAAATCTACGCAACTGCTAGAAGATTAATATTACTCTGATTTTTGTTCCTATTTTCTTATGAACCTTCTTTTTCTAAAAGAAAAAACTTTGGTTAAAGTAAGTCAAATTATTTTGTCCATAAATTCCCGATTTACTATCCATCAGAAAACAATTTCGAGTTCGTTCCGGCTTTCATATTTGTGAATCAATAGAAGTAATAAGCCATCAAAATGCACCACAGTCTACTTTAGCTAGTTTGACATTTTATAACAGTGCATCGACTGTAAAATACACACAGACCGACACAAAGGATCGACCGAACTAGAAAAGAGCCTCAGTATTATCTACTTCGAACATTTTGCATATAAATGGAGGCAAATTGAAATTGTGCATCTCGCTATTCTTTTACTACGAATAGTCAAATTAGTTGCTCACTTTATTTACGTTTACTTTCTTTTTTTTATACCCGTTTATGTTTTTACTTCTTTTTTTGATTATTTTAAACACGTAATGAGAGAGTATCATCCTTATCCCTACAGAGCATACGTCATAGACCTGTTAGGTCTAAGACGTTTTATTTTTCACAATAAAATGCACTAGTATATATATATATAAGAATTACTGGATATTAGTGACTGTCAATATAAACAAACAACACAGTTTATTATGGTTGCAGTCAGAAAATTGGCCGGGATGTTAATGAAACACTCTTATGACTTTTTGTCTAGCTTTCGGAATGGTTTTATTCCTTTTTCAAGACACTGTAATAAGAAAAAGTGTAAATATTTATAAAATATCACAAATCTTCAGTGCAACTTACTAGTCGTTGAGATTATTTATAAAAGCATAGACACTCAACATTAATAACACACATATAAAATATAAAATAGTGGACAAAATACATTTTAAAATTCTTTAAAATTTAGGTAAAAATAGTAAAAATTTTGTTGTCATCTTTTACTGGTGTGTTTTAACTCTGGCACATAGAGAACAAAAAGAAAAAATCCTATGATTTAAAAGTAATTAGGTGTACTTAATATCATATTTCTTTTTAAGAAATACTAGAGGCCCATCACTAAAACATTAAAATCACCTAAGATTCTGGAGAATAAGATACAGATACGTCACGAGTAAGGGGAGCAGGCAGATTGAGACGAGAAGAGTGACGATTGAGTAAGTATTTGTTAAACCCGGAATATATAATAAATAACTAGACTGTTAAAAACATTTAGACAAGCGCCTAATATTAAGATTGAAACCAGAAATATAAAAACAGTATTTAAATTACACACCAAACTAAAAACACCCTTAAATATTAAAGCAAGCTCAAGCACTAAAACATCGCACAAGAGTGACATTAATCTGAATAAAGTACAAGCCTGTGCATTAAGTGAACATTCGATGAACTACACAAAACACCTTAAACAAAAGAGAAGACATTGAAAATCTAAGTGCTATCATCTTCTTTCAGTAAGAGAAACAACATCCATATAAAAAACGGGTGTGGCAGTCCAGTGGGACTGCCGATAGAAGTTATACTTCTATACACGCGTTCGTCGTTACAAATTTCTATTGAAGTCAATCTGCACAATCATTACATAGGTACGTAATGTTATAGGTAAAAGAGAGCAGAAAGAGAAAAATAATTACGTATATAGGTAGATGGTGCATCGTTTGCTGTATATAAACATTTGACCTGTGATAGGAGTATAGTAAGTAAATGAAGGATTGAATCAATATTTTAATGACAATATATATTTTTATTTTCATATATTTATAAAAGGAGTCAAATGCAAAAAAAAATTTACACATACCCTGCAGTAAAATTCATTGTTAATTTTGTTATTAATATAAATATACAATACAATACACTGCAACATAATTCAATATAATAATACAATACAAATTAAAATGCAATATTCATAAGTATTTAAAAATGAAAATATACGTAACTTACGCATATGTTTAATTTACCATGGTAACAATATAAATAAAAAAAATAATGTTTATCTGACACTGACAAATACAATAATTAATTGTTGTTTGTTGTGTATATTAGTACACATTTGAACTTTCTTGAGATATTTACAAGTTTTAATTTATAATTTAACATGCCTAAAGAGGCTTGTTACTTCCGTACAAATTTCCGATTCACCCCCGTGCAAAATTCCAAAGTCGAACGCGCGTATAGAAGTATAACTTCAAAAACCAATAACTCGGATTATGTTGTAAATTTTCATTTTTTTTTTAAATTTAGCATTTTTGCGTATATTACATATATTTAATTAAATTAACATGGGTTTTTTAAATATTTCAAAAATAAAAAAGGAAACTCATATTGGGATTCGAACTCACATACACCAGCGTATGAACCAAACACGTAAAATATTTCCCAATTAGGCATGACACAAACGTATTTAAAAATTGACAGTTCTCGGTCATACAGTGATTTATTGAGAATATTATTTTGCAATACAAAAGACTAAAATAATTATTATGAACATTTAATAAATAATACAAAACATATCACATAAATAATAATATTAATAAATATTATGTATATATATATATATATATATATATATATATATATATATATTTATATATATATATATATATATATATATATATATATATATATATATATATATATATATATATATATTGTTATGGATCAGTTTATCGATCAGAAATAGAATAAAGAGTTTTTTTATTATTTTAATATACCGCGGGCATATAAGTTAAAATACAACCCTGTACTTATTTGTAATAGTTAGAATAAGAGAAAACATTGTTCCGTGACGGGACCCTGACGAGTTTTTCCGTGAAAGACTGAGTGAATAGTAAAAGGACAATGGAACCCGTATAATTATAGATTTAGGAATAAACTTGTAATTGTATTTTGCGGTGGGCATTTTTCGAAAGTAAATAAGAATTAGATTTAGATATGAGATAACAAGAATTTGGAAACTTATTTCTGTTGAAAAAGGCAAAATTGTTAATGGTTTCTGAAAAGTAATTTGAGTTAAAGTAGTTTATTTGTTTTAAATATCATGTTGGAAATTTTCTAAATCGAAAATAAGTGGGAAAGATGAATGCTTATGATTGGTTAAAAAGGAATGGTGGGAATGAGAGAGTTGAGAAGGTTGTCTGGGAGAGATTGAAAGAATGATTATGTTACCGGCAGACCAGAAGAGAAGACGTGTTTTCGTGTAGTCAATCTGAGTACCAGTGTTTTCGTTTGTTAGTGAAAAAGGTGGAAGCTGAGAGCAGATCAAAATCGAGAAGATTAATACCTCTTTTGAGTCTGCATAGTCCACGAGATATAATTGAGAAAGAAAGGAGAATTTGTGAATAAAGAGTACCGGTCAAAAGAGGCTTGGGCTTGTGTTTTCGGAGGAGTAGTTTGCTGGTATGCGGTTTGGATCGATGCTGAGAACGGGAAAGATTTGATGGTAGCCGGACATAATCAATCAAGGAAGGAACTGTGGTTTGATCGAGAGGAGACATCATTGGTGTAAAAAAAATAAAGGTCAGTCAAATAATTTGAATGAAAGAAAATTTTAAGATATTCTAAAGATAAAATCAAATATAAGCATACGAACTAAGATTCCAAGTTTCAAAGAGTTATTTTTTTTGTGAATAAATTATATTTTTATATGGTCATTTTTTTTAGTAGATATTATTATAAAACAGATCAATAGATAGTTTGTAATTAAAATTAAATTTAGAGTATAGGAGTTTGTTGGAAAAGATAATTGCCCACAAAAGTTATTTATTAATATTCATCGTATTGCTTATTGAAAATAAATAATAATTTGTGTGCATATTTATGTTGTTTTAATGTTAGTTCCGTTTCCTGTTCTATCCCGATTATGAGCAACTAGGAGATACTGAACCCACTAGAAGAGATATATAAAGTAAACTGATTAAAGTAAAATTAAGAAGGCACCCTGAGAATTTTTAATAGTAATTGATTTGTATGACTCTGCATAAATTAGTGAATTAATTAATTAAATAATTGGATTAATTAAATTAGTGTTAATTAATAATAAAACATCATAAAGCAGATCTCAACAATATATATATATATATATATATATATATATATATATATATATATATATATATATATATATATATATAATATATATAATACACTTGAGTGCAAAACAATCGACTCAAAAGTGATATTTGAGATTACACCTTCTGTTTCAATGTAAGAAGAATGAAAATAAAAAGAAGTAATGTGCAAACAATAACTTTATTATTGAACTTACAAAAACTGCTATTGGATTATTTGGAAGACGCATTATAAAAACAATATGCAATACGAACAGAGTTTCCTAAATATTCATCATTGGAACTAACGCAAGAAAGACGTTATGAACAGAGAAATCATCAATTACAAAATGAATTTCTTTATTTTTCTGTATTTGATATTATCACCCCTACTCCTAATTACACTTTCCAATCGACTTCGCATGGATCGGATTACTTTTATAATAAATTCTTAAGGCATTGCTTTCCATTCATCATTAAGCTCAGCTCTCGATTCCATTATGATCCTTGATGCATGATTTATGTCCTGGACCCTTGGTTTAAGCTCATCCCAAACATGCTCTAATGGATTTATGTCCGCGCTCAACGCAGACCAATTTATTGTAGGTATACCGATCCCAGTCAGATAGGTGGTGGTGACTTGTGTGGTATGGCATCGTGCCTTATCGTGTATTAAAATAATGGCATCACCAATAAATCCCGCGTATGGAACCACATGTTCCTCCAAAATGTCTCTGATATATCGATCCGCCGTTAAAACTCCTCAACGTCCTCTACCAGGCACGAAAACCAACTCGGTTTTTTCATCCATGGAAATGCCTGCCAAAAACATACAAGAACCGTGTTCATATGACACAATTTTTCGTATACAACATTGAGCAAATCGCTCTCCTGGCCTTCTATAGACTCGACGCCTCTTGTCGTTGCCATGTAGGTATTCCTGCTTTCGTCGGAGAATAATACCTGACTCCATTGATAGTCGTCCCAATCCAGATGTTCTGGAGCAAATTCTAATCGCCTTTTCTTCTGGACTGCAGTTAGCTTTTTACTCGTAGCTGCTCTTTTTAGTGTCAGGTTGGCTACCTTCAGTATCCTTCTGACTGTCCAAATACTGGTAACTACACCTCGGACCTCTCTAAGCTCTTCTTTGAGATTGGCACCAGTTAAATGTCGATTTCTCAGGGATTTCGATACAAGAAATCAATCGTCTCTCTCCGTTGTTATTCGTTTACGGCCTCCTCCTTAGGGGCGGACATTATCACCGGTATCTTAGTACCGACGATACGTTAGGGACACAGTAGATTGGCTTAAATTTAGTCGATTTGCCACGGCCCTCTGACTCAGGCCTTCTCACAATAATGCTACTGCTTGAGCTGCTTTGACGGATGTGGTATCCATTTGTAATGCAGTTGCGAACTTAGAGACTGATGTATTAGTGGGTTGCTATGGAAATTGTTACGTACGATGTTAACCGAACGTGTTGTTAACCGAACGAAGTCAGTGCGTGTCGATTTCAATGAATCAAATTCTGACCCCCTCTCTACGTGTTGCATTATTTACTTGTAATAAGACATCGGATTTACCAAAAAACAAAACTTTTTTAAAACTCAATAATGAGGTTAATGATTGTAGACTAAATATTTTTCAATTTACACTTTTTAGATTGAAACAGGAGACATACTTTCGCAAAATAATTTTGAGTCGATTATTGTGTATTACATATATATACAAAAGGAACATTTTTATTCTCGAGAAGAAAGAGAGAGAAAATATATCTTCTGTCTCCCTCTTACTCATTATCTTACATATGTAATGGTTTCACTGATTCACATCCCGTACAAATTTCCAACGTGGAGCGCGCGTAAAGAAGTATAACTTCAAAAAGTTCTCATAAAAATTAGAGTGATTATTCCAAGTTCAAATGAAGTAATTTTTTTTTATTTGTGTTTGGTTTTTTTCTTTTTAATTATTAAGATAACCTCTGTTGCTTGTTTAATAAGTACAAATCAAACATTTTTATATATTATGCCAAAATACGCCACAAAGGTTTGCTCAAGCATACGTACTTCCTTTATCAAATACATATAAAAAAATAGAAGAACATTAAAATGAACGAAAAAAAAAGCAAATTAATAAAATGTTAACTTCTAAGTAATTCTGTTCATTTTAAAGTAGCATCCAGATAAGGGAGCCTGTTAAAAATATGACGACATCATTGTATAATGTATTTTTTTGTTTTCATTTTTAGTATGTTTTGAGAAAGAGTTAAATAAACCTTAAAAGAGTTTTACTTAAAGGCCAGTATTTGACACTACAAAACCCAAAATATACTTACTTACCTAGAATATATAATATTTATATATATATATATATATATATATATATATATATATATATATATATATATATATATATATATATATATATATATATATGTAAATATATATATATATATATATATATATATATATATATATATATATATATATATATTGGATTAAATCCTTAACACCAAAATTTAGTAGTGTTGTTTTATTTTTATGTTTATCCGGTTGATTTGCTTATTTCTGTAATGTTGTCTGTAATGGCGGTGTACTAATAGTTTATATCCATAAAAGTCGCTTTCCGATTCAAAGATCCTTTTTAAATCAGCCATTTCTAGTCCTTTTGTATAGCATTTCCTTTCCAACTCCCCTGAAAAAATACAAAGAGATATCGACGGAATGCCACAAAGTTTCACCTATTTGTTTTGTCGGTCGACGCCTAAAGGGAAAACATCCATCTTGACGTATAAAGAAAAATCTTGATAGAAAAAAATAGCAAACAATGGCGGCCATTAAGTTTTATAGCATCGCTGCCGCTTTTATGATTCTCGCCACCCGCAAATGAGCCCGTTCCAAGTGTTTTTAATGAAATGGCACTTTGGGGGTTTGTGTAGTATGTGTGTGCGGGGTCATGATAGGCTTGTCGGTTTCTGCTATGCTGTGTTTCTTTCACGCAGGGACTTACGTGAAACTTTAGGATAAATAAAATTTCTGAGGTCGACGGCTTTAAATCTATTCGACGAGGGCGAACGCTTTGAATCTTTTATGACTAAGAAGAACCTACTTGATGATCAGCAATTTTTATTATACTTATTATGTACTAATTTTTTTTCACATCTCTTGTTTTTCATATGTATAGCTTATTATAAATGACAAAACGATTAATATTAACTAGTGATCTCTACGTAATAGTTAATAAATAATTTAAATAAAAAAATTATTCTTCTTCATATATTGGGAAAGGAAGAATTGGGAGAAAGAAATGACAGTGGAAGTTGACTGATACAGTTTTGCTACCAATTCGAGATTATTATAGATGGAATTATATTTGTTTACAAAAAGATGCACAAAGGGTTATAAATGTCTCCAGGAGAAAGATACAGTAATTATATCGACCATATACTGATCTAGATAAGATGTTAGGAGCTTACGAGGAGCAGTTGTGAAATCAGACCACATGCTGAAAAGCGCCTTAATAAAAATGAAATTTGCCAAAAACAAAAACCGGAAGATAATCAGAAGAAGATAAAATCTCGAAGCTTTTTAACAAGAATCGAATTCAAAAAAATCTCAAAATAAACCGAACAGCAGCGCCCCAAAATGAGGATTGAGGATAACCAGAAATACAGTTTAACTTAAAGCAAAAATCAAAGAATAAATGTTCCAAAACCGAAAAAGGGACCCAAAACCCTTTAACTACGGGCTACATTGTACACAGTACACCATGCGTGTTAAGTTGGTTGCCGTTTCTTAAAACTATTTTCTGCGTTTACGGCGCTCGACGTAACCTATCAGTATAGTATCAACCATTGTCTGTTACAGTCGATACGTGATTTTTGATGGAATCAGTAGCGCACCTAGAATTTGACTCTGGGGGGGGGGTTTGGTTGGTCACCAAAATTTTTTTTATGATGTTACCTCCATTTTGAGCCCTTAAAATGTGTAAGTAACAGTGTCGGAATAGGGTCCTGGGGGGGGGGTTAACCCCTAACCCCCCCCCTCGGTGCGCCACTGGATCAAATAGTTGAGTTGTGATAAAAAATATCAAAGTGAGTTCCCCAACGGTGCCTTCAGTACACCACGCACATAGTTATGTAAGTAAATTTAACGAATGTTAAACTTTAAATTACCTGCAAACGAGTTATTTTCTGTGTAGTAAGTAAATGTTACATTGTACTTTTTATACAAAAATGTGAAATGGAAACTTAGGAGAAATATTTTTTTAAAGGGATCGAATTCGTGTTAGAAACCCTAAAAGTCTCACACACGATGAGCTTAGAGCTATGGCTGAAGCATTGTTCGAAGAAGAACCTGAGAAAGAAGTTAGGGGAGAAGAGGATGCTAGTTCGTCAGAAGAAGAGGAAGAAATTACGGAAGACAACGATTATAACACTGAGTCGGAGATAGAACTACATGATAAAGAGTCTTCTGATTCAGATAACGAGAGCGATGGTGAGAGTTTAGAAAGCGATGAAGATGAGTATTTTATAGCGAAAGATAAACAAACAAAGTGGTATAAATATTCAGTGGTGAGCAAATGTAGCAAAACTTCCAGCAAAAATATTGTAAAAATACTTCCTGGGCCAAAGCTGAGTGCTAGAGATATTACCAATGAGAGAAGTGCTTTCGAAAAAATTTTTATTGACGATATTATTGAAAATATAGTTGAGTGTACAAACTTCAAAATTGCAAATATGCGAATAAAGTATAACCGACCGAGACGGGCTAAAGACACAACAAAAACAGAAATTATGGCATTTATCGGACGACTACTTCTTGCAGGAACTAAAAAGCAAAACCATACACATTTTCTTCAATTGTGGACTAAAGATGGAACCGGCTAAGAAATATTTAGAGCGTGCATGAGTGCTGATCGATTTTTATTTTTGCTTGCTGCTCTAAGATTTGATGACAAAAATAGTAGAGGGATATGCAAGGAAACTGATAAGCTTGCTGCTATTCGAGTTACACTGGATCGTTTTTGGAGAACTGCAACAATAACTACTGTTTAGGAGAAGAAGTAACAATTGACGAAATGAATACATTTCAGAGGTAGATGCAGTTTTATTCAATATATCCCGTCCAAGCCTGCAAAGTATGGGTTAAAAGTATTTGAATTGTGTGATGCCCAGACATTTTATGTTACAAATTTAGAGGTGTATTGTGGTAATCAGCCACAAGGACCTTACAACAAATCAAATAAACCTGCTGATATTGTACATCGTTTACTTCAAGACTGGAAAGGGAAAAACCGAAACTTGACATGTGATAATTGGTACACAAGTTACTCATTAGCCAATGATCTTTTAAAAGATAAAGTAACAATGGTTAGCACACTTAAGAAAAATAAACGGCAGCTGTCGTTGGAGTTCCTACCACATAAAGAAAGAGAAGTTGGGTCCTCCCTTTTCGGATTTCAAAAAGAGGTAACTATAGTGTCATATGTCCCTGCAAAAAATAAAGCTGTGCCTTTGATATCAACCATGCGTAATGATTCTGCAGTAGATCCGGAGAAAAAAAAGCCAAATATAATTTTAAATTTTAATTCTCACAAAGGAGGTGTCGACACAGTAGATAAAATGTGTGGTATATACTCGGTATCAAGGAGAATGCAAAGGTGGCCGATGGTTATATTTTTTCAGCTTCTAAACATTGCAGGAATTAACAGCCAAATTCTGTATAATGCTGCAAATATAAATAATCCTCAAAAATATAGAAGGATATTGTTAAAGGCATTATCTTTATCTTTGTTGAGACCACACCTTTCAGAACGAGCTGAAATACAGAGTTTGCCCTTAGATCTAAAAATATTCCTGAAGAAATATAAAGCTACTGTAGTGGAACAGGAAGAAGAAGAACCACCAGCAAAAATACGAGGAAGGTGCTATTGCTGCGGAAGGCGTAAAAATAGAGTGACAACCATTTCGTGTCAGACATGCAGGAGAATGGTTTGCAAAGAACATTCCACCATTATTTGTCCTGAGTGTATTAACTTAAATAACCAGGAAAAAGACGAAAGTGAATAAAGACTCGTATGTGTTTATTTTTCTACCTAGTTAAAAATTTAAAAATTTTCACATATTTTTTTAGGTTGGTGTTTCAATATGTAATAAATTACTGTTTTCGTTTTTTCTCACTGGTTTGCCATTTTGAATTATTTTTTAGTTTTATTTTTTATTATATAATTATTGATTAAACACAAGTTGTGCAGTTTATTATAGTTCTAATTATTAAAGAAATTTTGTTTCTGTAGCTATTTGTATAGAGTACACCGCGCCCGTATTTGAGATTCATGGTTGGGCGCCCGTAGTTAAAGGTTAAAAAGCATGCCAGAAAAGATAACAGGAATTACGTAAATGATATTGTGAAAATCTTAAAGAAGAGCTGCTTAAGAGAACGACATGAGAATACACCATCACACGAAATTTGACAGAGAAAACACTAAAAAATAGTAACAATAAAACATTGAAAACATCTGTTCTCAATACTTCCATAAAACTTATTATAATTTATAATCACTAAAGCTATTTCGGCAGAATGCCTTTCTCAAGTGAAAACAAAAGTTTTCAACGTTTTATTCAGAGGCGTAACGGAGGCCTCCGCAGCTAAGCACTGCCTGGAAATCTTCAAAAGCTTTTCTCCATCTCCATTTAGCAAAAACGCGTTCCGTTCTTGTAACCCTAGAAGGTCTTCGTCATACAATACAATACATACCTGGAAGTATAAAGTCATATTCGGCAAGTGCATCATTTCATATATGCTCCTTCTGTACACAGAAACTTAATTGTTTCCTGTCTCCCGACCTTTTACGATGACGACTATAAACTCTAATGCTTTGTACGCGACTGTTGAAAGGTTTGGGAATTGCAAATTTGCAAATTTTAGAAAAATATTTCTATATCTAGATATACGTTTTCTGTTTTCATTGCATTTTGGATGTAAATTTGTCCAAGTAATAAATGAGACTGCCCCAGCCACGTCTAAAATATTTATAAAAAATGCAAAAAACCAAACGGTTAGTTCGCCTTTTGCTTATATATTTATGAAATATTTGATCTAGCGTATTGACGCCACATTTTGTAGTATTATAATAGAGTGTCATATCTGGTTTTTTGTCAACATGATCTGCCCGGTAAGCATTGTGATGCATGCTAGACAGGACTGGGGCACTTCTTTTTTTTCCGGTAGAAATTCCCGAGGAACAAATCTCTTATTTTTTTCACTGTGTCAACAATATTTAGTGAGTTTGCCAGTAATTCATGTGCAAAAGCGAGATCAGTGAAATAGTTATTGCAAGTCACATTCCTTGGAATTATAATAAGGCTCAACAAGTTGCTTTACAACATGAGATGCAAGATGTATTTCCGTTTTTTCCTGTATATGGTAATCCACCTAAATGGTAATAGGTTTTTGAGTCACAGGTTCACTATATTTCCATGCCATACTTATCTAGCTTTGAAGGCATATACTGCTTGAAAGGACACCTACCTCGATACGGAACAAGTTGCTCATCTACCGTTATGTTTTCTCCTGGTAAATAGTATTTCTGAGAGTTTTCGTTGACTTGATTCCACACATCGCGTATTGCTACTAATTTGACATTCCTTCTTCGTTCAGACCTTGTGTACTTATCGTCAAATCGAACAATGGTAGCTATAAATATAGTAGGTGAATAAAACTTACCCCAAAGTATATCTACATTATCGATATTGACACTCTTGTGCCCTGCAATTAATAGTAGTCCAATAAAGATGTATAGATTTATAGAGTCGCAATATTTCCAGTTCTCTCATTACAGTACATCCCAGTACAGCTCATTATTTTTTTTTTTTAATTTTTCGACCACAAACAAACAAAATTAATCAACAGGATCATCTACACTTTGACCAGGGGCTAACATTACTTCGTGCACTTTGCTTTTTATTATGTCGCAAGATCGCTTACGTTTTGTCGGTTGTGGTTGACTCTTCCAGTTACTTCCATCCTTAGTTTCAAAAATTACACAGTTTGAAATCTGGGAACTTGTAGCTACACATTTTTCTTCATTATCACTTAATACTATTTCCTGAGTACTCCTGAGCTGATCATCCTCTTTACTTGCTTCCGAAAGATGATCTTCAATTTCACAGTCACTTCCCACCTACCACCTACTTCAGGAGATTCTTCATCATCGAAATCCCATAAATTATCTTGTAATATCTTGCAGTTCTGCAGATGATATTGGTTTTCGGAACATTTTATTCGCACTATCTACTTTCACTGTAATTCAATATATTTTAGGAGCTTAGTTGTCGACACGAACATCGATATCAAACGACTGATAGCAGATGCATTATCTATTTTAAAATATGTATAGGTACCTACCTAACAATATGATTGCGTTCCAACAATGATTATTACTTTTTAAAATTCATTTAGAATAGATATAACACCTACTGTAAGCATTTCTTTGATGTTCACATCAAAGAGATGTTTACATCGTTTGTTACACGTTTAGACTTTATTATAGAATTTCTGGAATTATAAAAGTCTTCTAGATAATCCCCAAAAACCATACTTGACTGCCAGATTAATTTCTCTAACAAAGATTTAGACTGTATGTATAAATACAAATAGTATAATGAATATTTTGAGTAGCTAATAACTATGTTGAAGGAGAGAAGGCTACAGCAAGCTAGAGCTCTCAACAAAATCAGAAGAGTGCTATGTACAAGGGATTTAAAATTGGAACTAAGAGTTAGGTTGGCGAGGTGCTATGTTTTTTCGACTTTATTTTATGAAATATGGAATCTTGGACCTCGAATGCGACATCAGTGAAAAAACTGGAATCGTTCGAACTGTGGGTGTATACAAGAATTCTGAAAATATCGTGGACAGAACACGTCACCAGAAAAGAGGTTCTGAGAAGGATGAATAAAGAAATAGAAATTTTAAATATTATTAAAACAAGAAAATTGGAATATCTTGGAAATATTACACGTGGAGAGAAATACACCTTACTTCAACTGATTACGCAGGGAAAGATCCAAGGAAAGAGAAGCATAGGAAGGCGTAGAATGACATGGCTGCGCAACCTGAGAGAGTGGTATACTTCATTCACAATTATAAGAACTGACTTATGCAGAATTTAAAAGTATCCCGCTGATAAAGTCGAAGCCATAAAGGGATTTGCCTCTTCAGGTAAATAGTAAAAAGGGCCGGCTTAACGAATTTTATATTTTATTTGTCATTTACATTACATATTTAATTTAAATAAATATCTAGATAATTAGGGGAAAAAATACATAAACTGATGTAGTATTAGAATTAATTAATTATTATATTTTCTGTCTCGATTCTTTATTAAATATATCCAAATTTTGAAATTAATAAACAATTTTTGTTTTGTTAAACAAATTGCAAGTGAAATAATAAAATGGTGAAGTGAAAATTAAAATGCTAATGTAGATATATACATATAGCTAAATATGATTATATTTTATACTTCATGTAAGAAAAGAAGTGTTTTAATTGTTAGTAAGGCATAAAGTATGTCTGAAAAAGTTGGCAACAAATGGGAAATGTCTTTATTATTAATTTCATGAAAAAAACTATTCTTCATAAACATTTCTGCATTTCATAGAAATCAATAATCAAATTTATAAAATTTTAAATGGTATACACCGAAAATCAAAAATATTGATTTATGCTTAAAAGTGAAGTGCTTTTAAATTTAGGTGCAGCATAAAATGTTATTTTAATTTGGTTGTAGGATTTAAAAATTATTTTTAAATTTAGATTCATGGTCTTTTAATGATGTATCAGTAGGTGCATTAATTTTTAATTTTATTTCTAATTTACCTTATTTTTTTTTTAATTTATTTACGCTGTAACCACCAGGGTTATTAGCGACCTAAATATATAATACAGGTAAAGTTATAAAAAATTACAATAATTGATACAGTCCTGAGTCTTTAAGATAACTTATTGTGTTTTTAATGTTCATGTTTTTTTCCTAGGGCTTCCTTTATATTATTTGGTATAGTGTGCTTCTTTCTTGCTGCTTCATATGTTTTGCACTGAGTTAGTATATGCTTCACGGTCTTATTCAATATACAAAATCAACAAATGCAAAAGTATTTTTTTTATTTACTTTTTACTTTAAATGTATTATTTAATTTTTAGAAGGCCATGAATCTAAACTTGGACATAATTTTTAATACCTATAAACATTTTAAAATTACATTTTTCCGTCGACCATCCATTTATGATTAATTTTAACACCCTCAAAATATTGATTAATGACCCCTATTAATGAATGATTTTCTATTAATGAACGATTTTATTATAGGCAACACAACATACATTGCTTGTATAATAATTTACCACATATAACGCTCTGTGATTGGCAGTGACCTGTGGTGTTGGCAACCAAACATATAGGTACCTATTTATATTCCCACTAAAAAATTATTTAAAATGACATAGCCGCTGTAAGTACTGTCTGTCATTGTATGTCATTATTTATCGTTAAGTAAATAAAAATTTAAACTAAGATATTTTTATTTCTGAAAAGTTCGGTCGACGGAAAAGTTTTGTAACGAACTCGTGAATTAAAATGGCGATTAACAATCTCGAACATTAACGCACTCGCTTCGCTCGCGCGTTAATATATCTCAATTGTTGATCGCCCTTATTAATACACTTGTTGGTTAAATAACTATTCTTGCATATCTAAATTTAAAATTACTTTCGTCTTCAGTATTAATTAATAATTTTGATGTTCCCTATCTACCACTTAATATTTTATAAGATTATCTGTTAATGATCTCTATGTGATGCATAACCTTTAATGAAGAATAAATTTTTTTCGTTAAATTATTAATAAAGAATATTTCCCATTTTTTGCCAACTTTTTCAAACATCAAACGGAAAACTTAAACATAACAAGTCAACATGAATAAATATGAACCTTTTAAAACGAGTAAATCGGTACTCACCGAAGGGACCTCAGACGTTCAGATACAATTAGCGTCTCTTTGTAAAGACAATGAAGTCGACTTTACTAAAGTAACAAGACATTTACTCAACACAGACACTACACATTACTCCCCTGAGTTAGTGATAAGTTATAGTCTAAAAAAATCATTATGAAATTGACTGGCCAGTGTGAAAACCAGTGTCAATAAAACACAAAACACACACAAAACATTTTCTTCATTGAGACTTAAAATAATGATTAATAACAATAATTATGGGAAATTTGTATGTTTATAAAAAGAGTTTTTTGACATTATGCTTGAATGATAATATTTGATCTGATTATATATACCTATATACAGTCGTGCTATGCTTGGCTATTATGCCGGTCCTGGCAGCTTAGGTAGCTGTGATAATTATACAACAATAGAGTATTTACAAGGGATTATTCAGTTCTACAGCTGTTATTAAAATAACTTTTATAATGAGACACTAAATTTCTGGATACAGTATACGGATGTACATCAAATGAACTTCTCAGAGCAGCCGTCTCAAAAGTCCGAATAGTTATGATGATTGCCGACTTCCGTCGCGGAGATGGCACCTGGAGAAGAAGAGGATGTTGAAGGAAACATACGTCTAAACAACAATTCAATAAAATTGTTTTGTCAGTTTATGATAAAATAATTGATGTCTTGGTCCCGTTGGACCCACCTTGCCCGGATAAGGGTTAAACTGGAGGTTGCTAGTGTTGGAAGTGTCTACAAGGACACTTCGTTCCAGGACTAGCAACCTCCAGTAGAGTTTTACGTTGCCATGTTACCTATTCCTGTTGTAACTTAAACATCATAGTGGATAAAGTTAAAAAATGTAACTCAAAGTTAATCTAACAACATTTAAAGGGTTAAAGGGTTTTTACCCATATATTGAGTGGCTTCATACATGTATATCCAGATAGCATTGATGATGGATCATTAATTCCGAAAACGTTCTGTGATGTAGCCCGATAGGGTTTTTAATATTATATCTTTTATAAAGGAATTTAAAAAAAATATTAATTTCTATTCCATTTGATTCTATATCAATGAAGATGAAAAATATAAGTTGTTATAAACAGTGCATGAAAACACTACCACATGTAAGTTTTTGTTACACGCAAAAGTCGCATTTAGTAATGTTTTAAAGGGGGCCCTATTCCAATTCTGCTGGGGAACCCCGACGAAGTTTGTAACGCCACTGGTTTTATTGTTAGATAAAATGAACTTTCATTAAGTAACGGTCGAATCCATCACTTATTTAAAAAGTCGTAAAAAAATTAAAGATAAACAAGGAATTATAATTAAAGCAGAGCATGAAAAGACCACACCAAAAATTATTTTAACGTTAACAATACTTATCAATTTTTCAATAACAAGCTGTATACTCAGACGAAAAAGAACCAATGACAGAGTAGCGTTAGTGGAAAAGCGTAAATAAATAATTGGAGTCAATATTTTAGATATAAATTTGGAAGTGAACATCGTCGATATATGTGACAATTTTATTTCTAAATATGATTCAGAAAAATCTATTTCGGGAATGATATATCAAAAAAACTGCTTCTGGCTCGGTATATAAATATTTGCAAATACTTTGTCACATTTATCAATATTTACTCTGGAGAGGATTTCGGGATATTTTTATAGGGCTGATAAAATATACAAAAATTGTCCGTCAATTTATAAAACTAATACTTTATTCGAAGTGTTTAATGTGATACAATGCTACAAAATTAAAAAGAAGATAAAATGTGTTTTAAAAGTTTTAAATACTGTTTTAAAATTCGCTAATAAAATTAGTGTTTAATATTGTTAACTGTAGTAAATTCGAACAAGTTATACCAATGTGTAAGCTTTTTTATTTCGATATTGTTCCCTTCTCATGTTTGTCATTACAGTGGAGAGGGAGGACGTAAAGAAAGTAAAGCGCATTACTAACCTGATGCACATGAAAGTTCATATAGAAGATCTCAGAAAGGCAACAGGGCCAACGCAGTGCTTTAACTGCCAAGGATATCACCATGCACAAAGGGCGTGCTGCAAAACACCTCGATGTGTAAGGTGCGACGAGAACCATCAAAGCAGAAGCTGCCAAATGCCAAAAGAGCAGAAGGCAAAATGCGCGAACTGTCAGGGACAGCAACCAGCAAATTTTAGAGGATGCCCAAGATGTCCAACTTGAAGTCGCCAACAACAACCCCAAAAAAGACAACAACAATCAACACAAAGAGAATACAGTGAGAATACAAAGCAATGAGAATACAATTCTCATTTCTAAACAACAGCAAGATGGTCTAGTAGGCTCTGTAAAAGAGCTAGTTACTAGAATAGTCCACGAGGCGATCGCAGACATAAAGCTAGCACTGAACTAGTGCAAGCAAATAGGGGATACTTGAGGATAGGCTCCTGGAACCCAGGAGGCATAAGGTCCAACCAGAATATACTGGACAAACTGGTCAATATATATGAAATAGACGTAGTGGCCATACAGGAAACAAAGCTCACGAACAACATCAACATCAAGTTTCCAGGCTACGACATTTACAGGAACGACAACACAGCAAGATTATGTGGTACAGCAATACTAGTAAAAAAGGGCATAGGTGACATCAGAATTCTAACACCACAACTAACTACTCTGCAAGCAACAACAATAAGAGTACAAATGAGGCAAGGAGAAGTCAGAATTGCCTCCGCCTACTTGAGACCACAAGATCTACTGATCGAAGACAACCTAAACACGTTCCTAAACGACGAAACGACGAAAATAAATTTATAAAATTCGCTAATAAAATTAGTGTTTAATATTGTTAACTGTAGTAAATTCGAACATGTTATACCAATGTGTAAGCTTTTTTATTTCGATATTGTTAGGGAGGTCACCCATTGATATAATGACGACAGCTAGATAGAATAGAATAGAAGTATGTTTTATTGTCACTGAAAATTTTACACTTTTATGGATAAAGCTTAAGTATATAAGTTAAAAAAAGTAATAATTACAATAACAATTTACTAAAATTACATAAATCGTCAATATCACAGAATAAAACATAAAATATACAATCCATTGCAAAATTTCACTAAATTGCAAATTGTATAATAAAACCTTACGATCTAGTTTGCGAGTAAGTTTAGGCTGCTGCATTAGTTCAGGAAATGAAGCTCGAAAAAAGTTAAAACCTCGCAATTTTTTCGTCCTGTATGGTTTGAGTTGAAATTTTAACAGAAGGTAGGTGATAGCCCAAGCATCAAAATCTATATCGAACCGAAGTGCGCTAAAAAGTTTTAGGGGTGAAAACTACTCCTAATTGTCAAAAATTATAAAATAACATATTAAACCTGAATATGGGTAAGATTTGGTTTGAATTAGTTAAATAATGATTATTTTATACTTTTGAATAGAGTTCCATCATATTTCAACCCTTAAAAAGCAACCCTTGTTAGAGATTAATGTAAAAAAATTACTAATTCTAAAAAAATGATTTCGCCTTGGATCGATTTGGATAAAAATTTGGATTTAAGCTCAACTCACCCTCTGCTCACTAGTTTATGTAACGCCGATGAACGCTGATTGTTCTTAGGGGTAAAAACTACCCCTAATTTTCAAAAATTGTAAAATAACATTACAAATATTATGATGAGTGAAATTTGGTTTGGATTAGTTAAATAGTGATTTTTTTATACGTTAAAATACAATTTCATAAATTTTTAACCCTTAAAAATCAATTGTTATGAGTGCTATAGGTGAAAACAATTTTTTGCCAAAATTTTGCAACTTTTCAACTTTTGAAAATCACCCTTTACAACATTGCAGTTTTTATAAACTAATTTAATAGATATAAATTGAAAAAAGTAGAATTAAATACAAAAAAATTTATCAATATAAAAAGGCACCGTATATTCTTATACATTTACATAAATAGTTGAAAATATTTACATTTATAGGTAAAACAATTATAATATTAATTTTATTCGTCATCAATTACATCTTCATCGTGATCTATGTCATCCTCATCTTCTTCAATTATTGGTGGACTATTATTGCACCCTTCACCTGAGCACCCAGAACAAGTAGACTTACAGTATAAACCAACTTTTCTGCACCCACATGAAACGCCGCATCCTTTTTTGCATTGGCAAAAAATAATTTTCAAAAGTTCATCGGGTGCAGGTTGTTTGTTCATGCGTACGGGTAATAACAAACCATCTTTGGAATACCATCCCCGATCTGTTGCTCTGATATTTTCATTGCCAAGCCACTGTTGAATTTGGTCATAGCATCTTTTTGAATGATCATCTAAGGCATCAACAGTGAGCAGAAGGGATGATAGCTTTACCGCACAGTGTTTCGTTGTAGCTTTGATGAACTGTTCGAGAAAAGCTTCCAAATCTTTTATTTTTTTTTTAACTTGGTAAGCTGCGTGTCTTTAACAGTTCCGTACAACATTATTGCACGGTATCTGCCAGCATCTAAAATATCTTCAAGCTTAGCAGTACTACTGTAAAAAATTTCGGCATATTCCCTCATGTCCGGTCTTTTTTGAAGAATATCAAAAAATTTTTTTTTACCTTTATTGTAAAAAGCAGATACAGTATCACAGCCAGTAAAAGCATGGGAAAAAGCTATTAATTTTGAACTATCTGGGTACCCTATTTCAAAAAATTAATTGGTTTTTTTAACGTATTTCCTTAATTTTTAACGATAGAGTGTTTCTTCGAAAACGATTTTATAGAGGTTTTTAAGAGCTACAAGGATCTGTCATATAAATCTTTTTGGAACCCTTGGTTTTTAAATGGGGTGAGTTTAAAGGGCTCGAAGAAGATGGTGCTTGATCGTAAATCGATGCTTTAAACGGCTATATCTCGCCAAATATTCATTGTACAACAAATCCAAATAAAGGAAAATTTTAGTCATTAAAAAAGCTACAATTTAGAACATTTTTATATTTTTCATATATTCAGTTTTTTCGGGGATATTTAAAAAAAAAGGGTAAAAAATATGAAATTGTAAATCATTTCTCGCTTTAAGCTGTACTTTTTCTAAAACTAAGCATTTTAAATGGGTCAAACTTCTTGGACGTATTAACAATATATGTACAAAGAGAATTTCAGAAGGGTGAAGATCGATTTTAATTATGGGCGTAGTTAGGGGGTTGTTTTCATCGATTTTTTCGTAAAAAAATGAGGTATTGATCTTATTTTCATCATAACTCACTCAATTTTTGAGCTAGAGTCTTTGTTTTTATGATAGGTCTATTTATGCTCTTTAAAAAAGGTTTTATAAGTTTTCTTCCAAAAATGCATCATTTTCCCGATATTTGACTTTGAATCTTTCAAATTTGGCATTTGAAGAAAACCGTTGAACATTGATAGGCCGTATTTCGGTTCCTATTATATCGCAAAAACATTTTAAAAAATGAATTGTATTTGTCTTTTTAAAAGCTACAAATTTGTTCACTACAATTTTTTTGATACAATGCACCATTTTCGAGTTATTCGCGAAAAATCGATTAAAAACGTAGATTTTTTCGTCTAAAAGTTGTTACTTTCAATCGCGAATAACTTGAAAAATATCAGTTTTACAAAAAAAATGTATAGAAAACATTTTTTGTTTAGAATCACTTTTTTAATCAAAACCTGTGGTTAAAACGTAAAAAAAAAAATTTCACCCCCGAGGTGGAAAGGCAACCACCCCCAAGGCTTTGGCGCACTTTGATTCGATATAGATTTTGATCCTTAATCTATTACCTACCTTCTGTTAAAATTTCAAGTCAATCCACGCAGGACGAAAAAATTGCGAGGTGAGATGCTTCATTTCCTGGACTACATGTGATACCCAAATATATATAAAAATACTTTTTTACTTGTATATAAACCAACTGTACTTCCTTAATTATATGTTAAGAAACTCTGCCACTAAATAATATGGTCTTTCAGATAGACAGGCTTTTTCAATTTACGGAATTTAACCTTTTGTGGATGGATTTGTTTTGTTTATATTAAATGGTGAATAATTTGTTTTTAGGACATATTAGGGCAAAAGATAGACAAATCAAAGGTTTTTTCTATTTTGTTTTTGTAATTATTAGAAAAAAAGGTGGTACCATGTGGAACGACTAGGCTACAAACGAAAAAATTATTTAGCGTGAAATGGAATGACAAATTTTTTTTCCAGATAGACATAAACCTACACGATGAGGAGTTGCCTTGGTACTGCAGTATGTACAACGTATTTTAGCTTCATGCTGGGGCAAATGGGCTGCTTTGTCAGTTCTTATTTCTAGAGGAACTTGTTTTTTGAACCTGTTACTGGTGCTTGGTTCGTCCATGGTTCTTCTTTCAAATTGTGGCATTTGAAGGTCTGCTTGGCCACAGTAATTTTGAATTCTTTTAAAGACATTCTGGTACCAGTTGTTGATTGTTTGAAAATTATATATGAGTTAGTAATGTTAGATCAACAAAATGGAAAAAAAATTCTTTGTCAACACTTTTTGGATTTTCTATCAAATTCGCAGCAAGATACTAACATATCAGACTTATCTACGAAACCCATATATTTGTTGTAATCTTGTACTCATTGTTTGAGATTAATTTCTACTGATGTCCCATCCGTTTCTTTCCTCTTCAAAGTGACATTTTTTTTAGGTTTGTGAAAATTGCTTAGAAAATGAATTGATTTTTTATCCATCCATTGCAAAGCTAGCACGCCGTCTTTACTCATTCTCCAGTTTGAGTCATCCCTTTTCATTTTTATATTTGTTTTAAGTTCGTTTGGAAAACCTTTTCTATCTTTTTGAGTTTTTCCACATGCGTAGATTTTATAGTTTATCAAGTCGCGTTGTAATGCAACAGAATTAAAACAGTTATTGAAATAAACTTTATAATTTTTTCCAACTATATTTCTTGTAAGATCTTTTATTAGTCTTGCCTCGAGGTTTTGCTCCCTTACATCTTTTACTTTTCCAGTGTATATTTGGAATTGTAAAATATATCCTGACTAATCAGCACGTACCCATACCTTACATCCACTTTTTAAGGGCTTCATCGGCATATATTTGCGTAAACTACTTCGTCCCTTGAACCTTATTATCGATTCGTCTATTGATTGTTGCCTACTGGGATAAAATGAGCTTTTATAAGTAGTTAAAAGTTCTTCTAGCAATGGACGCACTTTATAGAGTTTATCATAATTGCCATTACCTTTCTTAACTTGTAATATATTTTCATTTATGTGAAGATAAGTAAGCAACTAAGCAAATCTGTCACGCGACATAGATGAAGAAATAAATTGATAAATTGATCCCTAATAACAAAATGATTTCATTATGTTCTAACTCAACAATTGAAGAAAAAAATCAAGGGGAGTCTCCAAAGTATCAGGAACATTTGGTCCAACGTTTTCTGAGAAAGTACGGAGTTTATGACGGGCATTATTTGAATGGGTGGTTCATTTTATCTCAGTAGTTCACTCATTGAAAATATTAACTGATACCTCTTCTTCACCATGACTGTCGTGCCCACTGTCTTCGTTATCTAAAATATCGTTTTGTTTATCTGAAACAGCTAACTCCAAAGTCATGTTGATATCTTCATCCTCGTTCTGATCAAAATCGGATACGTTAGATCCATCCGATGGGATATCTGTTAGTAAAGCGTAACCGTCATTACTTGTTATTTTAGTCAAATCAAGATGTCTTTTCATTTTAGAATTCTGTAACAAAACATACCTATTAATTACTGATTGACCTAGTGGCACCTATTGGAACTACCTATCAAAATATCTAAATTCACTTAGTTATCTACGTAGATCATAAAGTCTTAATACGGTAATACATAAATACCTCTATTTATGGATAAATTAACATAATACATAACTTTTATCGGTAGAAAAATGTTTGTTTATTTACAACAATAAATAACCTCACTGGCATTCACTTGTGAGCGCCCCAAATATATTATGTACACTATATATAATTGCTCCTGGAATTTTGTAATTGACTGGGAAGTGAAAGACACGATGTATACATCGCATTCCGTCTAGTGGTCCTAGCGCACGATTATTCGGGCAGTATGAAAAAATTTGTATAAAGGTGGTTCCACCGCGGAGCCACTAAGCCGCAAAGGGCTAAGGAAAAAATTGTAGATTTAAGTTGCACAGGGAGATGGTTGTATCATTTTTTTGTCGAATATAATATATATATATCTTTACTAACTCAGTGGACGGGATCGGCAAATATACATTAAAGCTTGAATTTCTGGTGGAGTAGTCATTATTAGGTCTTACTGGAAAAGCATGTAGGTATTTACGAATTAAGCAAACAGTCTCTAGAATATATAAAGAGGAAAGAGTTAAAATCCCGTAATGTTTGAATTAGCTTCTGTAATGTGTTATTCTATAAAGGCCAAAAAGATACCGTATTGCTCTTTTTTTTTAATTTAAAACTAACATCAGATTAGCCAGCTGTATTAGGACCCCAAAAAGGAAGGACCCCATATCGAAGATGAGATTCGAACAAAGAAAAATATGTTATTTTGGAACATGCTTCTAGGAATGCCCTCTAATAGAAAATGTTATTGATACCTAATCGTTTTGACGTATAAACAAGAAACTGCAGATATTTAAACACATTGTAATTTCAATATTGAGTCACAAAAAAGTTTTTGCTGTTCTTACCTGTTTGCCCAACTGATTCATGATGAAATGATTTACGAAAGATATAACTTCGTTTGAGCCTTTTTGTGGTCTCAAAAGAAAACATTGACAACTATCTTGTGTAGTATACATCGTTTGTGCATATGTGTTAGTAAGACATTTTTTTGGTAGTTCATTATCAGAACTTCATATCCCATGTCACGTCTGGCAAATCTTTTTGCTTCTTTTTTTTTTCGGTCATAAAAAACCTTGGCCTTTAATTTGTAAAGTTTGTTTTCTGTGTGTAAACATTTTAATTTACTTTCTACTTCGGGATTGTGTTCTTGTATTGTAGAGAAGAGACTACACTGCATGTATCTAACCTCGGAAAACCAAAAAAAAAGTTAAATTTACGAAATTCTCGTCGATAACTGTCATATCAATCTTTACCTGAGGATTTTTTTCTTTGAATAATTCGTAGATTTTTTTACATTAAACTCTTCAGGAAGGTAAATTTTAGATGTCTTTTATTACTATAAAGACTTGATCTGCCCTTAAATGTGCATTTTTATGGAATCGGTAATAATAATGCTTAGTTTATGTGGCCGATTGGAGTGCTTACCTCTTAGATTGGCCGTTCATTTGAAGCCCTCTTTGAATATACTTAACTTTTTCCTTAGTGATGCTGTGGATTGACCAAAATGCTTCAAAACAAACAGCTATCCCATGTATTTGAGCATCTCTCAAAACCCTAACCAAATAGTGAAAAGAGTAGTTGTGATGTTTCGCTGTTTTGGAATTGGACTGCCTAGAACGTCTTTGTGCGATCATTTTGAGCAAGAGTAGACCTGCGATATGAGAGTTCTGTTTGTCACTTGAATCTGCTGTCGCTGCTCTCATGACTCTGTAGACGAAGCTTTCGCATGACATCAGTGATTCGTCCTTTAGATTCTTCCCTTTGTTTTGGTGATTCCACGTCTTCATAACTACTTGACATTTCCAACACCTAATTACTTTATTATTCACAGTAAATAGGCCACACAATGCAAACTAATATGACACATAATAACCTCTTAAACAACAAAAGCTAGAATGGATAACAAAACTAAAACACGTGTCTTGTACGGGCTGTGCTGTACCCGTAACGTTCCGTGTTACTTGCACTTCCGCTCGGACATTTCTGGTTCTTAGCAAGTATAATAAAAGTTTATGGCCAGCTTTCAACTGACATCGCTTGTTATTGCCTATCAATAACTTGTGCATTACAAACTTTGCTAGTTTGCTCCGTCAGATAGCATTATTACTTTGATTTGAGACAATGAGACATGACAAAAATGTTGTTGCGTCATCTCTCAACAAACGAACCAAATATTTTGATAGTGGCTTGTTATAGTATTATCACAACTCAAGAAAGGTATACTCGTAACTAATTTTCATCAAATTTGACCATTTTTGTTGTTTTATATTAAGCTCTTTAATATATGTTTTCTTTATTCGACAATACATCATAAAATGTTAAGTGGTTGACGTTGGAAAAAAATATTTTTCTAATCAATTAGGAATCATATCCAGAAATATGCTAATAAAAGAACTAATAAACTGATCTTGTTGGATTACTTTTGTTATCCTAGTACAAGTATAAGTAGGATAAAAATCTCAGTACTGTTAAGTCGAGTTCTGTACCCACGATTAATATAAATATAAGTTCAATTTCACTTGAAATTTACTGAACAATTCTAAAAAATTCTTTTAATTTAATAAAACATTTGCATCAAGCTATTTCTTACTAATTTTAAATTTTAAATTTTGAAGCTTACATACATCATCGATACTGCCTTCTTCACACAGGCACAGATTAACAGACCGTGTTCTGTTAATCTGTGACACAGGTATCTTGTTGTCCACTTTTGTATTAAACTACAAATTTAAGCTTCTCTTTACGTATACCAAGAAAACTAAATTTTATACCATAAACAATTCTTTCCGCTTTTTGTTATTTCGATTCTGATGTCTGAGCTTTATTGCTTGTTCCTTTGACTAAAATCCTCTATAATTTCAAATAATATATATCGTTAATAAATTTGTCTATTCGTTATTGCAGATCGTATATTCTGGACTTCTCTAAATTGTAGTGATTTACAACAAATATTATGGCTAACAGAGTATCTGTGGAAGAATATCGCACACCTAAGAAAGAAAAAGAAGTCATCTCCACAGGAAATTGTTGTAAGTTTATTGTTTATTTGGATTTATTCCGTAATCTGACCGGTAAGTTTCTTGTGGATATACTAATGCCTCTATATTGAATATTCATTATTAAATCTCAAAAATAATCCTTAGTGTCATATTTGTTACCTTGCCATCATGTAAAGTCTGCCTGTATTAAATATACCAAGAATAAATTAAATATTTCAAGAACATAATATGTCTCGTTCATGTAATTCATTCAAATTAAGATTTAACAATTCTTTACTGTACAAGGTTATGATCATTTTTGATTAACTTTTAACAGATAAGGTTTCTTTAAAACTTAGTCTACTATTTGTGTCAATCTTTTATATTCTTTACAAGGTTAAAAACCTTGGTCTGTTTTTCCCGGGCTTGTTTTTTTATAATTAGAAACCGAAAATAATTGAAGATAGGAGTAGAAGTTCTCCTACGGCCTACACCTCCAGGCTTAACCGAAATTGACAGGAACAACTTCACAAATTTTTTTATTAATTATACATTTTTGCGGGTTTGATAATTGTAATTTATTCAGTAGACATACCTTTTAAATTATAATAATAATTATTAGTATAGTATAGTATATTATGTATAGTAATAACTTTATCATACAATCTCTTCTTCAAGGCTTAAATTTTTTTTATTTTTAAATCATTACACGTAACATTACAATTAATAATAATTATCAGTCCTTTTGCTTTATAATAAATTTATGTATTAGTGGATGGTGTATTATTGCCCCATTATCTCGGGTCTGTCAGGTAACTGTGTACAGAATTACTTGTAGAGCATATTATATGGTTTTTGTTTTAAAATATTAGTATAATTGAAATTTACCCCGTCAGGGTAAATGTTTATTTTAATTGCTGATATTTCTTAAATCAAACGCCGAATTTATAAAAATACTCTTTCTAGTAGGTTAGTAGACTAAATATTTATAATTAGGGTTTTTATTATTTACAACCAACAAGATTTATAAAAGACGATGCAGGACAATTGCTCACAGACGCCGTGAAGATAAGCCGCCAATGGAGAAAGTATTTAGAGCTATGCCTAATTACAGAAAAACCCACAACGACAGGGCAACAAAGAAAGTACCAGTTAGCTAAACCTGAAATACCAGGGCCCACACTAGCTAAAGTAAAGTCCGCAATTTCGTCCCTTAAAAACCATAAAGCCCCAGGCCCAGAGCTGGACCTGGGCAAAAAAATGGGGAGAAAAGCTCCACTTTAAGATATATTATTTTATAAGAGATGTCCGAAAAAGAGAAGAAATACCGAAACACTGGCATAAAAGCCATATAGTACCTATCCACAAGGAGGGAGACAAACAAATATGTCGGAACTAATAGAAGAATATCGTTAATCAATACATTGTACAAAATTATATCCATAATACTGTCTACAAGGCTTACTTCATATGCAGAGGAAATAATAGGAAATAATAATAGCTACCAAAGCGGATTCAGACCGGAAAGGTCTACAATAGACCAGATATTCGTCCTACGCCAGGTGTTGGAAAAAAACTGGGAATTCAACCGCGATGTACACCAAATCTTCGTAAACTTTAAACAAGCTTACGATTCTGTTAGCAGAGAAGCATTGTGGGAGACCATTGTAGAAATAAGAGTACCTGGGAAGCTGGTACGATTAGCACAGGTGAGCACAGAGAATGCTTCCGCACGGATCAGAATTGGCAGCACCACGTCGCAGGAATTCCTCATTAACGCCGGGCTTAGAAAAGGAGATCCTCTCGCCCCACCTGCAATTTAATTTTGCACTGGAACATGCGGTAAGGAAAGCTCAACCACAACTGACAAACGGATTTGCCGCCCAAGGATCAAAAATACTATTAGCGTTTGCGGATGACGTGGACACAATTGCACAATCCACCAGAAATACAAAAGAAGTTTTCACCTTATTCGAAAACGGAGCCAAAAAAGTTTGTATGAAGGTCAACGAGGACAAGATCAAGTACATGGTGGTTACGAAAAACCCAAGACCAAGTGTTAGACAAATCGTAACAAACAATGAATACAACTTTGAAGTCGTCAAAGAATTCAAGTACCTGGTAGCTATTATAACATCTGAAAATAAATATGAAAAGGACGTGGCAGCCAGGATTATTGCAGGAAACAGGGCATATTGCTCATTGGTGGCCGTACTCAAATCAAAAATACTCTTAATACCAGCAAAAATAATAGTGTACAAGACTATAATTCGTCCCACAATAACGTATGGAAGCAAGACATGGACTTTGAACCAGCGGAAAACGACTAAATTACTGGTACTGGAAATAAATATACTGCATACTATCTATGGGCCTTGCAGAGAAGAGACAACAGGAGAATGGAGAAGACACAAGGATGAACTCCAGACAGTATATGGAGATGAAAATATAGTACGCTACATTAAAGCAAACCGAATAAGATGGGCGGGCCACCTACTAAGATCGAGTGACGAAAGACTCCTGAACGCCACATTCCGGGAAAGGCCCGATGGCAGAAGGTCAGTCGGTCGCCCAAGAAAAAGATAGAAGGACGCAGTAGCCAGTGATCTATGCAAAATGCGATTACAGCAATGGGAAATAGCTGCTCAGGACCGACAACAACGGAGGGAAACAGTAAACGCGGCCAAGACCCACATAGAGTTGTAGAGCCAAATGATTATGATGATGATTATTTCTGTTCTTATAACTATTACAATAGTGATATATTTGACTTAGCATATTGAGATACTTGGAATTTACCTCTGGTTTTAATAAAAATGGTTTCAATAAATAAAAAACGTTTTTAAGAATTTAGTAATTTTTATTTCGTTACTCGTTTTTTAAAGAAACAGCAATTTGATACTCCCCACCCCTAAACTGGAATGGCACTTCATCGCCATTACCGTCTATATATAGTATCCCTTCTTCATGTTGATAAGGAGAGCCCTTAAGACCACGATAGATTTTTCCTATTAAATTTCCTCCGCTTGTGGGGCCTTGTCCTACGTATATAGATGCATTGTAATTTAAGCGGGAGTTTGCTTCCCATCCAATTTGTAGAGGGGTATAGTCATCTCGATCAAACAGACTGGCAAACACTGTTTGATTCGCGCTTCTCCATACCAAATCTTTATCTTTGTGACACGCAATCTGTAATAGAAGATAAATGTGTATAACGATTTGATATATTAATAAAATGCTAATGGAAGCTAGGTCATATCATATCTATTCAAGTTCAATTCAATGAATTTATTAGCTCAAAATTTAGAATGCAGTTTTAGCCTGATATAAATTTTGTTGAAAATACATTTATAACAATAAACGATATAATAAACGATAATTAGCTAAGCAAAATTATTGGATTTTGGACAAAATTATCCAATTAATGAAAATAAACTATTATGATATTCCACTGGTCACCTAGGTTCTTCTTCTTAGAGTGCCGTCTCTCTACGGAGGTTGGCAATCATAATGGCTATTTTTATTTTTGACTTGCTGCTCTAAACAAATCAATCGATCTACATTGATACCAATCACTTCAACCATGAGTTCTGCCTACGGCACACAGATCTTCTTTGAATCTTTACCTGTATTAAGTCTCAAAATTTCATATTTTGGTCCCCTCATCACGTGGCCTAGGTATTCCAGTTTTCTGGTTTGTATAGTGGTGATTAGTTCTATTTCGTTACCAACTGTCTTCACTACTTCTTTATTTGTAATTCTATCAGTTTATGATATTTTTAATACTCTGCGGTATAACCAGAGTTCGAAAGCCTCAATTTTTTTTAAATTGCATTTTATTTAATGTCCAAGTTTCAGCTCCATATAATAATATTGAAAATATATAACAGCGAATGGTGCGTAGTCTGATAGGTCACCTAGGTAGACTTAGACAAAAAAGTTATAGATCAATTACAAAAAGCAAATAGATTAATAACACTACATGGCAAGACTAAAATATACATCAAGACACAGATAAAATCAAGAACTTATAAAGCCACTATACTGAAATATGCTTCAGAAACAAGATCCGACTGCCACAGTACACAGATTTTTGTGTATGTGACAAAGACATTCCAATTTGACGTTTTTATTAAGCAATATTAACTTTCTGAACAAGAGATACAAGTATTTCTTAATATTGCGGATTAAACAATAGTAGAGTTATTTATGTAATCCCTAACTAACAGTTAATTATTCTCGTAAATTTAAAATCCACCTGTATTACATTACAGGTATTATAGGGTAATGGGTACAGTTGTTGGCCGGTCAGTAGTAATTGGCGACTTTTACAAAAATCCGAAATATTAAGATTTTCAGAAAATATAAGGAAATAAATTTATTTGCATTGAAATTTGGCAACATTGCTATATATTTTGTTTAGCTATCATCTCTCCCAGTCAATATTGTCTAGTTGTTAGGGCGTGTGTTGTTGGAAGCTTAACAGGTGCATCCAGTTTTAAGAGTTTTTTTTTAATTTGTTAAGGAAGGCTATTCATGAGGTGAGTTATCTTGACTAATAGTATTATGTATCTGGGTATATTAATATTTTAGGGCAATTTAGTGGGGTACATCTTACATTATTAGTAGTTTTAATAGTAAGGTTATAAATTTTTGGCGGTAAATTTGAGTGGCCAAGCACTATATCTTAAATATGTCCGTGTTATAATGATAGGCCTACCGGCCAATTGCTGTACCTACTTTAAATTAAAATATTTATTATAATTTAGGCTTTTGACGTGACAACGTCTTAAATTAGGTTGTGGCTCGGAGTCACTCATGAAAAAGTGTAACGCCCGCTCACGTCTGTTACGATGAGTCACCGAACGAGAGAGAGGCCCGCCGGACCGGCGAATGCCTTGCGTCTCTCTCCCACTCAAACATGATCGGTCCGCTGCGCGCGCAGCACTAGAGAATTAGGCGCGTTGAATCGGTGCGTGCTTGTGTCTCTGTCTTTCTCGAGCGTTCTTGGCGTTGAAAAACCGAGAAAGCGTCATAATACAAGTTCACACGTGTGGTTAAAGTATCGTCAGCTGTGTCTGTAGTGAAAATGTGGAGTGCTTAGATTCGTAATTTACAACAACTACAACAATAAAGGTAAATAATTGTACACTAATATTTCATTGTCGTAAACTATGATTGATTGATTAATTGTTAGATTGACACAAAAGTTGAGAAACTGAGTTTATAGGTTATGTCATACTATTGACAAATGTTGATAGTGTTAAGTAAATTATTAGTTTAAATCACTTTGCAATCAATCGTAATTCAGTCGATTCAGTCATATCAATAAATATTCTACCGAGAAAAAGACGTTGTCACGTAAAATCTTCGCCCGTAAAACCGACTTTACAGGCAACCGATTTTTTTAGCCTAGTTTCGTCCAAGATAAGATATTTTAAGCATATTTTAATTTTTTTAAGGCAATAGCCAGTGGTTGGCAGACTGCTAATCACTAAACCACAGGGTGGCCAATAACTGTAATATGTAATAAGAATTTATTTTTTGTCCGGATTCGTATTTATAAAATTACAATTAGTTGTAATAAAATTAGTGCTAATGTAAGCATATTAAATTAAATCTCAAACATCCGATTATAGCTTGCATTATTACTATTAAATGATTTTTATTTTTCGAATCAAAAATGACAAATATCCGGAAAGATAAAACGTAGCACAAACAATATACAAAACAAGATCTTCAGTCTGCTTTTCAGGCTATAGAAAATGGCATTATCCAACGAAAAGCCACTGAACAATTTAATGTGCGAAGAGCAACACTGCAGTTTAGAGCAAGCGACAAATTTATTGAAAAAAGTTCAGTTCCGCTAGGCAGGAAATCGTATGATATCTTTTGTTGTTATTAGATGACGTTGTTACGTCTTTAGATAGTTATTTCGATAATTATTGGTCTACGACGGGATAGATTTTGTTTCGATTCAGAGCAGTGGCATATACCGCTTTGATGAGACCTAAAGAGGTTGAAATACGTATAAGCAGCTTGACGCTGCCCTGTATCGAAACAAAAGTCTAATACTGTCAATATGTTTTATTTCTTTACTCGTTTTGGAGTACCTACCAGAAACTGAATTTACTACGAATTTTGACCATGATGAACGGCATGTGGAATGCGTGTTTTAGATTCCATTGCCGAGTAAAGCATCAAGCTGTTTGCTTTGCAAGTTGTAGAAGGTACAGTGGTAAAAATTTGAATTCAGTTTCGCCAGGTAGGAAATCGTATGAGTTCTCTTGTTGTTATTAGATGGCGTTGTTACGTCTGTAAATAGTTATTTCGATAATTATTGGTCTATGACGGATTAGATTTTGTTTCGATTCAGAGCAGTGGCATATACTGCTTTGATGAGACCTAAAGAGGTCGAAATACGTATAAGCGACTTGCCGCTGCCCTGTATCGAAACAAACATCTAATACCGTCATTATGAACTACCCTTGGTCTCAATCCTATTCTTTGTTTGGAGGAAGAGAATCGTTTAAAGAATTGGATCATAACATGTCAAGACAAAGGTTTTCCAGTAAAAGTGGAAGATATACAAGACTCGGTTAAAGGTTTTCTTGGCGCAAATCTACGTGCCAATCCTTTTACTGACAACCGGCCTAGAAGAGGTTGGTATAGATCCTTTTTAAAGAGACACCGAGATTTAAGTGACAGAACTCCAGAAGCGGTAACGGCAGCAAGTTCAGTTGTGTTTAAAAAAGATATAAAAAAATAGTTCATCGGTGTTAAAGAATACTACTTGCATTTTAAAGGTTACATTGATACTTTTTAAGACCCTTCAAGTGTTTTAAATGGGGATGAAATCTGCTTCTCCTTGTGTCCCAAAAATAAATGATTTTTGGCTGTAAAGGGAAGCAAAAATGTGTATCAAATAGAGCATCACTCTAAAGTTAATTTGACGATTATGTTTATCTTTGCAGTATCTGAAAAAATAACAGCACCAACGAATTTCTAGCAATGTTCTTAATTCCGTTCCACGAGAATGGGGCCTAAGATGTAGCGATACGGGATGAATGAAGAATGAAAACTATTAGATAAAAAAATCACTAAATTTCCAGTCATTTTGTTCGTTGATGGACATAAAACTCACTTAACCTACACTACTCTACTCTACAACCTGCAGATATTGCTCGATTAAACCACTAAATAAAAATTGGAATTGGGCAGTATTAAAGTTTAGACGCGAAAACCCGAAATCAGTAGTTACCAAAGAGAATTTAAACACAGCCATTAGTCAAATAAAATCAGATTCCATAATTAATGGCTTTAAAGCATCTGAATTTTATCCATGGAATCCTGAAGCAATAGACTATTTCAAATATTTAGGAAAGATCAGACTCGAATTAAGGTATTAATCACACTATTTCTATGACAAAATCAATAACATATGAAGATTTTGTACATACAGTTGGGGCCGTAAAAATATTAGAATTTCAAAGTTTGGATAATTGCGAAGAACTAAATGGAGATTCAAAATTGCTCTTTAATATATTTAATTTATTTCAAAATACCATAGATCTATCCACGATTCAGACCACAGAGACAGATGGAATTACAAATAATATACAAGAGACCTCTATCATCACAGAAACCCATATCTTCAGATATTACACTTAACCCTGTAGGTAGCAATGAAATCATATGCAACGTACAAGATATTTCTCTTATTACAGAAGAAAATCTACTTTCAGATTTTCGAGTTTAACTTTCAAAAAATGGTGATATTACATATAATATAAAAGATGCCAGAGAGGATACAAAGACTTAAGATATTCAATTTACATCCAATATTCTGCCTTTAGTTAATCAAGATGACTCATAATCGAAAGAAACTGACACCTCAATTTCAGATACAAATTCTTTTTTTGGTCAAGAACTACACGTAAAACACGTAAAATAAAAGAAAAAGCAGAGCAAGAAAAAATAAAATTAGAACAAAAGCCAATTGACGCAAAAGCAAACAATAAAGGTCAAAAAAAAACAAGGAAATCAGGATGAAAGTAATACAAAAATTGTAACAAGAGTCAATTCGGGAAGCAAAAAATGTCAAACATGTTGTGAAAAATAAAGCAAATGTTACAGTAAATACAGGTGATATTACAGATACAAATATTTTAAAAGCAGACACACTTACTGATCATACAATCAAAAGCACTACTTTGATAAGTGGAGTTAGAGTACATATACCAGAAGTGATTAACCTCAAAGAAAAACAAAAATTATCATAGAACCAATTTCCTGATTCTGTAGAGGAAAATGTTAATCTGCCGACAATTGATAACATATTTTTTTATGTCTGCAACAATAAGAATTCATCAAATTTGAAGAAGAATACATCCCAAAGCAAATGTACAAATTTGGAAACCAGCAAAGAAATACGTGCTGGTGATTCGGCTAAAAGAAAGGTATTTTTTGAAACTGAGGGATATTCAGAACATGAAAAAATACAAATTCTCTCAGATATAACGGTGAAACAATCAGACGACACCAACCCACCTGTAAATAACCTTTTGTTTACTGAATTGTGTTATTATTGTTCCTATAATAATATCCTATTTATATCTAAATCAAAAGTTGTCTGTATAAATAAAATGTCTATTTTGTGTTAGAGGCTACCTACCATATTGGTACGTGTGCAAAAAGACAACAAGAAATTGAAAACTTAAATAGTTTTGTGTGCCTTATCTGCATACACAAAAAAAGAAAGTTAGGAATTTTATGAATGGCCAATAACTGTAATTCTATATGCCAATAACTATGTTTGTATGACCAATAAATGTGTAGTTCTATAAGTATTCAAATTTGTGTTAATAATAATATAATATATTATATTATTATTTCTGATTAAAATAACCTGAGTTTTTACAAAATTTGATGTCTCATTGCTATTAAAAACGCTTACAAAATATATCACTTTAAAATGTACCAATTTACAATTTTAATTAAATTGGCAAAATCATTGTACCCGTTACCCTATCTGTTCTATATACAGTGTGTAAAAGCCAAATGGAATAAATTCATTATTTAGGTTACTGTACATATTTATAAAAAATCCCGAAATAAGTCAAATTTAAATTATAACTTGACATTCTTTAGCGTGAAAATGCAAGCTCTACCTTCAACCCCCTTAGAATGACAGGTACAACCCCCAATTTTTAAAATAGGAAGTATAGGCTTGTGATATATCGTTTGAAAGGTCTTTTCATTATCCATTCAAAAATGTTGTCGCTTTTAAGTTTATTAAGATTAATTAAGATAAAATAAATTAAAATCATGTGGTTACCGAAATTCGCTAAAATATACTCAAAACTTATTTCCCGTTTAGGTCTTGATAATGAGAAAGTGAACAAAAACCATAGCAATGTGGTTTTTAGATCGTAACCATTAAAAAACTTCAAAGAATTTCCGTGGCAACGTTATTTTAACACGCATTAGTAAATTGTTTTATTTAAGTTGTCAGTATTTTAATTTAAGTGAAAAGTTCGTTCAATTCAATTCTGAAAAAATGGTTAGATTAACGGAAATGCATAAAATAACAGTTTTACAAATGATTGGTTACGGAGATAACACCCGAACACAACAGGAAGTAACTTGCCTATTTCATGAGAAATTTCATAATTTACCGCCTATATCCCAAGGAACAATAAGTAAAATAGAGAAGCAGTTTCGCGAGTTTGGTCATGTAAGGTAGATAAAAAAAGCAGCTGCCAATGCAGTGAGTGATGAACTCAAATTAGATGTGTTGCTTGAGTTTCAGGAAAATCCACATACATCGAGTAGACAGGCATCCACTACATTCAATGCTAGCCATACATCGATAGTAAACATATTAAAAGAAAATAAATTGCATCCCTATAGGATGATACCTACTCAGGAGCTCATGGAAGACGATTTTGATAGGAGAACTTTTTTCACTTAACGGTTATGCTAATCGGCAAAATTGCCGCTACTGGGCCACGGAAAATCTTCACTGAATGAGAGAAAAACACACTTAATACCCTCAAAAGGTTAATGTTTGGGCAGGGATTGCAGGAAACAATATCATTGGTCCCTTTTTCATTGAGGGCAACTTGAATGGCAACAATTATTTGGCACTACTTCAAAATGATGTCATTCCAACTTTGGCAAATTTATATCCTGATCCAGGAAACCCTCAAGTTCCAGTGAATACGATATGGTTTCAGCAGAATGGAGCACCACCACATTACCAACTTAATGTCCGGCAGTACCTCGATACAATATTTCCCAATCGGTGGATAGGGAGGCGAGGATCGATTGAATGGCCAGCGCGATCACCTGATCTTACATTATTAGATTTCTTTTTATGGGGATATGTGAAGAGCCATGTGTACAAAACTAAACCTTCTGATTTAAATGACTTAAAAGAACGAATAACGCTTGCGATTAGGTCGATCACGCCTGTTATGTTAAATAATGTTAGAAGACAGTTTTATTTGAGATTAGGATGTTGCCAAGACGTTCGCGGTGAACATTTTGAACATCTACTTCAATAACATTCATAGTTCTTTTTCGTGTTCTACATTTTATTACGTTTTGCATTACATTTTAGTTTTGATTGTATTTTAGCGAATTTCGGTAACCACATGATTTTAATTTATTTTATCTTAATTAATCTTAATAAACTTGAAAGCGACTATATTTTTGAATGGAGAATGAAAAGACCTTTCAAACGATATATCCCAAGCCTATACTTCCTATTTTAAAAATTGGGGGTTGTACCTGTCATTCTAAGGGGGTTGAAGGTAGGGGTTGCATTTTCACGTTGAAGAATGTCAAGTTATAATTTAAATTTGACTTGTTTCGGGATTTTTTATAAATATGTACAGTAACCTAAATGATGAATTTATTCCATTTGGCTTTTACACACTGTATATGATATTAAATGGATCCAAAAGAAGGTCAAGTATTTCTTCTCGTATTATGTCAGACCCAAAATGTTGTACCTTTATGCAAATGACGTCGTCTTATTCTGGTGATCTCTGATCAAACACAGATATTTTAATCCCTCGTATTTTTTATTTTATTTTTTTTTATTATCATGTTCACTGTTAATATTGGAATTTTACATTTAAAATTACTTGTTTTCTGAACTACTGACGTATAACATTTTTCAATTAATATTAACAATATATTGTCAACATTTATTCGTATGTGTAATTTATTTTCCGCTGTCAACAGCCACAATTTATTAAATAAATTCGTACTATTTTTATATGGGTGAGAATTGAGTACATTGTTATTCCAACAGTATGTAGAAAGCTTATTGAAAATGGTATTGTAGAAATAGTAATAATAGTAACTACTCGTATTTGTGAGCATTCAAGCTTTTTCTCATTATAGTTTTTCATACTTATAAAAATATTTCATTTTTTGTAGGTGAGATTTATTTTTAAATAGAGGAAGGCAAATTGCCAAACTATAGGTGCATAATAATTAAATATTTTGAGTTTTTCGTGATTCCCAGGCGATCTCCCAACGACATATTTAATAACTTTATACAACAATATCCGTCCATTCCATATTCTTACATTCTATTATGTCACAAATATGTACATATTATGAGTAGCGGGTGGATACTTTTTTGGAGATCTACTTCAAGAATAGCACACCTGCGAGCTTATGGATTTCCCTAGCCTTCCATCCCCGGGAAAACCAAGTCCAAACCCAAAGCACTCCCATTTCCACCCATTCCTCCCTCCACTTCCAAACCTCCTCGCCAACATGCACTAGCCAAGCGGCGTTTTAATGGCTTAAAACCCCAAAAGGTATTTTCCATGAAAGACGAAATTACTCTCAGTCTCAGGGCACTCAGTCTTCGGCGGCTCCAACACTCCCAACCAAGGTTGCGGTTGGAACAGGTTTGAAGCAGAAGCTAAGAATCTCCGAATAAAAATCAGGCTACTACAAAGAGCGACAAATGCATATTACTTTATACAATGTTAGAACTCTTATACCAGACCAGAATATTATGCAACTAGAGGAAGAGCTGAAAAAAATAAAATGAAACATAATCGGCCTCAGCGAAATAAGATAGAGGAGAGGCCCAAATAAATCTTAAATCAGGACACTTATTATATTTTAGAAGTGAAAAAGACACTTTTAGTCGTGGAGTAGTATTAGTTTTACATAGAAATCACACACAAAATATAGTTAAAATTATCAGCATAAGCCCCATTTTTGTATGTTAACCTTAAGGTAATCCAGATGCCCAATGACTACTCACTCGGATAAATAAATTGAAGAATATTATGAGGACCTAGAAACAGCTTTACATGCCACACCAGTATATTACACAATAATTATGGGCGACTTTAATGCGAAAATAGAATTAAAACAAGATGATGCGGAAGTAGCAATGGATAAGTATGGATATGGCGACATAAAATTTATTTATGATGAACTCTTTTTTTGATAAAAAGCCTCGGCGTAAATGGGCATGGATCAGCCCAGATCGCTTAAAAATGAAATAGATTATATCATAACAAACAGAAACGAAATAATTAAAGACATCAAAGTACTCAACACATTTTCAATAAGAAGCGATCACAGATTAATCCGAGCTAAGATAATATTAATCTTCAAATTGAAAAGAATAAAGATGATCCTAAAAACAAGGGAAAAGAAATGGATTTCCACAGAAAAGAACGACCTATATGAAGATACAATAAGCAGATGTATAGAACACTTGCAAGATGAAATAGAAGATATAGATCAAGCAAATGATGGCATAACGAAGACTCTAAAAGAAACGGAAAGGGAGTGCTGCCCGACCGTACTGACCCATAAAGAAAAACTAAGCCAACATACCAAAGAGCTTATAGGTAAAAGAAGACCGTAGGTAAAATACGGCTCCAACTACACAACAATAAAGAAATTAAATAAAAACATCCACCGGTCAATCCGAAAAGACGTAATTCAGAGAAAACAATACAAAAGAAATAACTTAAATAATTCAAGAAACCAAAAGTTCAAAAGTTTTAAGGCAAAATAAGAACAACATAGGCAATAAAAATTTGTACAAAATAAAAAACAAAGATGGAAACATTACTACCGATAGAACCAAAATTCTTGAGATTGTCGAATTCTTTTATTGCAAAATGTATGAGCAGCGACGAAAGACAAGATCAGCCCCTGCCCATAATCACAAATCAGGGATCAGAATTAATGGCAGAAATAACTTCACAGGAAATCAAAATGGTACTTAGAAATTAAAAATAACAAATCCCCTGACGATAACGGAGTAGTGATCGAAGCGATCAAGCTAGGTTGAAATAAAATTATCCAGGGTTTTGCCAAGCTTTTCACCGAATGCGTCTACCAATGAAAATCACCTTTTTAATCCAACAATGCAGTCAGTATTTGATTACACAAGTAATGAGAATTCTATTAGTTTGCTTTTACAAATATATAAACTTTCTACAAAATTTATCAAAAAAAAGACTGGACGCTAAAGTAAAAAAGGGGTGTAGGGTTGTGTTATAGAGGTAGTACCTTTTATTGGAACGACCACATCGAGCGTCATAGACGGGAAATGGTTCTTGATAACTGGTCCTCATAAGACACCTAACTCTCACTTATGGCTCCACGTGCCACACCCCGGGCAACTGCATTGGTCTGCAGGCTAAACTAAGTGAGGGTAGCCAGATATGGCGAAAATTTCACCTCTTGACCGTGTTTGGGTGGAAGAAGTCGCCATTCACACACTCCTAAATCCCTCAATACCGAGTGATTGCCGGTATAAGCGATCTCCCACTTGCTTACCAACGGCTTCAGGCGGATGAGTTGGTAAGTGGTAGGACACTCTTTTGCCCTGGAGTTGAAAAATCGGCTTCGAAGGCGGAGGAACTATTAAGTAGTCAACGGCATAAGGATGTGAAAAGCCACGGGATGACTACCACATTATATATCCCTAGTAAAACCATCATGACGAGTAGGAGATTTAAAGATGATATGCCATGCGACCCGATTAGCAACCGGCGTCGTCGAGTTCCCGGGCTGGACGATGTGAAATCAGAGACCGGCCACGCAACGGTGGGTACCAGGCCTTGCGTGGAAAATATGCGACTGGATAAATAAAGATGGCGATCAAAATGCGGGAAGCGGCAGAAGCTGTAGGATCCCCGCTTATATATATATATATATATATATATATATATATATATATATATATATATATATATATATATATATATATATATATATATATATATATATATATATATATATATATATATAAAACAAATAAAAATATCAGAAAAAATACTGTTAAGATAGCTACATGGAACGTAAGAACTCTTTATCAGACTGGAAAACTAAACAACGCAATTAATGAAATGAAGAGGCTCAAAATTGATATTCTGGGGTTGAGTGAAATAAGATGGCCAGGTAATGGTAAGTGCGAGAAGGAGGATGCAACAATATTTTTTTCAGGCAGCAGAGAAGAAGATGTCAACCATCGGCATGGAGTAGCGGTTCTAGTAAATAATAAAATCAAAAAACATATAAAAAATTTTATTCCATATTCAGAACGCTGCATGTTGATCCAGATAAGTGCGCACCCTCTAGACATAAATATAATTCAGGTTTATGCTCCCACATCTGAGAATACTGATAAAGAAGTTGAAGAGTTTTACGAACAATTAGACGAAATCATAAAAAACCTAAAGAAACAAGACATAACCATGGTAATGGGGGATTTTAACTGCAAAGTAGGAAAAGGCGAAGTCAGTGAAGTAGTTGGCAAGTATGGGTTGGGAACAAGAAATGAGCGAGGTGATCGACTAATACAGTTTTGCCAGGAGAAAAACTTAATTATCACTAATACTTGGTTTAAGTTACCATTAAGAAGATTGTACACTTGGACGTCACCACAGGACAAGACTGGGTACATCGTTAGAAATCAGATAGACTTTATAACAATTAACAAACGATTCCGTAACGCAATAATATCAGCCAAAACATATCCTGGAGCTGATATAAACTCTGATCATAATCCTCTTGTAGCCCAATTACGAGTCAGACTAAAAACCTTAATCCAGAAACAGAATAACAAAAGATTAGATATGGATCAACTTAGAAATCCCGAGATAAAAGTTAAGCTTACAAATAGCATTAATAGTAATGTTGCTTTAACAACCAATACTGATGATATTGAAAAAGACTGGATCAACTTAAGGGACGCTATATGCAATGGTGCGAAAGAAGTCATTGGTGACTACGAGCGGAAGAAGAAGAACAAATGGATGACAGATGAAATATTACACCTTTTGGACAGAAGGAGGGAAAATAAGAATAATCCCGAACAATATAAAGAACTGGATAGAACTGTCAGCAGAAAGATAAAAGAATCCAAAGAGAAATGGTTACAAGAAAAATGTCAAGAGATAGAAGAGCTAGAACGAAGACATGATAGTTTTAATATGCATAAAAAAATCAAGGAGTTTACTTATACTTACAAGAAAAAACAGTTTGGTAGGTTAATAGACGAGAACAACAAACTTATTGTATATAAAGAAGAACAGTTACAGACTTGGGCAAATTACATAAAAGATTTGTTTACGGATTATCGTCATATTCCTACGAACACTCTTGATCTGAATGGACCAAAAATATTGAAAAGTGAGGTGATAAAAGCTATAGATCAAACAAAAGATGGGAAAGTAACTGGATGCGATGAAATACCAGTCGAATTTTTAAAAGTTTTTAACGAGAACAACCTGAATGTAGTATTAGAACTGTTTAATAAGATATACGATACTGGTCAAATTCCATCGGACTGGTTGAAATCTACATTTGTGCCCCTTCCCAAGAAATCGAATTCTAAGACGTGTAGTGAATATCGCCTTATAAGTTTAATGAGTCACACCCTTAAAGTATTCTTGCGTATTATCCATTCCAGAATACGAGCAAAATTAGAACACAGCATAAGTAAAACACAGTTCGGTTTTAGATGCGGTTTTGGAACTCGAGAGCCGCTCTTTGCAATACAAGTCTTGATTCAAAAATGTCTGGATCAACATAAAGATGTTTACGCCTGTTTTATCGACTATGAGAAAGCATTCGATACTATCAAACATGACAAACTCATAGAACTATTACATCTTACAGGACTTGACACTAAAGACATCCAGATTATAAAAAATCTATATTGGAATCAAACAGCCCACATGAAGAATGGACATATGGTGAGTGAAAACGTAACCATTTCTAGAGGGGTTAGACAGGGCTGTATTCTTTCGCCACTGCTTTTCAACCTGTACACGGAACAAATATTTCTAGAGGCACTGGAAGAGTACAACGAGGGCATCAAGATTAATGGCGTACCAATAAGTAATTTTCGATATGCAGATGATACTGTTATACTGGCCGATAATATCGAAGATTTACAGATGATGCTAAATAGAGTAAATACAATTGGCAACCAATTTGGACTGAAGATCAATAGAAAGAAAACTAAATTTATGGTGATCAGTAAAAAGAACATTCAACATATCGACCTGAATATTGAAGCCGAACGTATTGAAAGAGTACACCGATTTAAATATCTGGGATATACAGTAAATGATAAGT
Organism: Diabrotica undecimpunctata; assembly: GCF_040954645.1. NCBI lineage: Eukaryota > Metazoa > Arthropoda > Insecta > Coleoptera > Chrysomelidae > Diabrotica > Diabrotica undecimpunctata. Next base: position 42,143,522 of record NC_092810.1, on the reverse strand, counting down.
GGGACCCGGATGTAGAGATTAAGATCCGAATTGAAATAGCAAGATCCCAATTCATCAAAATGAGAAAGCTCTTAAGCAACCGCCACCTAAGCGTTAACCTCCGATGGCGCGCCACGAAATGCTACGTACTCTCTACGCTACTTTACGGAGTTGAAGGGTGGACGTTAACAGCAGCAACTATAAAGAAGTTAGCGGCTCTAGAAATGTGGCTGTATCGACGCATACTGAGAATACCTTGGACAGACAGAGTGACCAACACAAAGGTATTAAGACGAATGGGTAAAGAGATGGAATTGTTAACAACTGTTAAAAGGAGGAAAGCGTCATACCTAGGCCATGTGTTCCGTAATGATAAGTACAGTCTGCTACAGCTTATCGTGGAAGGCAAGATTGAAGGTAGAAGCAGTTTGGGTAGAAAGAAGAAATCCTGGCTGAGAAATTTGAGAGAATGGTTTCAAATACCAGAAGCCGCGAACATAATACATGCGGCACAAAACAGAGAAACCTATCGTTTGATGGTCGCCAACCTTCGGTAGAAAACGGCACATAAAGAAGAAGCTAAAGTAAAATTCTATCAGCCTAGAAAGCAAGCTGGATTTGAAACCGGAAAACAGCACCAACCACCTACTAGTGATAACAAACCTGATAGAGAAGCCTGCAGAATACCACAAACCATTGGCCTTGATATTTGTCAACTACGAGAAGGCATTCGATATCATGAGCCATCAGGAAATGTTAAAAGCATGGACAGAATACCCAATGGACCATCGCTACACTAACATAATCAAATATATCTACCAAAATGCCAGTGTAAGTTTATCTCAACAGGAAACAAATAACTTCTGTAAACAGCGAGGAGTACGGCTGAGACACCGCCTCTCCAAAGCTATTAACGACGCTTTTTAAACATACTTGTAAGAAGGCACATCTGAACGAAAATTTTATCAAAATAAATGAAGAGAAGCTTACACATTTGAGATTTGCAGATGACATCGTCCTTATACCCAATCGTGTGAATGATGCAACAATAATGTTAGAAAAATTATATCATGCTTCCTTGGAGGTCGGACTAAAAATTAATATGAACATGTGAAGACTCCAACAAATGACTAATCTGGTCTATCTACTAAATCTGGTGCTAAATCGAAATATAGCTGTAGTTAAAAGGGATATTGTACAGTCTACATCGTATAAGTACATACGACACGAACTTTGGTTGGGCAGAGATAACTAGACATGTGACCATTAGCCTGGGAAGCGTTTGGTAAATTAAACTATGTATTTGAATCGGATCTACCTATATGCCTCAAAAGGAAAATCTTTGACCAATGTGTGTTACCACCTATCCTCACTTATGGAGCGGAAATATTAACACTCACAAAAAAGGTAGTTAATAAGATTTGCATGACTCAGAGGGCTATGGAGTGTCAGATGTTGGGTGTCTCTCTGAGAGACCGAATCCCAAATGAAGAAATACATCGTAGAACAAAAACCACAGACGTCATCGAAAAAATTGCGTCGCAAAAATGGAATTGGGTAGAAGACGTCGCCAGATTATCAGACAACCGATGGACAAAACGTATTGCCAAGTGAAGACCAAGACAAGAAGCAATACAGAGCAGAGGACGCCCACCAACTAGATAAACTGACGACCTGAAACGTGTTAGCAATAACTGGATGCAAGCCGCGCAAGACAGATACAGATTGAAAAGAGCTGAGGGAGACCTATGTCCAGTAGTGGACACATACAGGTTGATGATGTATATATTAGCTATAGGACTAATTTTTTAAATTAAGCAAGCCAAAGAACTTTCGTTTTATTGCTCCTGTTAAGCAATAGAATAATTTCAAGGAAAACACTACAGTTTCTATCTTTAACAACGAATTTAATTACATATTCGGAATTATGAAAAATCCAAGATATGCTTGAACGTAAGTAAATTTATATTTGATTAAGATTGCAAATCTATTTATATTATTAACAAAATTACAGTTATATATTTTAAATATTGCTAGATTTTCTAGAATATCGTGTATTGGCTCATGTCAAACAAGATGAACAATTTCCTCAGTTTTCTCAGTGAATCATTTTGATATAATGTATAGAGGATATAAATTTATGTAAGAAGTTCTTACCTTAATATTTTTAGTTGCTACATAAGGTCTTCGTCCGAGGGTAACATTAACATACCACGCTCCTCCAACTACATTCACAGGTATCAGCGCAATATTCTCTGTATCAACTAGAGTTATAACACCAAGATAAACAGTACCGCGTGGGCTTTGCGCATCGACAACCACCGCATTATCAGGTATGTTAGTACGGTTGTAGTCTTTCCATTCAAAATATTCACCTGAAACCACCGGCATATGAAATGAGATTTATAAACTTTTTTAACAGAATTATTTCACAAAACCGTACATTTGTCCATTCCACGAATTAATTAATAAGCGCCTTATTCTATAATTGATGGATTCGACCGTTACTTGATGGAAATTCATTTTATGTAACAATAAAACACTGAAAACTTTGTTTTCAAAACTTCCACAAAATTGATTTTAGATTCTTATCACTACAGCTGTTTCGGCTGATTGCCTTTCTCAAGTGATCTGTTTTTGGCATGGGTTTAACACTTTAAAGTCTCTAATGAAATAGGTTGAGGAGGGGAGAACTGTTTGTCTCAAGCTGGTCATTCAGAATTATATCTGTGTTTTTTAATTTGTTGATTTCCATAGATTCTAACAAAGATAGCTTAAGGCCTTTATTTTGAATGTGAAGAAGTTTAAATTCTTCATTAAAAGAATGATTATGATCTAGAAGGTGAAGTGCGTATGTAAAATCTGTTTTTCTTTTACTGAAAGCCCTTTTATGTTCTGCTATTCGTTTATTAAAATTTCTACCAGTTTGACCAATGTAAGCTTTTGGGCAGTCGCCACATTTAAGTTTGTACACACCACTGTGTAAGTGTTTTTTATGTTGGCTCTTGTTGTTTTTAATATATTTGCCTAGGTTGTTATTTGTTCTGAAAGCTGGTGTTGGTCCTTTCTTTTTTATGTGTTTGACTATTTTTGCAAACAGTTCAACAAACAGTTCGACAAACAGTTCTCCCCTCCTCAACCTATTTCATTAGAGACTATAAAGTGTTAAACCCATGCCAAAAACAGATCACTTGAGAAAGGCAATCAGCCGAAACAGCTCTAGTGATAAGAATTTAAAATAAGTTTTGTGGAAGTTTTAAAAACAAAGTTTTCAGTGTTGTATTGTTACCTTATTCTATTTTGATGGTGTTGATTTTTATCGTAAAAAAATAGAAAAGGCTTTCATTTTCATCGATAACCTTGTGATTCGAGAAAAACTGATATATAAAAACATGGACATTTAAAGAGTCCAAGAAACCAAGAGGAAAGGTAAAGGCCAAAGAGACTATAACCAATATTTTCTAGCATTCAGTGGAGTGAAGAAAGAAGAACGAAGACGAGCAGGCGTAGGTATACTTGTCCATAAAAGATAGACAACATAAATCACTGCCGGTATATCTCCGAAAGAATAATATATATAAATATCACAATGAACTACCAAAAACTAAATGTCATATATATCTATAGCCCCGAGGACTACAACGAGGAGGAACGAGAGGCATTCTACGAACAATTACAAACCATCTTGGATGAACTACCTCATGAAGAACCCTTAATTCTTACGGGTGGTTTTAGTGCACGAATCGGAAATGAAATAGTTCCAGGAGTAAAACAAAGATTTAATGAAAACCATGTTAATGCAAATGGAGAACTCATGGCTAATATCTGTGCTTTTAACAAACTGAGAATCAATAATACATTTTTCGACCATAAACTTCAATATAAATTTTCATTTGAAAACTCCAGGGAGCACAAATCTGTGACTAATTTTATAGTCATTAATAGATAAATCCCTTCAAAGCAGATTCTAGATATCTGAACTTTAAATTCAGCAGACGCAGGGAGTGAAGGCAAACTAGTAGTAGCAAAAATAAAAATGACAATTTGAAACAACAAAACATTTTCTACAGGAAATCGCCGAGGTAAGATTCAATGTAGAATCACTGTGAAACGACTTTACAAGAGAAATGTACCAAAGGAGGCTAGCACAGAAGATATAGCTAAAACAAATAGACGACATTGAAGATATAAACGCGAGTTGGAAGAAAATTAAAAACAACATTAAAGAGGCAGCAACAGAAGCTCTAGGAAAACGTAAAATCATACTGAACACAAGAAACAACGACAATATACCATCAACTACTCCAGAATCCTGAGACATCTATAGATGAATACGAAATGAAACAAAGCAGTAGGTAAGAAGAACAAAAAATAAATGTTGAAAACAGTTTACAAAATAAATGAAAAGCGACTTCTACAGTAGACAAAAACAAATATGGAGATACATAAGAAACTAACGAAGAGAAATTGCAGAATTGAAGAAATACAATAACTAACCATAAAACAAATAGGAAAAATATCTGATGGAACTTTTTAAACGAAAGGAAAATAATAATCAACACAATAACGTACCTTAATTAAGACACAAAATATATGTAAGTTTTCGGGAAGTGGAGATAGCCATAAATTTACCCAAAACGAGAAGGTCGTCAGGACCAGACAAAATAACCATCAAAGTTCTAAAATGCGAAAGAGAAAGTATAACCCTAGAGATGACAAAATTTATACAAATACTAGTATTGCACTGCAAGATACCAGACCTATGGAGAAACAGCATAATGATACTAATGTTCAAGAAAGGAGATAAAGAACACCCCAACAATTATAGAGGTATAAATGTACTGAGCACCGCACTTAAGCTTACCACAAAACATAACCAAGAAGATCAATAAACTAACAACTTTACCAGATGAACAACAAGGATTCAGATCCGGAATATCCTTGGTAGACGTCGTATTTATACTAAGTCAAATTACAGAAAAGACCATCGAGTACAATAAACCAGCATATAAATGTTTTACAGACCTAACAAAGGCTTTCGATCGCATCCAAGTCAAAGACGTCTTACACCTACTGTATAAAAGAAACATACTAATCAACATTATACAAACCATCGAAAACATCTACTTCCATAATCGAAGATAGGCAAATATAAATGGAAGACTAACACAGTTTATACGAGTACAAAGCGGAGTCAGACAGGGTAACTCGTTAAGACCACTTATCTTTCATATGATAATATAAAAATAAACTAAATAATACAAACAGTACGTAAATGTCATGGTTACAGAATGGGGAACAAAGAAATTCAAATATTATGTTATGCAGACGACGCTGTATTAATCACCGGGACAGAAGACGAGCTCTAAAGATTAACACACATCTTTAATACAACAGCCAAAAAATACAATAAAATAATATCATTAGAAAAAACCAAATGTAAAAATCCAAATACCCACTACGATATAAAATCAAAATAATGGGAAAATAATAAAACAAGAAGCAAGGTTTAGATATCTAGGAATAGATATAACTAGTTACGGAGATGTTGAAGAAAAAGTACAACAAAACTTAAAAGCTAGTAAAGCGGCGAGATCTCTTAATGACACAATATGAAAGAACAAACACCTAAGACAAAACACAAAACAAGAATCTCTAAAGCAACAATTAGACCTGTATTAACATACACGGCAGAGACAAGACATGACAGATCTAAAACAAGAGGACTACTAGAAACAACAGAGATAAAAATACTTCATGAATATCAGGAACAAGTCTGTTGGATAGGCATAAGAAGAGAAAGCATAAGAAGAGCATGAAATATAGAAGACATAAATAGGTGGGTGACAAAACGGAAATAGGAGTGGAACGAACACATTAGTAGAATGGCAGAGAGTGAGATAGTACGAGTAGCACAAGATAGTCACCAAATGAACGAAGAAGTATGGGCAGACCAAGAAAAATATGGTGCGATAATTTAAAAAATTTAGGAGGCTTATATTGAAGAAGAAACAGGCTTTAAAGCCTACATACAAATGGAAGAAGAAGAAGATTACGATAATGTAGAATATCTGGGCTAAAAATTTAGCACAATGATGGCTGCACTAAAAATAAGTCTTTAGAGCAGTAACTTTAAAAGTTAGAGTGACTATGTACAAAGCAAATCTTTTCTTTGCAGGTGACCAAGTGATTATAGCAAGCGATGAGAAAGACATTGATTATATGATTCAAAAGGAAAGCGATAAATACGAAAATTAGAGACTCACCATTAACGTTAACAAAACGGAATATCTTACAATAAAGAACTAAGAAAGAGAACCACAACTTTTTATTAGAAATTTTAATAATGCACGGAATTTAAACGCCTAGAAGCAGTTAACTCAAATAAATGATCATTATCAAAACAGTGTGTGCTACAAACAATAAACTTATTATTATGGTGTTCTAAATAAGCTCAAAAAACGATAATCTACAGGTCAGTTGTAGAACCAATTTTAACATACGTATCTGAATGTTGATCTATGAAGATCTATCTACAAAGATCTATGATGAATTATATTATAACCAACACAGATGGATTAACATCCATCAAGAATAATCGACGTAAGATGCCTAATATTATGTAAAATCAGAAGCATCATGAAATAATTCATACCTAAGAAAGCGACGATAACACAAACAAAAATCAGAGTCGAAGGACTAAATATGGAATCCACGGAATACTAATAAAGAAAAAGAATATTAGAAACGATTGCTGGAATTAAAATATCAGAAAACGATAACATCAAGGAACGCTGGGAAAAACTTAAAAATATCATAATTACCGCAGCAACAGAATCACTTGGGGCGAGAAAAATAACAAACACTAACAGATCAAAAAAGAAAACCCCATCGTTTCGAGAGGAAGTAAAGACAAAATGTAAAGAAAGGAAGAAAGCTTTTTTATAATACATAACACGACAAACACGACACAGGCATACAACCACTATAAACAAAAGAGAAATGAAACAAATATTTTAGTTAGACAAATAAAAAGAGAATACTGGCAGAGCTTCTCAAAACAGATGTAACACTATTTCCACGGAACACAAAAAGAAATATGAAAAATGATCAGAGGATGAAAAAAGAGATAAACGAACTAACAAAAAAGAAACAGGTTCAGAAGGAAATATGGGCAGACAACTTTCGATCCCTATTTGCTAAAGGTGAAGATAATGAATCAAGAACGCCAGAGGCGACGTCAAACGAAGAAATAAATATTTAGGAGGAAGAGGTAAGAGAAGCATTAACGAAATTTAAAAATAAATAGAAAATCGTCAGAATAGGACAGAATACCGAACAAACTCCTAAAGTACGGAGGACAAGATCTGACCAAACAAACAACTACTAAAACTGATCAAAAAAATGATAGAATAAAACAGAATCCTTTAAGAATGGAGGTCAAGCATCCTGATATCTTTCATCGAATAGAAAAACAAATTGAACCCGGAAAATTACAGAGAAATTAATTTATTAAACAATAAAATTAACAACTAAAGTGATAACTAATAAACTGAATGAAATTATAACACTAGCAGAAGAAGAACAAGCTTTTAAAATGGGAAGATCATGCACCGACGTCATATCTATAAATAGGCAAGTGCAAGAGAAATCATTAGAATACAATAAACCGGCATATCTGTGTTTTATGGACCTTAAGAAGGTTATCTATTTATTGTACCCAAGAGAGATACCTTAAGGAATAATCAAAACGATCAAGAATATACCCAAACAACACAATAAACATAAAAATAGAAGAAGAACTAACTGATCCTATTGAAGTTGGCAATGGGATAAGACAGGGATAATCCCTGAGTCCTCTATTGTTCAAACTTATTATGGATAAAGTAATAATAAAAGTAAGAACTAAAAAACAATACCAAAATATAAAATATTCTGCCATACAGACGACGCAATACTACTCTCTCAAAGCGAAGATAATATATAACGTATGCTGCACAATTCAATATAACCATCAGAAAATTTATTATGTTAGTTTTCCAAAAAAAAACCCATGCAGCAGAGCTGGAAGTACAGATATACGACGTACATGCAAAGTAAAGAAAACGAAGGACTGGGTAAGAAATAGAAGAGTAGAATGAAATGATCATATAAGCCGAATGACAACAAATAGAGTAGTAAAAATGACCAGAGTTCCAGTAGGAAAACGATCAGTAGAAAGACCTTGAAAACAATAGAACACCAATTTACAGCAGGCACATTGGAGAGGCAAGAAGAAGTAGAAGAAGGATTTTAATGTTGGCAAATGATGATGAAAGAAAAGAAAAAACTGAAAATGGTAGAAATGGACTATCTAAGAAGAGCGTGTCAGAAATTCAGACTTGATCATACTCCAAATAAAGAAATAAGAAGAAGGTAAATAAAATATAAACATATCATACAATAAAATCTATCAACTTTTATGGTACGGACATGTAAGAAAAATGAAAGATAAATGATTTCATGGAACAGAAGAAGGAGAGGAAGATAAGTATTATAACGGAAAAAAGAAATCAAGGAAATCTATGAGAGAGAGAGAGCCATAAATCAGAAGGAATGAACCGACCGAAAAAGGTAGTGATCAGAATGAGGGATGCGGCAGAAGCTGTAGTATCCCCGTAAATATATATGGTATTCGGGTTCTTTTTAAATATTGTGGTCATTTGCAATATTAATTAAACATAAATTATTGTACTCACTTTCTGCGAAAACACAACCAAGTATAGCAATAGAGATGAATAGATATTTAATAAACATATTTATGTTTATCGAGAATATACCTACTAAACACTAGATATTTTATAAAATTATCTGTATAATGAACGAGACAGAATGTGTTGTAGAAAATCAACTACCTAATTGTACTTTTTATCTCAAATAAACTACTTATATTGACAATAACAAAGTACTCTACAAGTGGTTTTAAGAATTCGTTAATTTAATCTATAGCATAAACTGGAGTGTATGATTAGCAACTAGTGTTTGAAGGACATCCTGTATTAGTGTAAGAGATAAACCAAGATACTTACACCTGAGACTTAAGTTTTGCTGCGATTTTTGTGCCAGACTTTATATGAAATTTATTGCTTACTAATAAAAGAAAAAAAGTAATAAATAAATATAAATATAATAATAAATAAATATCGCGGTTGGTATTTAATATGTACTCAGAGAAAATTTTTAACGAGGCTCTTTACGGAATAGACGAAGGCATCCTTCTAAATGGTGAAAGCGTAAACAATGTTAGATATGCCGACGACACCATGGTGATAGCAGATAGTTTAGAGGGACTTCAGAGGCTAATGGACAGAATAAACGAGTACAGTTAACAGTACGGACTAAACATTAATACCCACAAAACGAAACAAATGATTATCAGCAAGGAGAATATAAATGGGGCTCATCTATACATTAATGGGACGCAGATAGAGCGAGTAAAACAGTATTGCTACCTGGGAACCATTATAAACGGTGGAACGATGGAACGGTATGGAACAGTGGAGCAATGTACAGGAAATAAAGTGCCGCATAGAAAAGGCAAGAACGGTCTTTAACAAAATAAGCGCCATCTTTAAAAGTCACAACATATCCCTAGATACAAAAATGAGACATTTGAGATGCTATGTTTTCTCTGTGTTGTTGTACGGGGCGGAGGCATGGACGCTTACAGACACCACTATTAAAAAACTTGAAGCACTTAAGATGTGGCTTTATAGAAGAAAGCTGAGAATATCATGGAGAGCAAGGATTATGAACAAGGAAGTTCTAGAAAAAATGAAGAAGGAACCAGAGATTGTGTTTACGATGAAACGCATAAAATTGCAATATCTGGGACACGTTATGAGAAATCAGCACCGTTACTCCCTGCTGCAGTCTATATTGCAAGGTAAAGTCAAAGGTAAGCGAGGACCCGGTAGAAGGAGAATATCATGGCTGCGGAATTTAAGAACATGGTTTAAGGAAACCTCAACGGAGCTGTTTCGAGCCGCAGCGGGCAAGGTCATGATTGCCAATATGATTTCCAACATCCGAAACGGATAGGAACCAGAAGAAGAAGAAGAATAAAAGAAGGATCTTATAGTCAGATTTTATATCTGACTAAAGTATTATAATTCCATTATTGAATCGCTTATTTCAGAAACAACCTAAGTCACATTCTGACAATTTGCAGGATACAAAAAAGAACGTTTTGAGAGTGTATCTGAACATTATCTGTAAAAGTAAAGTTTGAAGTTAATATACTACACATATTGTAAAAATTTATCTAACACAAAACAATTCTAAATCGTTACTAAAATTAATTACTATTTAAATAAGAATAAGCCACAATTAAAGGTTAAAATACGTTTATTGACGTTTCAATTTCCACTTCGGAAATCGTTCTCAAAATACAAACATTAGTAAATTACTTCGTTCGGTCGATGTTAGTCCGAACCATTGTCGCAGGTTATGCATCCATGAGTTTCTTCCCGGTCCCCTCCTACTGTCGATTCTTCCTTGGACTATTAACTGTAGCAGCCGGTACTTAGTATGCCTCATGACATGTCCGAAGTACTCAAGCTTCCGTTTCTTTACGGTGAAGATTATTTCTTTGCTTTTGCCTATTCTCTGCATTACTTCCACGTTAGTGATGTGGTCTGTCCAGGATATCCGAAGAATACGGCGACATATCTACAGCTCAAAGGATTTTAGTTTCTTCAGGGTGGCTTCCGTTGTGGTCCATGCCTCTGCTCCATAGAACAAGACCGGGAAGACATAACACTTGACCAGTCTTAATTTTAGTTCCATTGAGATTTTGCTTGTGAACCACTTTTTCATATTGTTGAACGCGTTTCGCGCTTTTTCAATTCGTGATCTTATTTCTGTTGACTGGTCCCATTTTGTGTTGACTGTGGTTCCAAGGTATGTGTATGTCTCCACTTGTTCTATTTTTCGGTTGTTTAATGTCAATTGCACCGGAGGTTGTTGTGTTCTGCTGATGAGCATGCATTTAGTTTTGGTTGTATTGAGTTCTAAACCATATTCTTGACTTGCTGTGTGTATGTTTTGCATGAGTCTTTGAAGCTCGTTGCAGTCATTTGCGATAATAACTGTGTCGTCAGCATATCTAATATTATTGATTACCTCTCCGTTTACTTTGATACCCTCCGAAACTTCTCCCAGTGCTTCTCTGAAGATTTGTTCAGAGTATATATTGAACAGGAGCGGCGAGAGGACGCATCCCTGTCGTACACCCTTTTTAATATCTATCTTCCCACTGTGTAAGTTGCCCATCTTTATCTCAGCACTTCGGTTCCAATAGAGACTGGTTATTATGCGCAGATCCTTGCCATCAAGATGCATCTTCCTGAGCATTTCCATGAGTTTATCATATTTGACCTTGTCAAACGCCTTGCAGAAGTCGATGAAGCACAAGTGGACGTCCTTGTGCATGTCTCTGCATCTTTGAATTAAAACTTGCAGACTGAAGATCGCCTCTCTTGTGCCCAATGCGCTTCGGAATTCGAACTGTGACTCCGATATATTTGCTTCGCATTTGTTATATATTCTATTGTGTATAATTTTAGTGAAAACTTTGGTAATGTGATTTATCAAGCTTATTAAGCGGTGTTGATCACAGTGTTTTGCACTTGGTGTTTTAGGTATGGCTACAAAGGTCGATCGAAGCCATTCCTCCGGAATCTCCCCTTTGTCGTAAAAGGTGTTAAAAAGGCCTGTCATAAAATCGAGGAAGTGGTCATCCGTTTCGCATAGGAGTTTTATGATCTCGCTCTGTATGTTGTCGGGACCTGGTGTTTTGTCGTTTTTTAGCGATGAAATGGCTTTTTCCACTTCAGACCTTAGTATTTCGGGTCCAGTCATGTCGTCATCTTGGTCCACTGTCGCTCTGCGTTTATCGTTAAAAAGTCGTTCTACGTGTCGGATGAGGATTATTGATTTTCCTTTTAGTTGTTAATTCTTTGATCTTTTTGTGCATGTTGTGGTAGTCATATCTTCTGTCGCACTCTTCGATTTCATCGCATTTCTCCATGTTCCATTGAGATTTTGCTTGTGAACCACTTTTTCATATTGTTGAACGCGTTTCGCGCTTTTTCAATTCGTGATCTTATTTCTGTTGACTGGTCCCATTTTGTGTTGACTGTGGTTCCAAGGTATGTGTATGTCTCCACTTGTTCTATTTTTCGGTTGTTTAATGTCAATTGCACCGGAGGTTGTTGTGTTCTGCTGATGAGCATGCATTTAGTTTTGGTTGTATTGAGTTCTAAACCATATTCTTGACTTGCTGTGTGTATGCTTTGCATGAGTCTTTGAAGCTCGTTGCAGTCATTTGCGATAATAACTGTGTCGTCAGCATATCTAATATTATTGATTACCTCTCCGTTTACTTTGATACCCTCCGAAACTTCTCCCAGTGCTTCTCTGAAGATTTGTTCAGAGTATATATTGAACAGGAGCGGCGAGAGGACGCATCCCTGTCGTACACCCTTTTTAATATCTATCTTCCCACTGTGTAAGTTGCCCATCTTTATCTCAGCACTTTGGTTCCAATAGAGACTGGTTATTATGCGCAGATCCTTGCCATCAAGATGCATCTTCCTGAGCATTTCCATGAGTTTATCATATTTGACCTTGTCAAACGCCTTGGAGAAGTCGATAAAGCACAAGTGGACGTCCTTGTGCATGTCTCTGCATCTTTGAATTAAAACTTGCAGACTGAAGATCGCCTCTCTTGTGCCCAATGCGCTTCGGAATCCGAACTGTGACTCCGATATATTTGCTTCGCATTTGTTATATATTCTATTGTGTATAATTTTAGTGAAAACTTTGGTAATGTGATTTATCAAGCTTATTAAGCGGTGTTGATCACAGTGTTTTGCACTTGGTGTTTTAGGTATGGCTACAAAGGTCGATCGAAGCCATTCCTCCGGAATCTCCCCTTTGTCGTAAAAGGTGTTAAAAAGGCCTGTCATAAAATCGAGGAAGTGGTCATCCGTTTCGCATAGGAGTTTTATGATCTCGCTCTGTATGTTGTCAGGACCTGGTGTTTTGTCGTTTTTTAGCGATGAAATGGCTTTTTCCACTTCAGACCTTAGTATTTCGGGTCCAGTCATGTCGTCATCTTGGTCCACTATCGCTCTGCGTTTATCGTTAAAAAGTCGTTCTACGTAATCTTTCCATGTGTCAATGAGCTTCAAGTCGTCTGATATAAGGTTACCGTCTGCGTCTAGTAGTGTCGGGTGAGGATTATTGATTTTCCTTCTAGTTGTTAATTCTTTGATCTTTTTGTGCATGTTGTGGTAGTCATATCTTCTGTCGCACTCTTCGATTTCATCGCATTTTTCCTTCAGCCAGCGTTCCTTCGCTTCCTTTATCTTTGTTTTTATATTGTGACTTGTTTCTTGATACTTCACTTGATTTTTGCATTTGTGTTGTCTTCTTTCTTCCATCATATGAAGGATTTCATCCGTCATCCATTCTTTCTTCTTTACGCGCTCCTGTAACAGAAATGTCTTGTTTGTCATTTCAACAGCTCTTTTTATTTCCTCCCATTTAGCAACTGCGTCTTGTGCGGGTTCACTCAAGCTTCCAATGTTTCTTCTTAAGGATTCCTGTACTTGTTGTTTAATGTTGGGATCCTTTAATTTCCTAATGGTTATCTTGGTTTTGTTAGGCTTCCCTTCTATACGTTTTAGTTTGATTCCCAGTTTACCCACCACTGGGTTGTGATCCGATTGAGCGTCAGCTCCGGGATAGGTTTTCACTGATGTGATTGAGTTTCTAAATCTTTCTGGTATGGCAATGAAGTCGATCTGGTTTCTTACATTTGTTTCTTTTGAGTCTGCTGGCGACTTCCAGGTGTAAAGTCTGCGAGGGGGCAGTTTAAAAAAAGTATTAGTTATCAATAGTTTTTGTTCCTGACAGAAGCGTATGCGACGTTCCCCTCTCTCGTTTCTAGTTCCTAATCCGTGACCGCCCACAACGTTTGACACCTTACCTCTGCCGACCTTTGCATTGAAGTCGCCCATTATTATTGTCACTTCGCTTTTCTTGGTCATTCTCATCAGGGTCTCCAGTTGTTGGTAAAATTCTTCCACAATCTCGTCATCTTTGTCTGCTGTTGGCGCGTATACTAAAATTAAACGTTACTAAAATCTTTAAATAAACGTTTTTAAAATGAATAAGTTGTTTCAGTAGTGCAATATCAGGTTTCAAAACAGAAGTATTTATTACTAGACAATTTTAATATCATTAAGTTTATTTTGTGACCTGCTTGTATTTTTCGTAGTTGCTGATATAGAATAGACGGAAATAGATTTCCGTTAAGACCAGGAGCCATTCTCTCCCCTGATGCCAACCATAATGTAGCTTCGCCTTTTTAAAAAAATTTAAACAGTTTGGCCTTGTGTAGTGGGGTGTTTGGGTTTGTTATAGGCGTAGTACCTTTAATTAGAACGACCAGATCGAGCGTCATAGACGGGAGATGGTTCTTGATAACTGGTCCTCATAAGACACCTAACTCTCACTTATGGCTCCACGTGCCACACCCAGAGCAACTGCATTGGTCTGCAGGTTAAACTAAGTGAGGGTAGCCAGATATGGCGAAAAACCACTGACCGATTGCCGGTATAAGCAATCCCCCGCCTACTGGCCAACGGCTTAGGGCGGACGAGCTGGTTAATGGAAGGGCACTCCTTTGTCCTGAGATCGAGAAATAGGTCTCAACGGCGGATGAACCAGGTAGATGGTCAAAGCCATAGGGCTACAGAAGGCTACGGGAAACCACTGTAGTAAAGGCTCACAAGAGCATCCCATCATGGCTAGCAATAACCAAATTAGTAACCTTACTGATCATGGGCCGCGGAAACCAAGATCCGACAGGGGAAGTAAATTACAAGTTAGCCACAGGGCTTCCCAGGTCATAAGTCGGCAAAATCCCTGTGATGTAAATAATGGAACACTTTTAAAAAATATCACAAGGGGAAATATAAGAATTGCAACTTGGAACGTACCAAGCTTACTATAATCAGGTAAAGTAGATAATACTGCGATCGAAATGGAAAGATTGAATATCGAAATTCTGGGAATAAGCGATGTACAATGGGCAGGGTCTGGAAAACAACGGACTAGAAATGGAGCTATATATTGTAGTGGATATTCTGATAGAACAAACGGATATGGTGTGGCCATATTGGTAAGCAAGGAAATAGATAAATCGTTACTTGGTTTCATTCCGCTTTCGAATCGCATTAGAATGCTACAAAATAACACCAATATGGGGAAAATAAATGTTATTCAAGTATATGCACCAACAGCTGACAAGGAAGAACAATAAATAAAAGACTTCTACGAGCAATTGGAAACAATAATGAAAATAACAAAAACACGTGAAGTTCTGATACTAATGGGTGACTTCAATGCCAAAGTGGGCAGAGGAAGTGTGGAGAGTTGTGTTGGATAGATTGGATTGGGAGAGCGAAATGAGCATGGTGAACGACTCATTTAGATGTGCCAAACAGAAGAACTGGTAGTTATGAATACAATGTTTAAATTACCAAATCGCCGGGTCTACACGTATAAAGCTCCTAGAGACAACAAAGATAAAATTATAAGAAATCAGATAGATTACATCTTGATAAGGAACAGGTACAAGAACTCTATTACAGTAGTGAAGACTTACCCTGGAGCAGATGTAAACTCGGACCGCAACCCAGTAGTAGCAAATATGAATGTAATATTGAGATAACCATTAATAAAAAGATCTAGACCACAAATATACATTGATAAACTAAGAGAACCAAATACATACCAAGAAACTCGAAATAAAATCAGAGTATCCAAGAAATAAAACAAGGACACTACAGATATTGAAACAAAATGAAAGAATATAAAGAACACAATAGAGACTATGGGATGGAAAACATTAACATTTGCAAAAGCTGCCAAACAAGAATGGATGATACAAGAAATTCTCGAAAAGATAGACGAAAGAAGAATACATAAAAACAAAAATAAAATTAAATATCAAGAAATTAATACACGAATAAAACAGAAAACAAAACAAGCTAGGGAAACATGAATGTCCATTAAATGTCAAGATTTTGAGGAATGTAAGGTAAAGTATGACACTTTCGACACCCATAAGAAGGTTAAAGAAATGATTTCAGGAAATCGTAACAAACCAATCGGGATATTAACAAATGCAAATGGTACCACTATAACTGAAACGCAAGTCAAATTACGTAGATGGAAAGAATACATTGAACACCTATTTTATGACCAAAAAGTAGAACAATTAGAAGTTGACGGAGAAATCACGGGACCAGAAATAATGAAAGAGGAAATTATTTATGCCATAAAACACTCAAAAGGTAGAAAAGCTCCAGGACCCGATAATATACCAATTGAACTATTGAAGATAAATGCTGAAGATAATATTGATGTCTTGGTAGACCTTTTTAACTCCATATACAAGATGGGACACATCCCAAAGACTGGCTTCTTTCAACTTTTGTAACGATTCCAAAAATCACAAATGCTAAAGATTGCAATGACTATCGGACAATTGCATTAATAAGCCACACATTGAAAACCTTCCTTGAAATCATACATAACAGAATCCACATGAAATTAGAACAAGAAATAACTGATTCACATATGGGTTTTAGAAAGGGTCTGGGAACTAGAGAAGCATTATTCGGAGTCAATGTTCTGATACAACGATGCCTGGATATGAATCAGGACATATATGCTTGCTTCATAGATTTTAAAAAATCTTTGGACAGAGTTCAACATGAAAAGCTTTTAAGTATTCTTAAGACCAAAAACATAGACAGTAGAGATCTAAAAATTATATCCAATCTGTATCAAAATCAGAAAGCAAGAATAAGAGTCGAGGGAGAACTGACAGAGGAAGTTAGTATACTTAGAGGAATTCGACAAGGGTGCATACTTTCACCACTCTTATTCAACGTCTACAGTAAAGTGATATTTTAAGAAGCTTTATTGGATATTGTGGAAGGTATTTTGGTCAACGGAAATAGCATAAATAATATTAGATATGCGGACGATACGGTCATATTTGCAAATGACATGGAAGATCTACAGGACATAATACAACATGTACACAATGCATGTGAAAGGTACGGACTGCAAATGAATCTCAAGAAAATGATATCAATGATATTCCCAAAAAAACCACAAAATGTAGATAACCTGATCATCAATAATACAACGATCGAAAGAGTAACAATATATAAATATTTAGGAATGTGGCTAATTGAATATGGAGATCAAACAAAAGAAATCAGATCTAGAATAGAAATGGCGAGAAACACGTTCATAAAATTGAA
Source organism: Diabrotica undecimpunctata (assembly GCF_040954645.1). Taxonomy (NCBI): domain Eukaryota; kingdom Metazoa; phylum Arthropoda; class Insecta; order Coleoptera; family Chrysomelidae; genus Diabrotica; species Diabrotica undecimpunctata. The sequence continues at coordinate 42,126,153 of NC_092810.1, read as the reverse complement.
GTTCAATTTAAAGAACTTACTTTGCAACCGTAACCTTAATCTAGAGATCCGCACAAGAATGCTACGTTGTTCCGTTTTTTCTACTTTACTATACGGCATGGAAGCGTGGACAATAAAACAGTCTAAAATGAAAAAATTAAACTCCTTTGAGATGTGGTGCTACAGGGGAATCCACAGAATATCGTGGATTGAAAAAGTAACTAATATAGAGGTGTTACAAAGACTCAAGAAAGAATGTGAAGTCATAAAAACTGTTAAAATTAGAAAGATTCAATATCTGGGTCATATAATGAGGGGTGGGAAGTACGTATTACTTAGGTTAATTATGCAAGGGAAGATATAAGGGAAGAGAAGCCCAGGACGACGCAAAATACCCTGACTAAGAAATTTGAGAGAGTGGTTCGGTTGCAGCTCATTAGAATTATTCAGAAGCGTGGCCAATAAAATTAAAATAGCGATGATGATTTCCAACTTCCGATAGGAGAAAGACCCTGAAGAAGTATAGTGTAGTGTAATGTACAATTTTATGTTTATGACATTCTCAACATATTGTTGAATAGGCCAAAATTGACGAAATGTCCATGAAGATGCTCTAGGAAGCGAAAGTACTTTAGCAAGATTTCATTACTAAACTGTGCTCGATATTTGCCTTTTATTTGATTAAAGTTTATTTATTCGAGCATTCGACCTTATATCAAAATTAAATTAACCATATAGAAGAACGAATTGAATGTAATGATACTGGACTTTTACTTGTAGTTCTGCTTAAAATTTCGTCGCCTTAGTTTTTCGATGAATACTTTTCTGTTGTTTGTTGGTTGTGATCTCTGATTGATGTTTAATAGCAGATCAAATATTTGGCTTTTATATCAACTAAATACTGTATACAACGAGGAGAACGGCAAGCAGACATAGTCTCTCCAAAGCTGTTCACGACGCTTTTAGAACATACTTGGAATAAGGCACATCTGAACGAGCATGGTATCAATATAAATGGAGAGAAGCTCAGTCATTTCAGATTTGCACATGACATCGTACTTATAGCCCATCATATGGACGATGCAATAATAATGTTTGTTAAATTATATTACGCTTTCTTAGAGGTCGGACTAAAGACTAATATAAACAAGACGCAAATAATGACTAATCTGGAGCTAAATCAAAATATTGCTGTTGATGGAAGGGATATTGTGTAGACTACATCGTATAAGTACCTAGGACATGAAATTCGGTTAGGCAGAGATAACCAGACATGTGAGCTCTCACGTCGCAGAGAATTAGACTAAGCAGCTTTTGGTAAATTACAATATGTATTTAAATTAGATCTGCAACCAGTATAAATATCTAGGAAGCATCATATCAGCAGATGGCAGAGTTAAGATAGATGTAAAAAACCGAATAACCCAAGGGAAAAAATGCATCCGAATACTGAATTCATTACTGTGGTCTAATAAAATAAAGATGCATACCAAACTTCGCGTATACAGAGCAATTGTAGAACCAATTACCACATATGGTATCGAATGTTGGACGATGACAAAGAGTGAACAAGATAAAGTAGACGTTGTGGAAATGGATTATCTTAGAAGGTCATGTCGAGTATCGAGAATGGAAAGAATCAGGAATGAGGAAATACGAAACCGTACAGGAATTAGAGATACTCTTTCAGATAGAATACAAGGAAGGCAATTACAATGGTATGGTCACGTGATGAGAATGGAGGAGGAGCGGTGGCCAAAGAAAGCCTTAATGTATGTTCCGCTAGAAAGAAGGAAAAGGGGAAGACCACCAAATTCCTAAAGAAGAGAAATTACAAAAACAATGCAATCTAGAGGCTTAGAAGAGGGAGATTGGAGAGATAGGAAAAGATGGAGGCTGAAATGCAGGAAGCGGCAATCGCCGTAGGACCCCCGTTATATGATGATGATTTAAATTAGATCTACCCATAAGCCTCAAAAGGAAAATCTTTGACCAATGTGTGTTACCTGTACTTACTTATGGAGCGGAAACATTAACACTTACAAAAAAGTAGTAAATAAGATTCGCCTGACTCAGAGGGCTACGGTGCGCCAAATGTAGGGTGTCTTTCTGAGAGACCGAATCCCAAACGAAGAAATAAGTCGTAGAACAAAAACAACAGACGACATCGAAAAAATCACGTCGTTAAAATGAAATTGGGCAGGACACATTGCCAGATTATTAGACAACAGATGGACAAAACGTATTTTAGAGTGGAGACCAAGGTAAGGAGTAATGCGGAGCAGAGGACGCCCACCAACTAGATGGACTGACGACCTAAAGCGTGTTAGTAATAACTGGATGCAAGCCGCACAAGACAGATTGAAAGAGCTAAGGGAGACCTATGTCTATCAGTGAACGCATACAGGTTGATGATGATAATGATGATGATTTTCAACTAGTCGTTTAAGATCTCTTTACATATTCTTGACTATTTGCAAGAAGTTCTGCATTGTCTGCAAAACGTAGATATTTTTCGGCCATTTCTTAATATGCTTTTTTCACATCCTTCAAGCGCTCTTCTCATAATATGTTCCACACTATCTCTAATATACGTTCCATTCTATAATTTAAGAGTAAGTCACGTGCTTTAACTGTTTCAGTACTGTGTTCGTCTAGTTATGTTACAACTTCTTCTTCTTCTTAACGTGCCCTATCAAGTCCTCTTGACGTTGGCGATTAACATGGCGAAACTGTCTCTGTCTTGAGCTATTCTATAGAGTTGCTCAGCTTTCCTCATTCCTGTCCACTCCCTGATATTTTTCAACCAAGAGGCCTGCTTTCTACCAACTCCTCTGCGTCCTTCGATTTTACTCATCATAATAAGTTGAAGAATATTATATCGGTCTCCCCTTACTACGTGTCCAAAATAGGCCATCTTTCTACATTTGATGTTATCAAGCAGCTCGCGAGCAGCATTTGCTCTCTCAAGGACTGCCACATTTGTCAGCATAGCCGTCCATGGAATTTTTAGTATACGTCTGTGCAGCCACATTTCAAAGGCCTCCAGACGATTAATAGTAGATATTTTTAATGTCCATGCTTCGACACCGTATAAGAGGACTGACCAAATGTAGCATTTAACCATGCGCTTTCGAAGTTGAAGTTGCAAGTTATCATTACAGAAGAATGACTCCATTTTTAAAAATGTCGTGCGGGCTATCTCGATTCTACGTTTTATCTCTTGATATGGATCTAGTTGTTCAGTAATATGGCAACCAAGATAATTAAAAGTGGATACTCTGTGAATTATATGACCATCAACATATAATCGTGCATCTTGATGTGCTAAACGGCTAAACACCATGTGTTTTGTTTTTGAACAGTTTATGTTTAGGCCAAACTCTCTTCCCACTGTATCAATAGCATTTAAAAGGCATTGTAATCCATTCATGTCATCACTTAAAATAACTGTATCGTCTGCATATCTGATTGTATTTATCGGAATTCTATTAATGTTCACGCCCCATCCCAAATTATGCAGCGCTTCTTTAAATAGTCTATCTGAATATAAATTAAATAACAGTGGGGATAGTATACAACCCTGTCTGACACCTCTTTGTATTTTACATATTTCTGTTGATGTTACAACTCTGTTTTGATATAAAACAAAATTATGGTGGGACATTGAATTTCAAGATTTTTCTATTATTAATATATTTGTATTATGTTCAGAAGGTGTTCTCAAGTACCTTTGGTTGACTACAAAATACACTACATATAATTACAGAAAAAATAAAAAAACAAATTACAGAACGCATCAGATACAATTAAAGAAAAAATCAATGTATTAGTCAGAGAAGACTGGAACGCTAGCTTAAAAAATGAAATTAACAAAGGCAGGAATGCATGGGAGAATAAGTAAGAAATAGTCTATTGGAACGACAAATAAATTACAGATATACATTCATAGCTGAAGAAAGAGGAGCAAGAAGCATCAACATAGAGCACAAGCATAGATTACATAACTTATACACAAGAGCTAGAAGCGACGACAAAAGAAGTAAAAGTAATAAATGAAGCAGAAGATTGAAACACAGGCTTACTAGGGAACATATAAAAGAGAAACTAAAAAGGGAGGAAACAAGAATTTCTGAATGAGCACACAAATAAGAAACGTCTCCCCGTTGCTTATTTTGGGAGAGATATGGGGGAATTCTTTAGAAAAGATATTGACCAGAGGATAATATATGTAATAAATATATTTTTAAAACAACGAAATTTCAAGATAAAAGTTATATCTTTTATTATTAAACATTCTGGGTTCTGACACCCGTACCATAACCAAATTTTTTTAAAGTGTTTTTCTTAACACTTTGGCTACTGTGTGTACCATTTCTGGTACACAATTGATGTTTACCAGAAACTGCGTATACCAAATTTGGTCACATGAAATGGTAATGTTTCAAGCTGTGTGTACATTTGGTGAACACAGTTCTGATGGTTTTAAATGCGTATCTAGGTTCCTACAGTTTACTGCTAAATTCTGGCGAAGCAGTTTGGGACTTAATCAACAGATGGCTGTACTATGACCGATTTTTTAAAATTATGGCGGAGCAGTTTGAGACTCCTTCAGCAGATGGCATATTATGGCCATTTTCTGACTTGCAGAAACTTGTTGTTTGTGCAATATTAGTCTTGTGTGTTTACGGTTCTAAAATTAGTACTTAAAATGTCAAATAAAAAATTAAGTGATGCTGAACTACGTGAAATAGCCGAGAATATGAGTGAAATGGAGTATGAGTTTATTAGTGAAGATGATGATGATGATGCTATGGATATAGATGATCCAAATGATCAAGATTCGTGTTCTTCTTCCTCTAATTTAGAAATTAACAGTGATGGGCAAGAGTTAGAATTTGAATCTGATCTAGAATCTCTCAACAACGATTCTGAACCTGATATTTTTTTAAATAATCCTAATCCTAATATCATTTGGAATAATTGTGCAGGTAAAATATAAATTAGTATTCACTTTTATAGTTTTGAGTTTATAATTTTGTAGGTAATTTGAACACATTTGAACACAGGATTCTCCCAAAGTTTTTTGCACAAAGGGAAGGAGATCATCCAATTCATTTTTATAAATTATTTATTGACAACGATATCTTATCACTTATTGCCGAGGAAACCAACAGATATGCTGAACAGAAAATAGTATCAGAAATTACAAATGAAACATTAACAAAAACAGCATTATTGGGACAATGGAAAACACAAATCAATCCGAAATTTTTGTTTTCTTAGGTCTTCTAATATGGATGGGTTTGGATCGTAAACCCACTTTGAAAGATTATTTTAGCACCAATATGCTGTACAAAAATGAAATTGGAAAATTTGTTCACATGTCCAGGATAAGGTTTGAGCTTCTCTTGTCCAATTTGCACTTCTCAAACAACGAAATTGCCTCAGATGATAGGCTCAAAAAATTCCTTCCCTTGCAAAATTTGTTAATCAAGAAGTTCCAATCAGCATATACTCCTGACAAGAATGTGTGTATAGATGAGACGATGATTCCTTTTCGAGGACGACTGAGCTTTCGCCAATATATACCGGGGAAGCGTCACAAATACGGTGTGAAATTATTTAAACTATGTGGAGTGAAAGGTTACACATACAATTTTAAAATTTATACAGGAAAAGAGCAAACACCTAATGAAAAGCCAATTGGTACAAAAGTGGTGCTACAGCTTATGGAACCACTTTTACATTCAGGTCGCGTTTTGTGCACAGATAATTATTACACTAGCGTGAATTTAGCACACGAACTTCTGTACAAAGATACACATTTAATAGGCACACTGAGAAAAAACAGGGATCATAATCCAAAAGTAGTAAGTGAGGCTAAATTAAAAAGGGGTGAATTAGTCATGAGACAGAGTAACAGTAAAATCATAATTGGAAAATGGAAAGACAAAAGAGATGTCATGTTTCTCACTACGGAGTCTGTGCCTGAAATAGTGGACGTGCCAACAAAAAGGGGTGTCGTGAGAAAGCCTTCCACAATCGTGCAGTATAATAATGTGAAATCATTTATAGACGTCTCTGATCAAAAAGCATCATATTCATCAGCAGTGCGTAGGGGTATTAAGTGGTATAGGAAAGTTTCAATTGAACTTTTGGTTAACACATCTATTATAAATGCACATACTGCATACGAGGCTATAACAAACAAAAAGATAAGTATTACTAAATTTAGAGAAGAAATCGCCTCAGAAATATTCAGATGAAAAATTTGGATGATCGTCGTGTTAACCAAGAAAGAAATCACAAACTTTCCGAAGTGGAACAGAGAGGTCGTTGTACAAGATGTTATAAAAATAATAGTGCTAGAAATGGACGTAACTTTGCTATAAAAGAAACAAAACGTGTTAAAACATCTTGTCTAGCATGCAGTGATAAGTTTTTGTGTACCAACTGCTTTTTTGACACTCATTACTGTCAAGCAAAAAAATGAACATTGTGTCCAAAAATGGTACACAGTTACTAAGAAGATAATTACGCATTTATTTCTGCCACAAACTGTGTGTACCATTTTTTGACACTGCCCTTACACATGATTTTTTTTTCAAAAAAATACCTAAATGTTGATATTTACATGTTTTTAGTATTAAATATTGTGAATTTTACCAAAATATAGTTTCAGTTTCTGACAAAAAACTTCAAATTTATAGCCAGTAGCCAAAGTGTTTTTCTTAAAGTCCATGTACAGTCCTTTGTTTGTTTTATACGCACAAAAAAGAAAAAATAAAATAGAATCAGAATTTTTCTGCTCAACATATGATCTCTCCTAGTAGGATACCTCAATATTTTATGACTTTGTAAGCCGAAAGTGCTCAGATTGGAATTAAAATCTTTTACAAATTTCAAAAATACGCCAATATTGCCAAATGCGTTACTAACTTTACACCACTATCAGAGAGAGTGATGTTACTGCAAGTGGAAGCCAACCCTATTAATATAAACATTATTTAAGTCTATTCTTCCACTGCAGACTAAGAGGAAGAAGAAGCAATTGAGTTCTATCAGAACATTAACAGTATCATACAGAAAATTTCTCAACAGGAAGTTCTCATCATTATAGTGATTTCTTATCATATGATGATCTATATCTCTATGATATGGTGATCTCTATCATATAATGATGAGAATGAAGTAAAGCTTCGGGAGAAACGACTGATGGCGTGCTTGTTAACGGTGAAGTAATAAATAATCTAAGGTATGCAGACGACGCTGTCCTTGTTGCAGATATTTGCTGAAGGATAACAAAGACTGATAGATCAAGAAGTTAACATCGGTAAAAAATATGGAATGAAACTTAATAATAAGAAGACGAAAATTATGATCACAACCAAAAACCAAGATACAGATGCAAAGTTTATGGCAGACAATGAGATGTTGGATAGAACAGAAAAAATATCATACCTAGGATGCAACTTCACAGACAGCTGGGATCACTCATACGAGATTAAATGTAGGATCGAAAAAGCAAGGAGTGCCTTCCAACAGATAAAGAAAGTTCTCTGCAATTTAACCTTGAACTTACATCTCCGACTTAAAATCCTTAATTGTTATGTGTTTTCTGTTCTTATGTATGGAGCAGAGGCATGCACACTCACTGATGCGTCTTTCGGTTCACGTCATCTCGAAAGACGGTTGCAGTCTTTCGAGATGTGGTGCTATCGTCGCATGCTCAGAATATCATACGTATATCATATAACTAACGACGCAGTAATGCAACGTTTACAAAAAGAACCTGAAGTCTTAAAATCCTTTAAAGAAAGAAAACTAGCATACTTCGGACATATAATGAGAAATAAAAATAAATACAGAATCTTACTATTGATATTAGAAGGGAAAATAGAAGGAAATAGAGGAACAGCTGCTAATAAAATACGATGGGCCCTTGTGGTAGCCAACATCCATAGAGGATAGGCACTAGCAGAAGAAGAAGAAAGAAATTAAAAATAAATTAATTATTTAAATATAAATTAATATAGATGTGACGTTTATAACGTTACAGCCTGCTTACTTTTATAGAAGGAATACTTTTAGCAGTTCCATAGTCCCTAAATATTTAGCTTACCTCAAAGAATTAAATCAAACGTATTTTAACCTTTAATTGTGGCTTATTCCCAGTTAAATAGTAATTAACTCAAAGAATTAGTGCAGAGTACGGCATTTTTCCACCACTTATACAAACTAAGAATATATTTTGTAAATACTATATTAATTTTAAAAATACAGTTTTTTATTTTATACAATATTACTTTTTAACACCAAGCACCTGGTAAACTTCATCTTTGGCAATAACTATCTCCTCCTCTTGAATATCCAAATGCAACACTCCATTCTTATCTTCTTCGTGGTAGTTGTGAAAGATTTTTCCAATAAAATCACCATACTTTGGTACATCTGCAGCTCCTATATACAGAGAAGCGTTAGCTTTTGAATCTAGTTCATAAATCCATCCACCTTGGACGGGTTCGAAGTCATCTTGGTTCAACAACTCGGTGAAGTTTTCGGCAGTAGCGGACCTCCATTCTAGTTTGTTATAGTCGTTAGTAAGTAAAAGCTAAAATAACAGCAATAAAAGAAAATTAATTTAGTAACTACTAATAGAAGAATTAAAATATTAAGTTTACAGGTTGTAATATTTTGGCAAAATTATGAAAGTTGTACGCAGAACGTTTACAGGAAGTTCTGGTCCTAAAATTATTCGAAAATAAAAAAAATCGGTTGCCTGTAAAGTCGGTTTTACGGGCGAAGATTTTACGTGACAACGTCTTTTTCTCGGTAGAATATTTATTGATATGAATATTATTAAATTGCACAATAGGAACAAGGAATTGAATGAAAATAAGAATTGCACAAATTTTAACTATAGAAATATATTTTGTTTATTAAAACATTGTACATGTAAATTTAAACTTAACTAATTTCCAACGCGCCCAATTCTCTAGTGCTGCGCGCGCAGCGGACCGATCATGTTTGAGTGGGAGAGAGACGCAAGGCATTCGCCGGTCCGGCGGGCTTCTCTCTCGTTCGGTGACTCATCGTAACAGACGTGAGCGGGCGTTACACTTTTTCATGAGTGACTCCGAGCCACAACCTAATTTAAGACGTTGTCACGTCAAAAACAGAAATAACAACTTTTAATATGTTATGCTAATTATTCTTCTTCTTGATTACAGGAGTCAGGTATTTTTACTGATTCCGGCAGTAAACTTTACCTTTCAGGAAGTGCCAATATTTCTTCACATTTGTAATCAGTAAGACAAATCAGATACTATGATTTTTCTGTCAGATTTTCTTAAGTTAAAGCTGATTTCATGTAATAAAATGAAATATCTTACAATAAAGTCGTCCCAGGAACGCAACTCAAAAATATTGGCAGTATCATTTTAAAGTAATCTACTTTAAAATGTATAATTTATATCTGAATTTTCAATATAAATGAGTCAGACAAAATAAATTATTAGAAGAAATTTTCACCAAGTAACGAAAGTAATCAAAACGTCTAATAAACTTAATTAAAAAAAAACTTGTGGCTTATTTCCAACAAAAATAGTAAATTGCATTAAGGTGTCACAAGAAAATAGCTTCAGAACAGTATATAATAAGCTATTTGAATTAAATAAGTTTATTGTACAAAGAAAAGTATCTTTGAATATGAAAGACAAATCGCACTGCGGGGTTTTAAAGCATTGGGATTAGTTTGTTACTCAGAAGTAGACTATCTTGATCAATAATATTGCAATTTGCTTATTATTATTATATAGCTTTATATATAAGCTTATAAATAATAAATTAATGCTCACGTAAAGTTCTGCATAGTTAATATAATGATTTCCATTTAGAGTTGCTGGTTGATACTGGTATCCAAAAATGAAAGAGCCTGGCATAAAAGCAACGCTTTTTTCGTCTGCTACAATGGTACGTGACACAAAAACTTTCTGTCCGGTCACGGTGTTTCCATTGTAAATTGCCCCAACATAATCCATGTGGTAAGCATAATCTCCCCAATAAACAGCTGGATCTAAAACAAAACAAAATTTACTGCAATTAGCAAATAGTTAAAAATTGCAAAAATTTTAAATTATAATAAAATTTTTGCTTGTATTTAAACTTTTTGGTATTTAAATTTTTTATTATTACCAAATAAACTTTTTTACCTAGTCTAAAATACAAACGAATAGACCAGAAAAAGATACCGCCCACTTGCAACTAGTGGATGCAGAGCAATGGATTTCTGTGGGAATCGGAATGAATTTGTGATATAACCTAGAAAGACAGTACTCATAGAAAATTGCAAGGAAATAACTAAACGTTGCAGCGCCAAAATTATTGTAACCACTCAGGCCTTTATCCTATATATTTTGACAATTAACCCACAAACAAAAAATAAAAACAAATTAGACTAAATAGAGATTAGAGTGGTGAGTAAGAACACACAGGGAGGAACCATCGTCGCCTGACCTTCAATGATCTATCCACAGTAGATTTTCGGAATATAAAAGAATGGTCACCATGCAATATATATGTGAGAATTATAAATCCATACAAATTTAAAACAAAAACATGTATTAAGACATAATACTGCATATCTCTGTCAATATAAAATGTCAGCACTAACATGAAGTTCCAAAAATTGAGCGTATCTATCGAAATTCTTACCATTAAAGAAAATCAGTATTCAGCAGTGTAAAGACTTCATCACCGTGTACTAGAATATTCCATGATTAACAAATATGGACCAATTCCCTGATAATTTTCCATTACTGCAAACATGAAACAAGTTTAAGTCTTATAAGCAAACATACGTTTAAGTTACGGCTGTAGCTCCAAATTAGATTCAACATCAATTTCCCTACTTCAATAATTCAACAGAATAAATATAAGGTTGAATGCTCGAATAAATGAACTTTGATCAGATAAAAGGCATATATCGAGCACAGTTTCATTAAATCTTGCCCAAGTACTTTCGATCCCTAGATCATCTTCAGGGGCATTTCGTCAATTAGGCGGATGGATAGGCCACAATTGACGAAATGCCCCTGAAGATGATCTAGGGATCGAAAGTACTTGGGCAAGATTTAATGAAACTGTGCTCGATATATGCCTTTTATCTGATCAAAGTTAATTCAACAGAAATTCCAAAAAATTTAGATATCAAAGAATTCAGTAATTTAATTCTCAAACTATATGGCCGTTGACAAAAGTGTGGTCTGTTCACTTAAAGAACCAATCCAAACAAGACCAAAAATGAATTCGTTTGATAATTGAAACAATGACCTTGGCACATCAAAATGAATATTGTTGTTAGTGACACGTAAGAAACGTTATGGATAGACAACTCATTAGTAATTGATGTATATTATTTCATTATTTCATTTCATATATCCGTTTCATTTAAAATTATAATTATAGTGCAAACATTGTATTGGAACCAAAGTGCCAGAGTTCAAATTGATGGGCAACACTCAGAAGAAATGGAGATCTGTAGAGGAGTTAGACAGGGATGTATTTTATCGCCATTTTTGTTTTGTTTTTTAACTTATATTCTGAAGAATTTTTCCAAAAACACGCTCAATAATATCAAAGCGGGAGTTACCGTTAACGGAAAATTAATTCACAACTTACGATATGCAGACGACACTGTGATCACAGCAACGAGTATAGAAGATCTACAACATCTTATCGAAAGCTTAAGTATGAATAGTGCTGAAATGGGAATTACTATAAACGCTAAAAAAACGAAGTAAATGCTAATTACAAAAAGACCACAACATATACATCACCTATTGACAATTAATGGTAACGTGATAGAACAAGTAGAAAAATATCAGTACTTGGGAACTTTGATCAATGAAATCAATGATCATAATGCAGAAATAAACAGGCGAATAGAGATTGCCAGATCAGCATTTATACGAATGAAGCTACTCCTAACGTGCAAAAATCAAAATTTGGAGATCAGACTACGTACCATTTGCTGTTATATATTTTTAATATTATTATATGGAGCTGAGACTTGGACATTAAAAAAATGCAATTTAAAAATAATCGAGGTTTTCGAGCTCTGGTTATACCGCAGAGTGTTAAAAATATCGCGGACTGATAGAATTACAAATAAAGAAGTACTAAAAGAACTTTTAGAAAGAATTTTGATCTTTCTCAATACAATCTGTTCAGTTTAATTCATGAGAGCACCCGCACACTATATAAGACTCGAATGGACTCCAAACTTGACGAAACACTAACAAATACCAAATGCATATATGAAAACATAATATCAAGTATTCATCAAACAGCACAGGAGGTCTTAGGAATCAAACAAAATAAAATTAGTAACAAGCTTTGGTGGAATGAAGACGTCGAAAATGCGGTAACAGAAAAGAAAAGATTATACCATAAGTGGTTGAATACAAAAGATGACGCAGACAAAGACCGATACAATGAAATGAAGAAGAAAACTAGAAAGATAATTATGACCACCAAAAATGAGATATGGGATAGAAGGTGCAGAGAGATAGAATCTTATATTGGAGGACGACAATGCACTGAGGCGTGGAAGTTTATAAACTCTGTTAAGAAGCCGACTAACGAGAAAGTGATTCTAAATCCCATAAATCCCGAGGATTGGACACATTATTACAAACATCTATTAAAGGAGAACAGAGACAAATTTAAAGAAGATATGAATTCATTAAGAATCGAAATTCTGGGTGTAACTACGGAATTAATAAAGAATGGCTCAGAGAAATTACACAGAATGATCACGGTGATATTTAACGAATATATTAATGGACATCCAGCACCAGATGAATGGAAAACAGCCTATATGACCCCAACATATAAAAAAGGTGACAGGAGAAATTGTAAAAACTATAGAGGGATATCGGTCACAAGCTCAATGAGTCGACTATACGGTCGAATACTACGGGACCTGATAGAGGAAGATTATCAATCGTCTGAAGACGAAGAACAAGGAGGATTTAGAGCAGGTCGTTCATGTACAGATAACATCTTCTGTCTTAAACAAATTATAGAAAAGAAAATTGTGACAAATAGAGAGTTACATATGACTTTTGTAGATCTTGAGAAGACATATGACACAGTCTCGCTAAATAAACTATGGGAAGTCCTGGGCACATCAAACATACATCAAACATTGGTTAGTGCTCTCAAAGATCTATATTATGGTTCAAACTCCCAAATGAACTTCGGAAACCTCTTAGCTGAAAAATTTGCAGTTACTAAGGGTCTCAGACAAGGATGTTGTATCACTCCGACTCTATTTAAGATTTATATCTCTGCAGCTCTGAAACAATGGAAAAGGAAAGTCAAAGGAATGGGTATACAATTGAACGATCAGGATTACATATATACTTTACAGTTTGCAGATGATCAGGTGGTGATCTCAAATGACAAAGATGACATGGAATACATGCTTAGAAAACTAATTGAAGAATACCAGAAATGGGGATTAAATATCAATTTAGAAAAGACAAAATACCTTGGAGCTGAAGCAGAACAACTCGATATCGATGACAATTAAAAAATAAATTCATGCAACGAACATAAATACACTACGATCGAAGAATACCATCTTCGATCGTAGTGGAAAAGACGAACGAGAAATAGAACATCGAATTGTACAAGCACTAAGAGCTATAGCATGTTTGAACGGAGTTCTATGGAGTAAAGAAATGGAACATCTATGAGACAATGGTTAAAACTAGCCTACTTTATGGAGCTGAGACATGGAGAATAACCGAAAAATATAAGAAAAAGGTCGAAGCCACAGAGATGGATGCCATCAGAAGATCGATGAGAATATCAAGAGCCGACAGAATACGCAATAAAGTGATAAAACAACAACTGGGTATACAGGGCACTATAGTTGAGGATATTGAGAGAAAACAGCTCATATGGTATGTGAGCCGAATGGGGGACGAAAGATTGCCTAAAAAAACGATAATGTGACAACCCCCAGAGAAGAGGAAACGAGGAAGACCGCTACAGAGCTGGAACCTGGGAGTTAGGAAAGCGATTAGCGCTCGAAATCTGGACGAAGACCTAACTCAAGACAGAATACAATGGCGTTTGGGAGTCGGACAACGTCGTAAGACGTTATAAAAAACCGAATGTATATATATATATATATATATATATATATATATATATATATATATATATATACAAGTACTGGAGAGGGTTGGTAAAGAAACAGAACTAATCACCACTATATAAACCAGAAAACTGGAATATCTAGGCCACGTGATGAGGGGACCAAAATATGAAGTTTTGAGACTCATCATACAGGGAAAGATTCAAGGAAGAAGATCTGTTGGCCGAAGACAGAACTCATGGTTGAAGAATCTACGTGATTAGTATCAATGCAGATCGATTGAATTGTTTAAAGCACCAAGCTCAAAAATAAAAGTAGCCTTTATGATTGCCAACCTCCGTAGGGAGACGGCACTCTAAGAGGAATATTATTTCAGATACTAATTTTTGAATGTACTCTGGAACATAACTATTTAAGCAGCAATGATCAGGATACAGCATTGTAACAAGATTCCTTACAGGACCTAAGCCACGCGAGATAAATTTGTATACAATGGAATTGTTTGATGGAGACCAAAGCTGCAGAATCTGTAGCATAGGACCTAAAACAGTCAACCATATGGACAAAGTTGATATGGAAATTGACGATAATATTACAGCTCAAAATTTTGTAAAAACGACTGTCAGTTGTTTTTAAAAATTGATTTAATACTTTAGAAGGAACTTTTAATTAATAAAAGGTTTTTTAATTTATTCGAAATGGCACTAACTGAGAATGTAAGCTTTTGACCATCGCTGTGAACCAACGTAAAGCACCTATAAACCAAACCTACATAAAATAGAATCCTATAACTTTCTAACTTATTTTTTTTTTTAGAATTTTTACAGTTTTGAATTAAATCTGCCATCTGCCATCTAATTACGTAAAATCAAGAAAAGCAAGTACCATTAATTGATTTATTTATTAAAAGTTAATGCGTCTATTAAATCTTTCAAAATCGTATATATATAACTGTTCATTAAAAATGTGAAATATTGTTTAAAAAGATAATCTATAATGATAATTACCTTGAGAGGCGCTAGTTACATCGTAACAAGATAACGCCAGCAGTAACACCATCACGTATTTTACAGCCATTTTAAAAATCAACTGATGTTTACGACGATTATTTTGATATCTACCTAAAACAATATGACGATCTATAATATTTATAGTATACCTTTATCTTATAATATACTCTTATCAGTATAAGATGTCGATAATTTCGAATATAGTATATTTTTAGATATCTATTAACTATCAAAATTTAACGGAAAAGACCACTAAAATCACAAAATTGAATGGCAGTGATAATAGTCGTAAAAAATTTTTGGTGCATGTAAAATAGTTAGCATAAAGTTAAGTAGTAATATACAAAATACAGGAGATTGTCACTTGATTCGTTTCCATTTCCTGTATTCTCTGAATCATTAATGAATTTTTTTTTGTATTCAGCATACTTTATATGCACTTTCTTGTTTTTTTTTAACTTATTCTTCTTCATCTAGTTTGTCTTTCCCAATATTTCCAATGTTTATTGTTTTTTGTGTATTTACTATTTTTATAAATATTTGGGTAATTTTTTTTGTAATTATTCTTCTTAAACTTCGTTGCCTTAGATTTTCGATGCCTGGCTGTTCTGTTGTTTGTTAGTACTTATCTGTGTTTCTGATCTAACTAATATGTTTAACTGTAGATCAAATATTTAACGTTTGTTTTCAACTAGTAACTGTAATGTAAACAGAGCAAGGAAATAAAGAAGGAAAAATTAACGGACAATAATTAGCCTAGTAAAGAGTAATAATTATTTAAGTAATTATTATATATCCCAAATTAATAAAGAATAAATTCGACACAGTTTAACGTATACATTTCAAATTAAAAACAAAACAATTAACCCAGTTTAACACAAGCCTGAATGTTTAAAAAATTACGACACTTAGACCTTGTTCGAAATTAATACAAGGTACGAATTGTTAAACAAGTGAGAAGAATTGAGCTGACTAAGAAGTTTTACATAGCGTGATCCAGTTTAACACATGGAATAGTTGGCATAATCAGCGAAAACGTAAAAACAAATCTCCACTTCGGACGTGACAAAAAGAATCTAAGGTACGAGTTGGAGATACATAAAAAACGGAAATTTATTAGATAACATAAGATCAATTAATTATTCTTGAATATTTGCAATAACTGCTGTGTCGTCGTCAAGTAGCGTGTTCGTATAGTTCAGTAATAAGCAAAATTAAGTGTTGTGATACGCCTATTTCTTTTAGTATCTACTGTAAGGGTTGCCATTTGACTCTGTCAAATGCTTTGCGATATTCTGTAAAACAAAATTATAGTGGGATATTAAATTTCAAGATTTTTCCATTATTTCTATTATGTTCAGAAGGTGTACTCAGGTACCTCTACCTTTGGTTGAGCAATCAGATGGTACCAAAATGGACGATTTCTCTACTTAATTACAAAATACGCTACATAAAATTAAAGAAAAAAAATCAAAGAAAAAACTAACTACATAACCCATTAGATAAAAATAAAGACAGAATCAAAGTATTAATCACAGGAGACTGAAATGCTAGGTTAAAAAAATAATATGAACAAAGGACAGAAATACATGGGAAAATAAGTGAAAAATAGCCTATGATAACGACAAGTAAAAGCAGGAAGCATGAATGATTACATAACATTTTCACATGAGCTAGAAGCGACGAGAAATAAAAGTAAAAGTAATAAATAAAGCAGAAGATTAAAACAGAGGGATTACTAGATGATAAATGGAAAAAAAAATAATGGAAGTATATATATATATATATATATATATATATATATATATATATATATATATATATATATATATATATATATATATATATATATATATATATATATATATATATATATATATATATATATATATATATATATAAATGCTTTTGATGGGTTGGAGTCAATAAAAGGGGCTATTGGTTAACTATTTAATATCTCGAGCTTTCAATTGTGTTTACAATTCTTATCATATATTGTGACGATTGGGGTTTATAAAAAATTAATTTGTAAGTTATATACTAGATAATTTTAGATATAACAAGTATTTGGTTATTTTAAGAAGTTATATACTAGAGAATTTTATAAAAATTATTTATGTGAGGGCATTTTAAGAAATTAGCATATAATAATTGTAAAAAGTTGTATTTTAGTAGTTATGATTTTGTAGATATTTTTAAGTGAGCCATGTGACTAGGCAACACACTATACCCTCCATTCCTAAGTGTCAGTTTAAGAATATTTACGAATATAAAGTGGGGTTATAATAATATATTGTTTGAAATGTGTATTTTATTAAATTAGAGTGTTAGTAACTAATTTAAATGTTTATTCTGATCGGAAAAGCCTAAATGTCAACAAAATTATCAATGGAACATTAACGAATTATCCAGAGTGTAGAGTGTGACCATTGTTTACAGTCGAACATTCTCTAAATAATGATTATGGCGGTGGATCGAACAGATATTTTTTTCGAGAACATCTATATGAAAGTAATGGAACAAATTGGAACATGATCTCTTACCAGATGGTTCTGGAATATCAAAAAGGATATAAATACCCGTGATTTGGATTCAAGATGGCAGTTTTTAAGAAGTTTTTAGTCAGAAGTCAAGCAGTTTATTATGAAAGTTAGTAGATTAGTTAGTGAAGTCAATTGTTCACAGTTTTAGTAAGTCAGTCAAGCAGTTTAATAAGAAATATGAAAGTTAGTTGGAGATAGTCCAATTGTTTAATATAGTGAGTTAAATGAAGATTAAAAATTATGCATATATTTAATGCACATTTATAATTATACACAAATAATTATTGAAGATTATAAAAGTATATTAGAAGAATATTGGATGGACATTGGAAGGAATTAAAATTATATTATGATTGGAGATTAGTATAAATCAACTTATAATAATTGGATATTGGTATATTGAAAAGAAGAATAAATATAAATGGTGTTTGCTGGTTTGTTTGGTGGTGTATAAATGCTGGTGAAGAAAACTATATCTTAAATTGGTAGAAGCTGATAATTGGAAAAAGTAATTTCACCAAAAACAAGGATAACCGAAGTACGAAGACATTCAGTGGTGATTAGAATCTATATAGTGGAAAACAGTTCATTTAGGCATTCAGTGAAAGAAAGGTACAAAATTTTGTTAATATAATTTAGTTAATGTCATAACAATTTCAATTTTGAAGATAGTTTGTTTAAATTTTACATTGTCTATAGAATTTAATTAGTTTTATAAGAATAACAATTTAAAGATAGTTTATTTTAAATTTACATTGGCTAGGTTAGATATATATGTGTGTTTCATAATAGTTATAATAAAGATAATTTAAAAAAGTACTTACAAACTAATTCTTTGAGAACCGCGATAAAAACCCTATATTATTAAAAATCCTATTGCTCAACATTCAAACAAACAACACATCATAACAATTTGGCACCCAACGCGGTGGCTCTCTATTTAAAAGAATTAGTTTGGGAAGATAAGTGCTCTCATATAATTAAATTAATTATCAGTAGAAAGGAAAAATTATAGATTTTATTTTTAATTATATTTGAACAAGTAAAGTCTCAAAATGTCTCAAGGAAAGAAAGGTACAAGAAGCAAAAAGAATGAAGAAGATGTGGAAGTAGAAACACAACCTATACAAGAGGAGAGTTTAGTTCAAGTTCCACAAGATACTGCAGAAATGAATCCAGAAAGAGAGGAAAATGTCAATATGGCAGCTTTGATGTCATTAATGATGCAGATGAACAAGACAATGGAAGAGAATTCAAAAGAAATCAAAGAAAACATAAAAAAATTGGAAGAGAATTCAAAAGAAGTCAAAGAAGACATGAAAAAAATGGAACAGAAATTGGAAGAGAATTATAGAAAATTAGAAAAGAAAATAGAAGATAATAATAATAAAATTGTAAAACAAATGGATAAAAAACTTGAAGCTGCAGAGAAAAAAGTAGCAAATGAAATAAAAAGTATACGGAATGACTACAAGAAAAGGATAGACAATGAGAGGACAGAAGTAAAGAGGATTATTCAAGATAATAAGATAGATATAGAACAGAAAATAGAGTTACAGAAATGTCACTTAGAAGTAAAAATTAACGAAGACAGGAGAAACACAGAAGAAAAATTAGACGATATACAACAAAATATCCAAATAAATTGTAATCAAATAAGAAATGTGGAACAGAGAATAGATGATATTTCACAAATAAGAGACATAGGGAGACCTTACTTAAATTTAACAAATGAGACTGGGATTAAATTCTCTGGTAATATAAAAAATTTGCATCCTAGAGTATACATAAATAGTTTAAAACATAAATTAAGATTTGTGAATAATATTAATGATATTAAAGATTATATTAGAGTGACATTAAATGACAATGCAGCAACTTGGTTTGCTAGTATTGAGAATGATTTAGATAATTTTCAAACATTTGAAAATAAATTTTTAAATTATTATTGGGGTGAATTAGAGCAAGCCAAGTTTAGAGAAATTCTATATTTTGGAAAGTATAATCAAAATTTAAAATCAAATATGGTAGATTATGCATTGAAATTGATAACAGTTGCAAAATATTTAGAACCACCACTTAGAGAGGATGAAACAGTCTTAAATGTATCTAGACATTTTGATGCTGATGTTGTGCAAACCGTAACTGTACAAAATATTCAAACAATAGATAGTTTTATTAATTTTATTCAAAGAATACAAAGAGGCAATATGACAAGTAATAATAACAACAGAAAAAACAATAATAACTTTCAATATAATAAAAATGATAATCAACAATATAGACAATCATATAACAATAATACTAGGTATGGTAATAGTTTACAAAATTTTAATAATACTAACAGTAATCCAAATAGACAGAACTTTAATAATAATACTAGTTATAATAGACAAAATTTTAATAATAATACTAATTATAATAGACAACATTTTAATAACAGTACTAATAATAATAGACAAGATTTTAACAATAGAGGAAATACAGAGCGACCTAACTATAACAGACAGGTAAATTGTGTTCGAAGGAATAGAAGCTGCGAAGACAGGGAACGAAATAGTACAAGGCAAGAAAATGTGAGTAGAAGTCATAGTAGGGAAAGACATAGGACATCAGATCCAAGTGGTCAGATACAATCTGACAATTCTAATAATCAAAATTTTGTTCAGTAAACTTTCTGAATTACAAGTTAGGCCATTGCTATTATGAAAAACCTTCTGAATTTATTTCTTTAGATGAGGATAAAATTATTGACTCTATTAATTTAATTTATATAAATGCTTTGGCCAAAAATAAAATGATTAAAATTATGATAGATACTGGTTCAGAAAGTACTTTAGTCTCGGAGAATTTTATTTTTAATACATTAAAACTATCAGATATAATAAAGATTCCAAAAATTAAAATTATTGGTGCAAATAATAAGAAGTTGGGTGAAATTGATAAACTAGCCAATTTTAAAATTAATATTCTTAATAAAGAAATTAATATGCAAGGATTTATTGTCAAGGATTTATGTGTTGATATATTAATGGGAAATGATGAATTGGAAAAGAAGAAAGTAAAGATAGATTTTGAAGAAAAAATGGTAACTTTGGAAGGGCAAATAATTAAATTTATGCAGAAAGATGAGGTGGAAGAAGGAATAAGAGTTGATAGGATATTATTAGAAGAAAATAATGATGTTTATGAAGAAGAAATGTATTTTGATGATAGGGCTATGTCCCAAAAGAATGTAAAGAATAATTATTGTAGTGAATATTTAAGGAATGGAAATTTTAAGCAGATGGATGCCTACGAGGCGGAGTGCGTAAAATTGGAAGCAAGGAATGGTGAGTACATAATGAAGAATAATTTTATTTGTAAAGAAGAAGATATGATAAAAGTTTTAAATTGCCCTGAAGAATATAAATCAATAGTCATTTCCATATTGCAGCAACACAAGGGACTTGTCAATAAAGAAAATAGAATTGCACAAAATTATATCCATAGTATAAAAGTTAAAGAAGAAAAAGACTTTAAAACAAAATCATACCCAATACCATATAAATACAGAGAAGAAGTAAACAAAACAATTAATAATATGTTAGAAGATGGGATCATTGAGAAGGCAGACACACGTTTTATTAACCCCATAGTAGTAGTACGAAAAAGATCAGGTGAAATCAGGTTATGTTTGGATGCAAGAAATATTAACAAGATTACTGAAAAGCAATTTGAAGCACCAATGAGTATAGATGGAATATTAGGAAGAATTACAGGAATGTCATTTTTCACTAAAATCGATTTACAGCATAGTTTCTGGTTAATACCTCTAGAAAGAAAAAGTAGACAGTATACAGGATTTCAGATAGATGGAGTAGTATATCAATTCAAAGTAGTACCATTTGGACTTAAATCATCTTGCAGTGCTCTATGTAGATGTCTTCATGATATTTTGGATCAATATGAACATTTTGTAATTCACTACATTGATGATATATTAATTTTTTCTAAAACGGCTGAAGATCATGAGAAACACCTAAAAATTATAATAAATAGATTAGACAAAGTTGGACTAAAAATAAATCAAGAAAAATGTACATTTTTTCAAAAAGAAGTAATATATTTAGGTTATAAACTTAATACTAAGGGAATCGAAATGGATCCAGAACGGACACAAGTCATTCAGGAATATAAAACACCACACAATTTAAGAACTTTAAGAGGATTTATTGGAATAATTAATTATTATAAAAGGATGATACCAGATCTAAGTATAAAAGAAATTCCATTACTTGAACTACTGAGAAAAGGTGTAAAATGGAGATGGGATCAGAGAAGAGAACTAGCATTCCAAGAAATTAAAAACATTTTTCTGTCAAATTTGAAAATATACTATCCTGACTACACACAGCCATTCATATTAAGAACAAATGTTAAAACATTAAAATTATATATTAATCAATTTTTCGAAGAAATAGGACCATTTAGAAATTGCATAATAGATAATGCTACATATTTTAACAACCAAAAATTTCGGACATTTTGTGAGAAAAAGGGAATCAACATTCATTTTACAAGTATCAGACATCCTCAGGCAAATCCTGCAGAAAGATATATTAAAGAAGTTATAAAATATTTAAGGATACTGTGCCAAAATCAACACGAAACTTGGCAGCAACATATACCACAAGTAGAATATTTTTTAAATAATACACAAAATTTGAATACAGAGGAAGTACCAGAATATTTAATGTTTGGCCATATAGGAAACAGAAAGTGGATTAGTGAATATAATCAGGATATGTTAGAACAAGTAATGCAGAAAGTGAATAACCGAATTAGGAGGAAAGCTGAAAAATATATCAGAAGACAAAATCGAAATATAAAAAAACCAATCACATTTCACAAAGGAGACCTAGTGTTAATTCGTTCACTTAGAAAAAGTAATGTTAAAGAAAACCGTTGTAAGAAATTACAACCAATGTTTGAAGGTCCATATACAATTGAAAATCAGAATGGACTAAATAGTTATGTGTTAATAGATGCAGAGAACAGACTAAGAGGCATATTTCATATCAACGACATTTTTCAATATCATGAAGAGATTGAATAATGATTTCTATACCTTTAACACAAATATAATAACACTAATAACTTACTGATATATCCATTTTATTCAATAGACTTGATTTGTTAAATGGTAGATGGTAGATTTCATTATTTTGAATCAATTTGAAATCATACTTGTTAAATTTTGTATATATGGAAATTAATTTGTACCCTAAAAATCATAATTTGGGGTTAGATACAAAATTGATTCTATAAATAAATGCCTTTCTAATATAATAAAGTGGAAAAACTTACCAATTTATATTGATGAAAGTTATTTTGAATGGAAATACTTCCTAGATTTTGTCTATAAATAAACAGAACACAATATAGATTATATTTTTAATTAAGGTTATATTTTATTCTCTGATAAAATCCATTGCCCCATTTGACATGACAGTTTGACCATAGAATAGCCGAACTGTGCTCCGTTGTTCTCTGCTTTGACATAGACAGCGAACAGGGATGTATTTAACACATTTTAAATAAAAAAAATTTTGATTTATTAAATTTAATAAGGTATGAGAAAATTAATATTTAAAAAAATAATAAGTAAATTATTTATTTTAAATATTATTTTTGGGGTATTGTGACGATTGGGGTTTATAAAAAATTAATTTGTAAGTTATATACTAGATAATTTTAGATATAACAAGTATTTGGTTATTTTAAGAAGTTATATACTAGAGAATTTTATAAAAATTATTTATGTGAGGGCATTTTAAGAAATTAGCATATAATAATTGTAAAAAGTTGTATTTTAGTAGTTATGATTTTGTAGATATTTTTAAGTGAGCCATGTGACTAGGCAACACACTATACCCTCCATTCCTAAGTGTCAGTTTAAGAATATTTACGAATATAAAGTGGGGTTATAATAATATATTGTTTGAAATGTGTATTTTATTAAATTAGAGTGTTAGTAACTAATTTAAATGTTTATTCTGATCTGAAAAGCCTAAATGTCAACAAAATTATCAATGGAACATTAACGAATTATCCAGAGTGTAGAGTGTGACCATTGTTTACAGTCGAACATTCTCGAAATAATGATTATGGCGGTGGATCGAACAGATATTTTTTTCGAGAACATCTATATGAAAGTAATGGAACAAATTGGAACATGATCTCTTACCAGATGGTTCTGGAATATCAAAAAGGATATAAATACCCGTGATTTGGATTCAAGATGGCAGTTTTTAAGAAGTTTTTAGTCAGAAGTCAAGCAGTTTATTATGAAAGTTAGTAGATTAGTTAGTGAAGTCAATTGTTCACAGTTTTAGTAAGTCAGTCAAGCAGTTTAATAAGAAATATGAAAGTTAGTTGGAGATAGTCCAATTGTTTAATATAGTGAGTTAAATGAAGATTAAAAATTATGCATATATTTAATGCACATTTATAATTATAAACAAATAATTATTGAAGATTATAAAAGTATATTAGAAGAATATTGGATGGACATTGGAAGGAATTAAAATTATATTATGATTGGAGATTAGTATAAATCAACTTATAATAATTGGATATTGGTATATTGAAAAGAAGAATAAATATAAATGGTGTTTGCTGGTTTGTTTGGTGGTGTATAAATGCTGGTGAAGAAAACTATATCTTAAATTGGTAGAAGCTGATAATTGGAAAAAGTAATTTCACCAAAAACAAGGATAACCGAAGTACGAAGACATTCAGTGGTGATTAGAATCTATATAGTGGAAAACAGTTCATTTAGGCATTCAGTGAAAGAAAGGTACAAAATTTTGTTAATATAATTTAGTTAATGTCATAACAATTTCAATTTTGAAGATAGTTTGTTTAAATTTTACATTGTCTATAGAATTTAATTAGTTTTATAAGAATAACAATTTAAAGATAGTTTATTTTAAATTTACATTGGCTAGGTTAGATATATATGTGTGTTTCATAATAGTTATAATAAAGATAATTTAAAAAAGTACTTACAAACTAATTCTTTGAGAACCGCGATAAAAACCCTATATTATTAAAAATACTCATTGCTCAACATTCAAACAAACAACACATCATAACAATTTGGCACCCAACGCGGTGGCTCTCTATTTAAAAGAATTAGTTTGGGAAGATAAGTGCTCTCATATAATTAAATTAATTATCAGTAGAAAGGAAAAATTATAGATTTTATTTTTAATTATATTTGAACAAGTAAAGTCTCAAAATGTCTCAAGGAAAGAAAGGTACAAGAAGCAAAAAGAATGAAGAAGATGTGGAAGTAGAAACACAACCTATACAAGAGGAGAGTTTAGTTCAAGTTTCACAAGATACTGCAGAAATGAATCCAGAAAGAGAGGAAAATGTCAATATGGCAGCTTTGATGTCATTAATGATGCAGATGAACAAGACAATGGAAGAGAATTCAAAAGAAATCAAAGAAGACATAAAAAAATTGGAAGAGAATTCAAAAGAAGTCAAAGAAGACATGAAAAAAATGGAACAGAAATTGGAAGAGAATTATAGAAAATTAGAAAAGAAAATAGAAGATAATAATAATAAAATTGTAAAACAAATGGATAAAAAACTTGAAGCTGCAGAGAAAAAAGTAGCAAATGAAATAAAAAGTATACGGAATGACTACAAGAAAAGGATAGACAATGAGAGGACAGAAGTAAAGAGGATTATTCAAGATAATAAGATAGATATAGAACAGAAAATAGAGTTACAGAAATGTAACTTAGAAGTAAAAATTAACGAAGACAGGAGAAACACAGAAGAAAAATTAGACGATATACAACAAAATATCCAAATAAATTGTAATCAAATAAGAAATGTGGAACAGAGAATAGATGATATTTCACAAATAAGAGACATAGGGAGACCTTACTTAAATTTAACAAATGAGACTGGGATTAAATTCTCTGGTAATATAAAAAATTTGCATCCTAGAGTATACATAAATAGTTTAAAACATAAATTAAGATTTGTGAATAATATTAATGATATTAAAGATTATATTAGAGTGACATTAAATGACAATGCAGCAACTTGGTTTGCTAGTATTGAGAATGATTTAGATAATTTTCAAACATTTGAAAATAAATTTTTAAATTATTATTGGGGTGAATTAGAGCAAGCCAAGTTTAGAGAAATTCTATATTTTGGAAAGTATAATCAAAATTTAAAATCAAATATGGTAGATTATGCATTGAAATTGATAACAGTTGCAAAATATTTAGAACCACCACTTAGAGAGGATGAAACAGTCTTAAATGTATCTAGACATTTTGATGCTGATGTTGTGCAAACCGTAACTGTACAAAATATTCAAACAATAGATAGTTTTATTAATTTTATTCAAAGAATACAAAGAGGCAATATGACAAGTAATAATAACAACAGAAAAAACAATAATAACTTTCAATATAATAAAAATGATAATCAACAATATAGACAATCATATAACAATAATACTAGGTATGGTAATAGTTTACAAAATTTTAATAATACTAACAGTAATCCAAATAGACAGAACTTTAATAATAATACTAGTTATAATAGACAAAATTTTAATAATAATACTAATTATAATAGACAACATTTTAATAACAGTACTAATAATAATAGACAAGATTTTAACAATAGAGGAAATACAGAGCGACCTAACTATAACAGACAGGTAAATTGTGTTCGAAGGAATAGAAGCTGCGAAGACAGGGAACGAAATAGTACAAGGCAAGAAAATGTGAGTAGAAGTCATAGTAGGGAAAGACATAGGACATCAGATCCAAGCGGTCAGATACAATCTGACAATTCTAATAATCAAAATTTTGTTCAGTAAACTTTCTGAATTACAAGTTAGGCCATTGCTATTATGAAAAACCTTCTGAATTTATTTCTTTAGATGAGGATAAAATTATTGACTCTATTAATTTAATTTATATAAATGCTTTGGCCAAAAATAAAATGATTAAAATTATGATAGATACTGGTTCAGAAAGTACTTTAGTCTCGGAGAATTTTATTTTTAATACATTAAAACTATCAGATATAATAAAGATTCCAAAAATTAAAATTATTGGTGCAAATAATAAGAAGTTGGGTGAAATTGATAAACTAGCCAATTTTAAAATTAATATTCTTAATAAAGAAATTAATATGCAAGGATTTATTGTCAAGGATTTATGTGTTGATATATTAATGGGAAATGATGAATTGGAAAAGAAGAAAGTAAAGATAGATTTTGAAGAAAAAATGGTAACTTTGGAAGGGCAAATAATTAAATTTATGCAGAAAGATGAGGTGGAAGAAGGAATAAGAGTTGATAGGATATTATTAGAAGAAAATAATGATGTTTATGAAGAAGAAATGTATTTTGATGATAGGGCTATGTCCCAAAAGAATGTAAAGAATAATTATTGTAGTGAATATTTAAGGAATGGAAATTTTAAGCAGATAGATGCCTACGAGGCGGAGTGCGTAAAATTGGAAGCAAGGAATGGTGAGTACATAATGAAGAATAATTTTATTTGTAAAGAAGAAGATATGATAAAAGTTTTAAATTGCCCTGAAGAATATAAATCAATAGTCATTTCCATATTGCAGCAACACAAGGGACTTGTCAATAAAGAAAATAGAATTGCACAAAATTATATCCATAGTATAAAAGTTAAAGAAGAAAAAGACTTTAAAACAAAATCATACCCAATACCATATAAATACAGAGAAGAAGTAAACAAAACAATTAATAATATGTTAGAAGATGGGATCATTGAGAAGGCAGACACACGTTTTATTAACCCCATAGTAGTAGTACGAAAAAGATCAGGTGAAATCAGGTTATGTTTGGATGCAAGAAATATTAACAAGATTACTGAAAAGCAATTTGAAGCACCAATGAGTATAGATGGAATATTAGGAAGAATTACAGGAATGTCATTTTTCACTAAAATCGATTTACAGCATAGTTTCTGGTTAATACCTCTAGAAAGAAAAAGTAGACAGTATACAGGATTTCAGATAGATGGAGTAGTATATCAATTCAAAGTAGTACCATTTGGACTTAAATCATCTTGCAGTGCTCTATGTAGATGTCTTCATGATATTTTGGATCAATATGAACATTTTGTAATTCACTACATTGATGATATATTAATTTTTTCTAAAACGGCTGAAGATCATGAGAAACACCTGAAAATTATAATAAATAGATTAGACAAAGTTGGACTAAAAATAAATCAAGAAAAATGTACATTTTTTCAAAAAGAAGTAATATATTTAGGTTATAAACTTAATACTAAGGGATTTTATCGCGGTTCTCAAAGAATTAGCTTGTAAGTACTTTTTTAAATTATCTTTATTATAACTATTATGAAACACACATATATATCTAACCTAGCCAATGTAAATTTAAAATAAACTATCTTTAAATTGATGTTCTTATAAAACTAATTAAATTCTATAGACAATGTTAAATTTAAACAAACTATATTCAAAATTGAAATTGTTATAACACTAACTAAATTATATTAACAAAATTTTGTACCTTTCTTTCACTGAATGCCTAAATGAACTGTTTTCCACTATATATATTCTAATCACCACTAAATGTCTTCGTACTTCGGTTATCCTTGTTTTTGTGAAATTTCTTTTTCCAATTATCAGCTTCTACCAATTTAAGATATATTTTTCTTCACCAGCATTTATATACCACCAAGCAAACCAGCAAACAGCATTTATATTTATTCTTCTTTTCAATATACCAATATCCAATTATTATAAGTTAATTATACTAATCTCCAACCATAACATAATTTAATTTCTTCCAATATACCTTTTTTAATTATATTAAACAATTGGACTATTTGTACTTGATTCACTGACTCCAACTAACTTTCATATTTCTTACTAAACTTTTCTGACTGACTTCTTGAAAATTCTGAACAATTTACTACACTAACTAAATGTGTCTACTAACTTTCATAATGAACTGGCCTGACTTCTGACTAAAAACTGCCATCTTGAATCCAAATCACGGGTATTTATATCTTTTTGGATATTCTAGAACCATCTGGTAAGAGATCATGTTCCAATTTGTTCTATTTCTTCGATATGGATGTTCTCGAAAAAATATCTGTTCCATCCACCGACATAATCATTATTCCAGAATATACGACCGTAAACAATGGTCACACTCTGCACTCTGGAGAATTCGTTAATGTTCCATTGATAATTTTGTTGACATTTAGGCTTTTCAGATCAGAATAAACATTTAAATCATTAAATATATATAAATTAAACATTTTAAACTAACATTATTATTATAACCCCACTTATATTCGTATTATGATTAATTTCTATCTGTCAATTTACTATATAGTTGGTTGCCTATGCACATGGCTCACTTAAATATATTTACAACATTAAAATACAACTTTTTACACTTATTATATGCTAATTTACTAAAAATGCCCTCACATATATATATTTTTATTAAATTCTCTAGTATATAACTTCTTAAAATAATCAAATACTTTTTTATATCTAATATTATGTAGTATATAACTTATAAATTATTTTCTATAAACCCCAATTGTCACAATACCCTAAAATAATATTTAAAATAAATAATTTACTTATTATTTTTTTAAATATTAATTTTCTCATACCTTATTAAATGTAATAAATCAATTTTTTTTTATTTAAAATGTGTTAAATACATCCCTGTTCGCTGTCTATATCAAAGCAGAGAACAACGTAGCACAGTTCGGCTATTCTATGGTCAAACTGTCATGTCAAATGGAGCAATGGATGCGATATCAGAGAATAAAATATAACCTTAATTAAAAATATAATAGATATTGTGTTCTGTTTATTTATAGACAAAATCTAGGAATTATTTCCATTCAAAATAACTTTCATCAATATAAATTGGTAAGTTTTTCCACTTTATTATATTAGAAAGACATTTTTATAGCAATTATAGTATCAATTTTGTGTCTAACCCCAAATTATGATTTTTAGGGTACAAATTAATTTCCATATATACAAAATTCAACAAGTATGATGTCAAATTGATTCAAAATAATGAAATCTACCATCTATTTAACAAATCAAGTCTATTGAATAAAATGGATATATCAGTAAGCTGGTATTGTTGTTATTATTTGTGTTACACTTAGATCTGGTATCATCCTTTTATAATAATTAATTATTCCAATAAATCCTCTTAAAGTTCTTAAATAGTGTGGTGTTTTATATTCCTGAATGACTTGTGTCCGTTCTGGATCCATTTCGATTCCCTTATTGTTAAGTTTATAACCTAGATATATGACTTCTTTTTGAAAAAATGTACATTTTTCTTGATTTATTTTTAGTCCAACTTTGTCTAATCTATTTATTCATATATCTTCAGCCATTTTAGAAAAAATTAATATATCATCAATGTAGTGAATTACAAAATGTTCATATTGATCCAAAATATCATGAAGACATCTACATAGAGCTCTGCAAGATGATTGAAGTCCAAATGGTACTACTTTGAATTGATATACTACTCCATCTATCTGAAATCCTGTATACTGTCTACTTTTTCTTTCTAGAGGTATTAACCAAAAGCTATGCTGTAAATCACTTTTAGTGAAAAATGACATTCCTGTAATTCTTCCTAGTATTCCATCTATACTCATTGGTGCTTCAAATTGCTTTTCAGTGATCTTGTTAATATTCCTTGCATCCAAACATAACCTGATTTCACCTGATCTTTTACGCACTACTACTATATGGTTGATAAAACGTGTATCTGCCTTCTCAATGATTCCATCTTCTAACATATTATTAATTGTTTTGTTTACTTCTTCTCTGTATTTATATGGTATTGGGTATGATTTTGTTTTAAAATCTTTTTCTTCTTTAACTTTTATACTATGGATATAATTTTGTGCAATTCTATTTTCTTTATTGACAAGTCCCTTGTGTTGCTGCAATATGGAAATGACTATTGATTTATATTCTTCAGGGCAATTTAAAACTTTTATCATATCTTCTTCTTTACAAATAAAATTATTCTTCATTATGTACTCATTATTCCTTGCTTCCAATTTTACGCACTCCGCCTCGTAGGCATCCATCTGCTTAAAATTTCCATTCCTTAAATATTCACTACAATAATTATTCTTTACATTCTTTTGGGACATTTCCCTATCATCAAAATACATTTCTTCTTCATAAACATCATTGTTTTCTTTTAATAATATCCTATCAACTCTTATTCCTTCTTCTACCTCATCTTTCTGCATAAATTTAATTATTTGCCCTTCCAAAGTTACCATTTTTTCTTCAAAATCTATCTTTACTTTCTTCTTTTCCAATTCATCATTTCCCATTAATATATCAACACATAAATCCTTGACAATAAATCCTTGCATATTAATTTCTTTATTAAGAATATTAATTTTAAAATTGGCTAGTTTATCAATTTCACCCAACTTCTTATTATTTGCACCAATAATTTTAATTTTTGAAATCTTTATTATATCTGATAGTTTTAATGTATTAAAAATAAAATTCTCCGAGACTAATGTACTTTCTGAACCAGTATCTATCATAATTTTAATCATTTTATTTTTGGCCAAAGCATTTATATAAATTAAATTAATAGATTCAATAATTTTCTCTTCATCTAAAGAAATAAATTCAGAAGGTTTTTCATAATAGCAATGGCCTAACTTGTAATTCAGAAAGTTTACTGCACAAAATTTTGATTATTAGAATTGTCAGATTGTATCTGACCACTTGGATCTGATGTCCTATGTCTTTCCCTACTATGACTTCTACTCACATTTTCTTGCCTTGTACTATTTCGTTCCCTGTCCTCGCAGCTTCTATTCCTTCGAACACAATTTACCTGTCTGTTATAGTTAGGTCGCTCTGTATTTCTTCTATTGTTAAAATCTTGTCTATTATTATTAGTACTGTTATTAAATTGTCTATTTTAATTAGTAGTAGTAATTAGTAGTAGTATTATTTTAATTAGTGTCTATTTTAATTAGTATTATTATTAAAATTTTGTCTATTATAACTAGTATTATTATTAAAGTTCTGTCTATTTGGATTACTGTTATTATTATTAAAATTTTGTAAACTATCACCATACCTAGTATTATTGTTATATGATTGTCTATATTGTTGATTATCATTTTTATTATATTGAAAGTTATTGTTGTTTTTTCTGTTGTTATTATTACTTGTCATATTGCCTCTTTGTATTCTTTGAATAAAATTAATAAAACTATCTATTGTTTGAATATTTTGTACAGTTACGGTTTGCACAACATCAGCATCAAAATGTCTAGATACATTTAAGACTGTTTCATCCTCTCTAAGTAGTGGTTCTAAATATTTTGCAACTGTTATCAATTTCAATGCATAATCTACGATATTTGATTTTAAATTTTGATTATACTTTCCAAAATATAGAATTTCTCTAAACTTGGCTTGCTCTAATTCACCCCAATAATAATTTAAAAATTTATTTTCAAATGTTTGAAAATTATCTAAATCATTCTCAATACTAGCAAACCAAGTTGCTGCATTGTCATTTAATGTCATTCTAATATAATCTTTAATATCATTAATATTATTCACCAATCTTAATTTATGTTTTAAACTATTTATGTATACTCTAGGATGTAAATTTTTTATATTACCAGAGAATTTAATCCCAGTCTCATTTGTTAAATTTAAGTAAGGTCTCCCTATGTCTCTCATTTGTGAAATATCATCTATTCTCTGTTCCACATTTCTTATTTGATTACTATTTATTTGGATATTTTGTTGTATATCGTCTAATTTTTCTTCTGTGTTTCTCCTGTCTTCGTTAATTTTTACTTCTAAGTTACATTTCTGTAACTCTATTTTCTGTTCTATATCTATCTTATTATCTTGAATAATCCTCTTTACTTCTGTCCTCTCATTTTCTATCCTTTTCTTGTAGTCATTCCGTATAATTTTTATTTCATTTGCTACTTTTTTCTCTGCAGCTTCAAGTTTTTTATCCATTTGTTTTTCTATTTGCTTTACAATTTTATTATTATTATCTTCTATTTTCTTTTCTAATTTTCTATAATTCTCTTCCATTTTTTTCGTGTTCTCTTCCATTTTTTTTGTATTCTCTTCCATTTTCTTCGTATTCTCTTCCATTTTCTGTTTCATTTTTTTTATGTCTTCTTTGACTTCTTTTGAATTCTCTTCTATTGTCTTGTTCATCTGCATCATTAATGACATCAAAGCTGCCATATTGACGTTTTCCTCTCTTTCTGGATTCATTTCTGCAGTATCTTGTGGAACTTGAACTAAACTCTCCTCTTGTATAGGTTGTGTTTCTACTTCCACATCTTCTTCATTCTTTTTGCTTCTTGTACCTTTCTTTCCTTGAGACATTTTGAGACTTTACTTGTTCAAATATAATTAAAATTAAAATCTATACTTTTTCTTTCTACTGATAATTAATTTAATTATATGAGAGCACTTATCTTCCCAAACTAATTCTTTTAAATAGAGAGCCACCGCGTTGGGTGCCAAATTGTTATGATGTGTTTTTTTTGTTTGAATGATGAGCAATGAGTATTTTTAATAATATAATATATAGGGTTTTTATCGCGGTTCTCAAAGAATTAGCTTGTAAGTACTTTTTTAAATTATCTTTATTATAACTATTATGAAACACACATATATATCTAACCTAGCCAATGTAAATTTAAAATAAACTATCTTTAAATTGATGTTCTTATAAAACTAATTAAATTCTATAGACAATGTTAAATTTAAACAAACTATCTTCAAAATTGAAATTGTTATAACACTAACTAAATTATATTAACAAAATTTTGTACCTTTCTTTTACTGAATGCCTAAATGAACTGTTTTCCACTATATATATATTCTAATCACCACTGAATGTCTTCGTACTTCGGTTATCCTTGTTTTTGTGAAATTTCTTTTTCCAATTATCAGCTTCTACCAATTTAAGATATATTTTTCTTCACCAGCATTTATATACCACCAAGCAAACCAGCAAACAGCATTTATATTTATTCTTCTTTTCAATATACCAATATCCAATTATTATAAGTTGATTTATACTAATCTCCAACCATAACATAATTTAATTTTTTCCAATATACCTTTTTTAATTATATTAAACAATTGGACTATTTGTACTTGATTCAGTGACTCCAACTAACTTTCATATTTCTTACTAAACTTTTCTGACTGACTTCTTGAAAATTCTGAACAATTTACTACACTAACTAAATGTGTCTACTAACTTTCATAATGAACTGGCCTGACTTCTGACTAAAAACTGCCATCTTGAATCCAAATCACGGGTATTTATATCTTTTTGGATATTCTAGAACCATCTGGTAAGAGATCATGTTCCAATTTGTTCTATTTCTTCGATATGGATGTTCTCGAAAAACTATCTGTTCCATCCACCGACATAATCATTATTCCAGAATATTCGACCGTAAACAATGGTCACACTCTGCACTCTGGAGAATTCGTTAATGTTCCATTGATAATTTTGTTGACATTTAGGCTTTTCAGATCAGAATAAACATTTAAATCATTAAATATATATAAATTAAACATTTTAAACTAACATTATTATTATAACCCCACTTATATTCGTATTATGATTAATTTCTATCTGTCAATTTACTATATAGTTGGTTGCCTATGCACATGGCTCACTTAAATATATTTACAACATTAAAATACAACTTTTTAAACTTATTATATGCTAATTTATTAAAAATGCTCTCACATAAATATATTTTTATTAAATTCTCTAGTATATATCTTCTTAAAATAATCAAATACTTTTTTATATCTAATATTATGTAGTATATAACTTATAAATTATTCTCTATAAACCCCAATTGTCACAATATATATATATATATATATATATATATATATATATATATATATATATATATATATATTAGAAATGATTATTTCGACCAAAAAATAATTTATAAATACGTTCAAATTATCGGGTAAAGTGGTCTATAATAAAAATCTTTCTTTTTTCTAAATTACTCAATATTTCGCTATTTATTTAAAAGCTTCCTCAGGAGTAAACTAAAAACAATTTGAACATTACAAAAAATGGCGTACAAATACATTTTAAAACACTTACAGAATTTAAAAGATTTCGCAAATAAAATCTGACATTGAAGTATTTGAAATATTGAATGTCAATATTAAATTGTCTTAAGCAATATTAATTTTTTATCGTATAGCTGTAACGAACGTGCTTAAGACAATTTAATCTTGACATTCAATATTTCAAATACTTCAATGTCAGATTTTATTTGCGAAATCTTTTAAATTCTATAAGTGTTTTAAAATGTATTTGTACGCCATTTTTTGTAATGTTCAAATTGTTTTTAGTTTACTCCTGAGGAATCTTTTAAATAAATAGCGAAATATTGAGTAATTTAGAAAAAAGAAAGATTTTTATTATAGACCACTTTACCCGATAATTTGAACGTATTTATATTTATATATATATATATATATATATATATATATATATATATATATATATATATATATATATATCTATATATATATATATATACATATATATTGTAGGCATACAAATGTATAGGTATAAAATTAAATTTAATTGAATTAAATTAGATTGAATTTCTTAGGGTTCTTTATTACAAACAAAAATATTTTATCTTCAATTCGTGGCTTCTAGTATTTTCTGGATGTTTGTTTTCTTTAGGATAGACAAGGAAAATAAATATGAATACACAATTTATGATTTTTTTTTAAAACACCATTTATTTTATTACCATATAAAAATATACAGATAAAGATGGCGTACAATTTATTATCTATTCCCCAGAACCAAGGAACACTTAATTTTGTTATCTTCCTTTTAAACCAAGTTATTTAATTTACTGTTACTGAAGAAAAGACCTCAAACCGAGAACAACGATGTGTAGAGATAAGAAAGGTAATATATTGACAGAACAGCAAGAGATACTAAGTAGATAGACAGAACATTTTACGGAAAAGCTTGAAGGAGATCGGGGAGAGACGAACCCTGACATACCATTAGACCAAGCAGACAACAGAGAAAAGACTCCACCAACAATAGCCGAGATCAGAGCAGCAGTAGGCAAATTAAAGAACAATAAAGCACCGGAATCGGATCAAATGGCATCGGAGTTACTGAAAGAAAATACATGAATTGATAACAAAGATATGGTCGAATAAACAGCTACCAACGGAGTGGAATAGCGGTATTATTGTACCATTACATAAAAATAAAAACGTTATTTATGGAAGACTTAGACCACACACTGAAAAAATAGTTGGCAAATACCAAAGTGGCTTCTGTAGACAGAAGTCAACAATAGACCAGATATTTGTTCTGCGACAGATCCTCGAAAAAACAAGTGAATATAACATCACACATATCATCTCTTCATAGACTTTGAAAGCGCATATGACAATACAAACCGAGAATTCTTAATAAAAGCAATGAAAGAATTTAATATATCAACACAACTAATAGAACTGATAAACGAATCTCTAAAAGTAGAAAGTAGAATCTGGACACAAAATGAATTAACGGAAACAATAGATATAAAAAAAGGGACTACGCCAGGGAGACGCTCTATCATGCATCTTTTTCATCGAAAAAATACTGAGGGACACAACAGTCCATACACGAGAAACAATTATTAATAAAAGCGTGCACATACTAGCATTTGCAGCTGATGCTGACATAATCGCAAGATCAAGAAGAGAAATGATAGAGGCATACAACCAAATAGAACGAGCTGCATAAAATAGTGGTCTTAAAATCAATCAGACCAAAACAAAACATATGCAGGTAAGTAAAAACGCAGAAATAAGGCAGCCACAAAATATAACAATAGGAGAATACAACATTAAGGGGGTAAAAAACTTTATATATTTGGGATTCCTAGTCACGTCTGATAATAACGTTGCGGAGGAAGTGAAGAGGCGAATATTTACTGCAAATAAATGTAACCATGGCTTAATTAGGCAACCAAGATCAGATAACGTCGCAAGAAAAACAAAATGCCAAATATATAAAACCGTAATAAGACCAGTACTCACATACGGCTCAGATACCTGGACACTCACTAAAAGAGAGGAGACGTTGTTAGCCACCTTCGAAAGAAAAATCTTGCGACACATATTTAAAAGCACAAACGGAAACGGAATATGGCGAAGAAGATACAAGTCTGAACTATACAAAATATACCCGGATTCGGATATTATAACATTTATTAAAATAGGACGGCTGCGTTGGATAGGACATGTAGAAATAATGGAAGAAAGCGAAATACCAAACAAAATATTCAAACAGTAGGAAAAAGTGCCAGTATGAAAAAAAACAAGAAGAAGACCGAAGCTAAGATACTTAGAACAAATAGAAAATGATATAATAACCTTAAAAATAAAAAACTGGAGAAAAAAAGCACGAAACAGATTAGAATAGAGAAGAATCCTGAAACAGACCAAGACTCAAAAAGGTTGTCGAGCCAGTGATGATGATGATTTAATTTACTGTAAAAATTGTTCTAATTAACTTTCGTAAAAAACAAAAAAAATTTATTTAAAAATTTATATATATATATATATATATATATATATATATATATATAGATAATTGTAGCCATACGAATAACACAAATCGTGTAGTAAAAATGACACCGATACACTTTTACCATTCCCAATTTCAAACATCATTACGGACACGTTCAACCGAACCATAAAATATCAGCGGCAGCCTTAATGATCGTCCCTGTATCAGGAACACCTCGAAGGAAACTGTCTTTAGTGTCGGTTGGAAGTGCCATTAGAAGTTAAAACTAGCACTTAGGA
Source organism: Diabrotica undecimpunctata (assembly GCF_040954645.1). Classification (NCBI taxonomy): domain Eukaryota; kingdom Metazoa; phylum Arthropoda; class Insecta; order Coleoptera; family Chrysomelidae; genus Diabrotica; species Diabrotica undecimpunctata. The sequence goes on along the minus strand of NC_092810.1, from coordinate 42,088,444 downwards.
GAAGTTGTGGAATTATTCAGTTTAAACTACTTTGCCGTTTATTTCGAATAAGGGCTTATGGATTACTGCATGAATTTTACATCATGCTGACGGCCAGGCCGCTCGGAAATGGCGACACTCGATAGTGAGACTATCAAAACTTCCTGTTAACTTTCTTTCGGATTTATTTAACTGACAGACAAAGTGAATGTTTCTGTGAGTTACTAATGGCTTTTATGGGAGAAATGCCTTATTGATTGAAACCGCAAACAAATTTTGATTAAGATTTTTCAGTGTTGTTAGCTTTCGAAACCAAAATATAGATAATTGCTTGTAAAAAGCATTAACTTTAAATAATCAATACAGCATATTTTCCGCTGAAGAATGTACTATATATAAAGCCCTTGAATGGTATTGTAAAAACCAGTGAAACAAAATTGTCGTGTGCACTGATTTATTGTCAGTATTAAATGTATTCCAAAACTTTAAAGTCACAATTAACACCAATATATTCATTTTTAAATTTTTTTAACAGTTACTAAAATTATCAGCTTTATGATATTAATCTATTTTGTTATGGCGAAATGTTAATTAACTGCCGATCTATTCTGGGTAGGTTTTCACCAAGAGCCGCGCACTGTTTTTGATACATGGACGTTTATTTATTAGTTTTTGGAAAAGTTCGAATAAAGTAAGTATTTTAAAACTAAATGCACGTACAATAAGGGTTGGTGATGAATGCGCCAGAGCGTCACAGGCGCTCGGCTCTAGTATGTGTATACGGACGCCATACGACGCGCTGGAGCGTTTTGTAAATATTATTGATAAAAATCAGTTTTAATAGGAACATTTATTTACTAATACAAAATAAAACAAGAAATATAAAATAACATAAAATCTTCTTCAAGTGCCATCTCCGCGGCGGAAGTCGGCAATCATCATAGCTATTCGGACTTTTGAGACAGCTGCTCTGAAAAGTTCATTTGATGTACATCCGTATCACTCTCTCAGGTTGCGCAGCCATGACATTCTACGCCTTCCTATGCTTCTCTTTCCTTGGATCGTTCCCTGCATAATCAGTTGGAGCAAGGTGTATTTCTCTCCACGTGTAATATGTCCGACATATTCCAATTTTCTTGTTTTAATTATATTTAAAACTTCTATTTCTTTATTCGTCCTTCTCAGAACCTCTTTGTTTGTGATGTGTTCTGTCCACGATATTTTCAGAATTCTTTTATACACCCACAGCTCGAATGATTCCAGTTTTTTCATTGATGTTGCATTCAAGGACAAGATTCCATTCCATAAAATGAAGTCGAAAAAACATAGCACCTCGCCAACCTAACTGCTGTGAGTTTTCGATATTCTCATAAATTTCGTCTGCTTGATATTAATTGTTAAACCATACTCTTTTCTATACTCCGCTATTCTGGTCACCAGTCTCTGAAGATCTTCAATATTTTCGGCTAAGATCACAGTGTCATCCGCATATCTAATGTTGTTAATGGGAATGTTGTTTAATGGGCATTAAAAAGAATTGGCGACAATACGCATCCCTGTCTAACTTTACATCTTATTGCAATTTCTTCTGACTGCTGTTCATTAATACGTACACGTATGTGCTCGCTATTTGTAGTATAAATTTGATATGATCCTGAGGTCGTCGTAGTCAATCTTCTTTGATTTCAGGACATTCATTTACTGTGTATGTCGTACCCTATCGATTGCTTTGTTATAGTCAATAAAACATACGTATATATCTTGATTGACGTCCAGGCATCTTTGCATCAGTATATTAAGTGAAAAAAGCGCTTCACGCGTTCCTAGGCCTTTGCGAAAACCAAATTGTGTGTCATTAACGTCTATGTCCAGTTTGTGATATATTCGGTTATGGATGACTTTTAGTAGTAACTTTAGCACATGAGACATCAAGCTAATGGTGCGGTAATCACTGCATTCTCTTGCGTTTTTGTTTGTGGGGAGACAAATAAAAATCGACGTTAACCACTCTTTGGGTAATACGCCTGAACTATAAATTTGGTTCAAGAGTGTCACTAAAACGTCAATGTGCTTCTCATCTAGAATTTTTAGGATTTCTATAGAAAGCATGTCAGGCCCAGGGCTTTTTCCACTCTTCATTGTTTTTAATGCGTGTAATTTTCTTCTTCTGTAATATATGAACCTATTTCTTCTGACGTAAGTTCTATGTGCTCCAGATCTCCTCTTTCATTATCGAACAATTCGTCGATATATTCTGTCCATCTTTGTATTTTCTCGTCCGTATGTGTTATAGTAGTCCCGTGTCTATCCAGAATTGCCCGAGTTGGATTTTGTTTTCTTAGTCCTGCCAGTTCTTTAACTTTCTTGTGTTGGTTAAACAGATCATATTTAATTTGAAGGTCTTTGATCTCTTTGCATTTCTCTTCAAAGTATTTTTCTTTTGCCTGCTTTATCATCTTCCTGATCTCGTGGTTTATCGTCATTCATCCATTCTTCTTTTCTTCTTGCAGAAGTCTTTAGTATTTCTTTACAGGGTTCCAGTATACAATGTTTTAGTCGATCCCAGTACTCGTCAATATCATTGCTGTTTGTGTTTAATTTGCTGCAGTTCACATGCAGTTCATGTTGAAGGCATTCTTTACTTTAGGTTCTTTAAGTTTTCTTGTGTCTATAGTAGGGATTATTTGATGTATTTTAATATTTTTAATGGTAAGTGTAATCTTGGCGATAAGTGGATTGTGATATGAGGCCACGTCTGATCCAGGATATGCTTTCACGACTTTTGCTATGCTTTCACTAACATAAAATATAGATATATAAAATAGAACTAAGGTTTAAATGTAGAATATTTAACAGGAATTCCCATAACTTCCTGTTTGTGTCCCCCTTGTTTGTGTCATTTGATGATTTCATACAATTGGGTGCTATATTAGTTTGTACATTATGATATGACGCTTTATCAGTAACAACAACAGATCCAATAGCTAAATTAGAAATTAACTGTACTTTCATCCATTTTTCATAATTTTCTGAATTCATATCACCATGATAATCTCTTGTCTTAACTCCTGACTTAGAAATCAAAAGGGCAAAGTATGACAAGCATCTCCTCACCACCATGTACGATAATGAACCTACTTCCTTTTAAAATAATTTTGAACAATCCTTTGCCACTGTCATCTGTCCAGCTATTTGGCGTAGTGTGTCTTGCATGTACATAAGTTTCATCAACATATACAATTGACTTACCTTCGCTTCTGTAATATTTAATTTTATCCAAATGTTTGATGCGTAGAGCACGAATATCATTTCATTTAATTAATAAACGTCAATTATCTTTTGATTTCTTCCATTTAAATCCCAAATCTTTCACAACTCTGTAAAGAGAACTCACACTTCCAGTCCACTCGTAAACCTCTTTAAGCTTTTCTGCAAAAGCTTTAATGATATACGACACCGTTCAGTCTCATGAAAATGATGAATGGTATGTCCAATAAACTGTTTGTTATACTTCCTCAAGTCTGTCACAGTTGCTTTCCTTTTAGCAAGTGTTGTAGCTGGAAATTTTAGTGTATTATTTGACTCTGCGTTTGTTAACATATTGAATGCTTATTGAATGATCCTTTCTATTGTACGTGAAGATACTCCAGTAGCTTTTCTCACACGTTGTTTATTACTGGTTCGATTATCTTCAGAAAATAATATTTGCATTATATTTAAATACATTTTAAACTATTCCTTTGGATTTTGGTGTCAATCTGATCTGTTTACTCATACTACACTTAACCATCTTCATTCTACAAAATAGTTCTAATACACGTGGTAACACCTTTCTTGTTGAGACTCGATAACATAATAAGACTTAATTACGAACTCGTTTGAAATCCAGTGACTAGAAATTCTGGGAAATAATTCTTATCATATCTTTGTATGTCCTTAACGGGTCGTTAAGTAGTCATTACTAACTACTTTATAATAACGGTTTTAAGGTAACTGATACTTAATTAGAAATTAACTTTTACCAAACTTTATAGAGTATCAATTATTAAAAATAGTATTATAACAAACAAAAAGTTTGGTTTATATATAACAACCTGTGTACAACCAAACTCCATTTATTATTTAAGTGACTAATAATTTTGTAATTGGTGCGATTTTAAATAATTTAATTTGTTTAATATTGCAACGCCACTGCATGGGCCTGATCATAGATATTCTATTGTCTGCGCTATTAACTATTTCGTAGAAGGGCTCGCCACTCGATTTAAAATAAGCTGTATTGATTCAAGAATTTAACACATCATGTGATCTTCTTGCATATATATGAAACAGCATCTTAAATTTAAATGGGATAGACGTTGAATTGAGTTCGATGAAACTACAGACATTAATTTGTTTAAATTAAAACCAACAGTAGCTGCAAACTGATTTTAAAAAATTGTTGCACTAAGTAGAAATACAGTGTCGACCATCCTAATATTAAAAGTAGATCATGGACGTTTTCCGAAGCATATACATAAAATCGGAGTTCCCCCAACAGACAAATGTGACCGTGGAACTGGTGTCGCTGAATTGCTGAAAGCAGCTTAAAAAAATAAGTTACTATTAAGAGAAGATAATGCAAAATTTTTTAAATTGGTTATGGTATTTCTGCAAAAAATTAAATAAAAAGCTTAAATAACAAATTTGATCGTTTGAATGAATATTTCCTTTCTATGTGTACCTATTTGTTGCCCACCTATCTAACCGTTGTTTACGTTGTGTGTGTGTTGTAATAAAGTAACTCTTATAAACCGCTGAGCATGAAAAGTGTCCTCCCTGTAAAATCCTGAATAAACGAATACTAATATTTCTATGTAATTACGTGGCTAAAGGTTCTAAACTAAGGCTAGAATACAAAAAAACAACAGATAATTGCCTAAATCCCTGCCTTCTATAATTTTCAAAGCAAAACAGATAATAAATAGAATAACATGGGAAATCTACATTTCCATTCCACAACATATTGATTTATCTAGGTAAGAACCTTTTTAGCTCGTCAGCTCGTTACGACGTTTAGAGAGCTTTGAGATGTGGGTATTTCGTCGTATGCTGAAAATTCCATGGACCGACCGCGTTAGAAATAAAGAAGTTTTAAGGCGTATGAATAGAGAACTTGAACTCACAGAAATTGTCAAGAAGCGTAAAACGTCTTATCTTGGACACATATTTAGACACGACAGGTATAACTTCCTTCAGCTTATTATAGAAGGAAAAATAGAAGGCAGACGCGGCCTGGGTATATGACAAATGACCTGGCTGCGCAACATCAAAGATTGGACAGGATTGGACTTTCAAAGTTTAATAAGGAAAGCCAAAAATAGGGAAGACTTTGCAGAGGTCATCGCCAACCTTCGCTAAGAAGACGGCACCTGAAGAAGAAAAAGAATAACCTTTTGCAAACTGATTTCTTATACTCAAAACATAAGTAAATGAAAATACAGAAATGACAGTTACGATTTAATTTCAGCATAGGGCTTCTACTAATAGCTTATACGTATTTCGTTCTATCAGGAATCATTAAAGCGACTATGTAGAAGCTTCTAGAATAAACACTTAAAACCTAAAAGGAAATGAAGTTACGTATATCCTTGGCGATTTTAACGCGAAAATTGGAAAAGGTCGAAGATCTGGTAGTTAAATACGGATTAGGAGAGAGCACATAATGAGTCGATGGGTTTAACCAGTTTTTTTAAGAATACAGTATGATAATAAGAAATGCCTGATTTAAATTACACAAGAGAAGGATTCATATTCCAACTGTTAACAAATAAAAATGTACTGTAATTCGCTCAATGCAGTGACATCGTTGTTTGGAGGCTATTTGGTTGTGATTATTAGTTATAAGTACATAACTTACTTTGTGTTTAAACGAAAGACTGATGTCTGGGGTAAACAGTTCTTCCAACAGCGAAAATAGCCCGCTAAAAGGTAATTATAATAAAGATAATCGGGTCAGTAATCTTGTTGAGAATACTATAGTACACGAAGATATTAATATAAGTTCATATATAAACAATAAAGATAATAATCACTTAAATGAAACATCTGGTGCCACTACACTTTAAAAAAGCGTGAAATCAGATAAAAACTCGTATAATAATAAGCAGCGTTGACTAAATTAACTTTCAAGATATAAACTTTGGAATTTAGGATTGTTTCACGTTTTGTTGAACATTTAAAATTAAATATTGGTCAATTTTTCTTCTTCTTTACGTGCCATCTCCGCGACGGAGGTTGGCAATCATCATGGCTATTCTGAATATAGATGCTGCTGCTCTGAATAGTTCAATTGATGTGCATCCGTACCATTCCCTCAAGTTACGCAACCATGAGATTCTTCTTCTTCCTACACTTCTCTTGCCCTGGATTTTCCCTTGTATAATCAATTGAAGTAGGTTGTATCTCTCATTACGGATAACATGCCCCAGGTATTGCAGCATTCGTGTCTTGATGGTTTTCAATACTTCCATTCTTTTGTTGATTCTTGTCATGGCTTCGTTGTTTGTTACATGCTCGGTCCATGATATCTTCAAGATTCTTCTATACACCCACAGTTCAAATGCTTCCAACTTTTTAGTAGTCGACGCGTTAAGTGTCAATGCTTCTATCCCATAAAGCAGAATCGAGAAAATATAGCACCTTGCCAGCTTAACTCTCAAGTCCAATTTTAGTTCTCTTGCACAAAGTACCATTCTCATTTTATTGAAGTTTGTACGTGCTTTCTCTATTTGAACTTTGATTTTTTTGGAGTAATCGTTTGTGTGATTAATTATTGTGCCAAGATAGTGGTAGTTTTCAACTTGTTCTACAGCACTACCGTTAATTGTCAGGCTTTCACCATTATTTTGGGTTTTTGATATCCTCATAAATTTGGTTTTCTCGGTGTTTATCCAATGTTGTTAATTGGTGTTCCATTGACCTTGATTCCTGCTTTTTCTCCCTCAAGAGCTCTTTTCATAATTTCTTCTGAGTATGCATTGAATAGTAGTGGTGACAATACATACCCCTGTCGCACTCCTCTTTTAACTTCGAACTCTTCTGATGTGTGTTCATTAATGCGTACGTGTGCCTGCTGTTTATAATATAGATTTGTTATAATTCGAAGGTCATTGTGTTGTATTTGTTTTGCTTTGAGGATGTCCATTAGCTCTTTGTGGCGGACTTTGTCGAAAGCTTTGTTGTAGTCTATGAAACAGACGTACATATCTTGGTTCACATCCAAGCACCTCTGGATTAGTACGTTGAATGCAAATAGAGCTTCACGGGTACCTACGCGATTACGGAATCCAAATTGAGTTTCTTCAATATCCATATCAAGTGTTTTGTAAATGCGTTTATGAATGATCTTTAAAAACAATTTGTGTGAGACAAGTGTGTGAGACATCAGGCTTATGGTACGGTGGTCGGTGCATTCTCTAGCATTTTTCTTTTTTGGGAGACAAATGAATGTTGAGGTCAACCATTCGTTGGGTATGTCACTCGATTGATAAATTTTATTAAAAAGCTTTAAGAGGACATCAATGTACACATTTTCTATTATTTTAAGGATATCAATAGGCAGTTGATCTGGCCCCGGGCTTTGGTCAATTGGTCAATTACATCCAATGAAATTTTGTGAATAATTAATCAATTTAAATGTATATGATAAAAATATTATTGAAATTAGTACGGTTGGTCGTAATCAAATAAAAGTCGAATTAAATTCGGATAATATTTTCAATAAGTTGTTTGGAGATCCATTCTTGGCAAAAATAATTTATTGCTTATATTTCCGGCCAACTTACAGAAAAACGTAGGTTATTTTTTCCAAAAGCCCCAATCAAACTTTATATTAAAAATATCATACCTTAATTTAGCATCGTGACTAGGATATGGCGTGATTTTTTTCCATACATCTTTATAATAAGATCCAACTATGTTGCTTCTCTATACGAAAATTTACACTAAATGTATATTTTTTTAAGGCCTGTATATTGTTCTATGTTCTTTACTTTTTCCTTAACAAACCCATCGGCGTTCCATTTAAAAACCTTCATTTGGCCAACGACGCTTTTATTTCCTTCCGGGTCATCAAAAAAGCGCATCTGAAGCGATCTGTTAAAATAAATGTCGGCTCGGCTATTACCTCCCAAGAAACTGAAGCACCGCATTGGTAGTTTATCGTCACAATATGCCAAACTGGCCATAAATACGTCATAAGTGCGTAATAAGAGTCGATAAGGAAGACTCTAGAGGAGAATATAACTTTGAACGAGCTGAGAAGCTTCGATAGAGGTGGGCGCGGGACCAGTAGGAAAGTCGTTATACGATCATTAGAGATTTTATAGTACCCATTACAGCAAACTTGCAGTGGACTATGCGAATGACGAGTATTGAGTCCGTGGACACCTCTTAACTGTGGCAGGGATTAAAAGCTCGGAGTACGAGCTTTCAGTGGCGTAGCTGCTAAGTGGTAATGATATTTGCTATTTAGTCAGATTTATACCTTTCATAGTCGTTTTATTTCCACCATTTACTTTGTAATGATTCAAAAATATTATATTTTTTAACTCCTCTAATTCAGAAAGCAGTCTTTTACGAGATCCTGTATAAGTAATAATATACGTTTTAACAAAATCTTTCAAGAAAACAATTCAGACAGAGATGAACATTTAATGTTTGTTTTTACTCAGCCCAATTGTGTATATCGGAGTTTTCCATTAAGACCGGTCTCACAATCGAAGAAATCAAGCGCTGATCAAGGATTCAGCGTTAAGTGTCTTAGTCCCTATGAAGCTTTTGTGACTGAAATTGCAATGATGTTTAAGAAATATTACTGATTCCAGATTAAGATCTTGAGTTGAACGCCGTTACCGGTTTTTTGTCGTTTGGCAAAATGGGCGAATGTTTTTTTGTTTCAATATTTAAAAACATCTTTGGTGACAAAGTATTCTTTTTCAGTAGTGTTTTTGGTCATAGTAAGCAGTAAATGTAAGAGTACATGGCAGTTGAGTATTTGCCAACAAGTTATTCTTTAGATATCTGAGTTGCAGTAATGCTGATAAAAAGTGTTTTTGCTGTCTATGAAGTGTTATATTCTTTTTTGTTTTGTTATTCTTGATTAAACAAATTAATATAATCTGAGCAACGCCTCCTTGTTTATTTTGTGTGCCTCAAATACTGTACATATTTCTTTCTGTTACAACTTAATGTGTGTCATTAAAATAAATTCTGTTAAATAGTTTACTTAAAAACCCTTTACCATAATTTATGTTTTTTTATTCGCTGGATGAATTTAACTTTTAGTTATTTCAGTTGCTGTGCTCACTTTTCTGAAATTTTCGTTATGACATAGACGGCGTGGCAAATACTTTTTGAAGTTAAACTTCTATACGCGCGCTCCACGTTGGAAATTTGTATGGGAGTGAATCTGTGAAATCATTACATATGTAAGATAATAAGTAAGAGAGAGACAGAAGATATATTTTCCCTCTCTTCCTCTCTCGAATATAAAAATGTTCCTTTGGTATATTTAATTTAATATTATATATATTATATAAAGATATATATATATATATATATATATATATATATACATATAATATTATTACATACAATAAAATATTTATTAATATTATTATTTATGTGAGATGTTTTGTATTATTTATTAAATGTTTATAATTATATTAGTCTTTTGTATTTCAAAATAATAATCTCAATAAATCACTGTATGATCCAGAACTGTCAATTTTGAAATACGTTTGAGTCATGTCCTCGGTAGTATAGTAGTCAGTATCCCCGCCTGTTACGCGGGAGACCAGGGTTCGATTCCCAGTCGGGGAGGACTTTTTTTATTAATATCATTACATGATAAATTAAACATATATGCGTAAGTAGAAAAGTTATGTATATTATTGTCATTTTTAAATACTTATTTATATTACATTTTAATTTTTATTGTATTATTATATTGAATTATGTTGCACGGTATTGTAGATTACTTTTTGATGTATATAATTGTCATTTTTAAATACTTATGAATATTGCATTTTAATTTGTATTGTATTATTATATTATTAACAAAATAAACAATGAATTTTACAGCAGAGTATGTGTAAAAAAAATTTTGCATTCAACTCCTTTCATACATGTATGAAAATAAAAATATACATTTTCATTAAAATATTGATTCAATCCTTCATTTACTATACTCCTATTACAGGTCAAAAGTTGTTTATTAATTGTCTGTAAGTAATTCTGTTTCTCTTTCTGCTATATCTTACCTATAGCATTACATATGTAATGATTGTGCAGATTGAATCCCAAATAAATTTGTAACAACGAATGCGTGTATAGATGTGTATCTTCCACCGGCAGTCCCACTGGACTGCCACACCCGTTTTTTTATATTTTTAGAACGACGGGGAAAGACTACACCATCTAAGTTATGGTATTGACGTAGTTTTGATAGGGGATGAACACCATGTTAGAAAAACTGGAAAGAGCCTACAGAGTGCAGTGTAAAAATGTGTCCAGTAAAAATTTAAAAATTACAGAAAGACAATGTGGAACTTGTCAATAAATACATATACCTTGGACACAAAATTAGAATAGGCAAGGACAATCAAACAGGTGAGATTCTTCTTCTTCTTCTTCATCTAGCCATTCACGTCCTGATCTGAACATAAGCCTCTTCAAGTCTTCCTTTCCATTGTTTTTTATTGTACGCTACTTGTAGCCAAATTTTTCCCGGCAGTCCTTTTCAGATTCATCCATCTCATAGAAGGTCTGCCTCTGGGTCTTTTGTGTTGGTATGGTCTCCAGGTTAAAATTGATCTGTGCCATTTGTTTAGATAGCTCCTAGCTACATGTCCAGCGTATTTTTATTTCAAATTTAATGATTTTTGCACCACATCGGTGACTTTGGTTTTCTGTCTTATCCATCTGTTTGTTTTCTTGTCCTTAAGTGATATACCTAGCATAGCTCTTTCCATCGCGTGTTGAGTGACTCTAATTATTATATTTATATTCTTTTTTGTGATTGTCCATGTTTGTGCTGCATAAGTTAATATCGGAATAATGCATGCATCAAAAACTTTAGATCTAAGATGTAATTGAATTTGTTGATTTCTGAGTATATAGTTCAGTTTACCGAATGCTGCCCAAGCTAACTTTCTTCTTCTTTTTATTTCTTTAGTTTGAATTTCCCTATTTAGTATTATTTTTTGTCCTAAGTATATATTATATTCTTCAATTTTTTCTATAACTTTATCGTTTATTATTGTCACGGTGTCTTCGGAGTGCATGACTTTTGTTTTGTTTAAATTCATTTTCAGTCCTATTTTAGAAGATTCGGTATGTAGTTCTAAAAGCATGGTTTGCATTTCTTGTAGGTCAGTAGCTATCATGATTATGTCATCTGCAAATCATGCGTTTATTACGGCCATTGATGTTTATTCCCTTATATTTCCAATTTAGGTTTTTAAAAACGTCCTCCAAAACTAAGGTGAACAGTTTGGGTGATAAAGTATCTCCCTGTTTGACTCCTCTGTTTAATGGTACAGGGTTCGTGTGTTCATTTTCATTTAGGTAGTATGTAGCTGTAGCTTGGTTCATAGTTTCTTTTATTAAATTATTAATATATCTGCTGTCTATTCTACAATTTTGCATTGCGTTTATTACGGCCGTGTGTTCTATGGTATCGAAAGCTTTTTCGTAGTCTACAAATGCTAGGAAAACTGGAAACTTGTATTTGTTACATTTTTCTATTAATATTTTTATGGGTAACACGTGATCGGAAGTTGAATAGCCTTTTCTAAAACCTGCCTGTTCATATGGTTGGTATTCGTCTAATTTCCTTGTTAGTCGAGTAGTTATGACTTTGGACAGGTGTGACAGTAGGCTGATGGGTCTGTAGTTTTCCAATTTTCGACTATCACCTTTCTTGTGTAATAAGATTAGTTTAGAGTTGTTCCAGATCTTAGGAAATTTGCCCTGATGTAAACAACTGTCCACAAGCTTAGTTACAATTGCAATTAGTTCCTTACCTCCTTCTAATATCATATATGTCGTAATACTATCTTCTCCTGCAGCTTTATTTCTCTTCATGTTTTCCAATGCTGTAGTTACCTCTGAAATTTTTACTTTTGGCATTATTTCTGATCCAACATTTTTTATTAATTTCCGTGCTGGTCTCATCTCATCATCTTGTTGATGTGTTCTGTAAAGTTCTGTGTAAAATTCTTCTATTCGTGTCAGTATGTTTTCTCTAGTTGTGATTTCATTTTCGTCTTTTCCCACTAACGATATCATCTGACGTCGTCCTAGAGTCGGTCTGAGACATTTCATACTCTTATTTTTTTTTCAATAGTTGTTGTTATTAATTTTTCGTTTTCTTTTTTTTTTTGTTGTCTGATTCCTTTTCTAATCTGCCTATTAAGTTCTCTATGTTCATCGGTTCCCCTTTTGTTAGTTTTGTTTAAGATCTTCCTTCTTTTTATTTGTTGTAATATTTCTTTGTCTAATTCATTGTATGTTGTTTTTGGTTTTTTCAGTTGCAGAAGGCTTTTGCAGAACAGGTGAGATATCAGGAAGAATATAATATGGAGCTCTTAAAATGTATTTAAAGAGAGTAACATACCAATTAATCTAAAGCGGAATGTGTCCGATCAGTGTGTTCTGCTAGTAATGACCTACAGTGCGGAAACAGTGTCTCTTATAAAAACAATGCTTTAAAACTAAGAGTAGCACAATGAAGTATGGAGTATTCAATGATAGAAGTAACAATAAAAAACAAGATCACAAACGAAGACATACGAAAGAGAACCAGATTTACAGATGTTGTGAACAGAGCTTGCAGGTTGAAATGGAGATGGGTTGACCAGACAGAGGAAGTCCACCTTCACGTTGATCTGGGAAAGATGACAAAATATCGGATCCATACTGCACAAGACCATGCACTCTGGATACAAAATAGCTGATGATGATGATTTTTAAAAAAAGTTGTGGTTTCGCTAAATGTATTGCTGCGAAAAATTACAATCAATTTCAGTTGAAATATTTTGCATGTTCATTTTAACTGATATTAGCAACATAAACACAGTATAAGCTAAGGCATGGAACTGAATGCCAGAGCCTTAAGAATAGTCATGAAATCAATGAATATATACATCTCTCCTCATTAGTAATGTCAATTATATTCTGTTTCTATTCTATTATGTTCAAAACAAAAGGCAGATTAGAGCAGAATTATCATGTTAAATAAAAACATCGTTGAGTTGAGATTTCTTGGAAGAGTTCCGCAATTCTTCATAAATGTTGTTGTGTTATAATATACTCAATGGTGCTCTAAAGTCACCGCTGCCACCTCTATTCCCACGAAGCATACATATAATTTCCTTCCGTCAGTTTTTGTGGTCCTTTCTGTGGCAAACGAGCATCTAATGGTCGAAAGGTCTGAACGGCTGGCAACGTTGCGTCTCTTGTACGTAACACCCTCAGTCGCTAATGGGATATTTATGACCCTTTATCGGATACGGGGAATCCCAGGCGTCATGAGAACGGCGCGATTATAATATTTATTACGGATTCTTCTTATTTTGACGACTCTGCCGGAGATTTAAGAATTCTTTATCTTGTTTGCCTGTTTTGTGGTGCTCCGAGACCAAAGTTTGCTTAATGTGGGGGTTTATCGCGAGGGAGTTTTGTCAGTTCCTGCATTTCCTAGGGGTGGTTTGTGATGATCGTTCTTAAGATACGAAACAACTTGTCTATAAAATGTTTGTTTTAATGTTACTTGTCTCTTTTTGATATTTTAAATGGTTCATTTGGGGCTAATTTTCTGTTGTACGATAGTATATAAATATGTATACAGGGTGAGTCAAACCTCCGGTTTTCTTATATTACTGCTTATTGAGTACATATCGTCGGTATACTGCGAAAACCAGGTAAATGACAAATTTTAAAATATTGAGTTAAGTATACCAAAATTCTCAGCTTTTTCCGCTCTACATACAGGTAAAACCAAATAAATGATACGACTTACCATTCAGCAGATAATTTGTGTAATAAACAAATAAGTTACACCTAATCAACTTTTCGTTTTCAAATAAAACAATATATCACTACTTACTTCCATAAAATTAAAGTTCTGTTGCATGTAAAACAAAGTAAGCCCACATATATTATTATGCCGGACAACAATATATTTCTACTACTGCAAACCATATTCAGTAAAAAGGTGATAAGTGTCTTTAATACATTTTACGTGTGTGATTTTTTAAAATCCCTCTTTCATATCGACTAGTAAAAACCTTTAAGTACACTTACTTCATTCTACCTTAAAAAGGGGTTGAGTTAAAATTTAGAAATGGTTACTAAGCTAAACCCATAAATGATCTTTATAACACATACACAGATAGAATAACTGAAGACAACAGTTCAATTGTTGATGATTCTGAGAACAATATAGTCTCAATGATGGAATCCATTTTTGATATTGACTTTTCAGATGTAGACCCCACATATCGGCCAAGTGAAGAGGGATCGCTCTCTCTAGGAAGTCTATATGATTTACACACTTTGATAGCCTAAATAATGAGAAAAAAGATACTGAAATAGGTGCACCTACGAACAATTTAGTGTCAACTTAAATAGCTAGTTGGATATTAAATCTACTTCTTGACAAAGTATGGAAAGACCTACGTCCACTAAAACGTTGGAGAAAAGCTAACCCCAAAGATTGGGTAATAAATGTCGCAAAAAGGAGGCGTGCTGAGGGTTTGCCTTATAAGATAAAAAAAAGACCATAGACCAGCAATGCCAAAACCAGTTAATTGTTCAGAGTGCTTTTACAAATGTGCCAGTTATTTCAGCGAAGATTACAGACAAAGACTATGTCGTGATTATTGAAAGTTAGAATATATAGGCCAGAAACATTTTCTTATTGCACGTATTAAAACGGAGCCACCAAAGAGAGTCGTTGCAGTCCGTTGAAGTTTAAAAAACCACGTGCATTTTCCAAAAAGTGTTACTTTTCTTTGAATGGTCAAGATATACAGGTATGTGAGAAATTTCTTTGTAAGACACTTTGTATATCAGAGTCGTTAATACAAGATGTTGTAAGAAAAACTGATATTCTAGGCTGTTATGCAAATACGGATAAAAGAGGCAAGCATACACCGCCAAATAAAACAAGCAGTAAAACCCGAAAAATCGTGAAGGCTCATATTGAGTCTTTTCCAACCATGGGCCCACATTATATTCGCCAAAGTTCAAAGCGTAGATATTTGGACAAAAATTTAAGTATAAAAAAAATGTACCAACTTTTTATAAATGACTATGTGCAGAAGAAACTGGAAGGTGTTAGCGAAATTACATATCGAAGAATATTTTCTAACGACTATAATTTAAGCTTTTTTGTTGATAAAAAAGATCAATGTTTAGTTTGTAATAAATATGATAGGGCTAATCCAACTGACAAATCGGATTTAGAAGACAGTTACAGAGAACATCAGAAAAGAAAAGAAGTATGTAATCTTAAAAAACAAAATGATAAGAAAAGATCTAATGAACAACGGGATTTTGTTTCAGTTACTTTCGATCTACAGGCCGTACTACAGATTCCAAGTGGATTGACTGGAAAACTATATTATTTTCGAAAATTATGTGTCTACAATTTGTGTGTATATGAAGCCGCATTACCAAATGCAGCTTACTGTTTTGACTGGTCAGAAATTAACGGTAGATAAGGAAGTTCTGAAATAGAAAGCATTATACTCCACTACTTATCAAAATGTGTTCCAGAATATGTAAGTGAAATAAGTTTATTTTCTGATATCTACAGAGGACAGAATCAGTTTAAATATTATTGAACACAAATTTTTAGATTCTGGACATTCCTATATGGAAGTTGACTCTATGCAGAGTAGTAACGAAACCGCTAAAAAACATAGATCTATCTATGGGATGCCAGATTACTTGTCTGTTTTTCAAAATGCAAGAGGAAATAGAAATATCAAGGTTGATGATAAAAAAGTATGTATAGAACCATACAAATGTAAAGAATTTAAATACTACGACTTTTATGATTTAAAAAATGTGTCACACACTTTAATTAAAAACCGGACAAAAGACCAAAACGGCGAAAAAATAATGTGGTTGAAGATAAAAAGAATGAGATTCGTGAAAGGAGAGACAAACAGAATCTATTTTAATTATGACATGTCAACAAGCTTCAATTATTTCCTTACTGATACTGCACGGCAGTCAACAAGAAAAAAGCACACCAAGTTATCAACTAATTCAAGCAATCTTGAAGAACTTAAGCGACTTTATGATGCACATTTGAAAATTAGCATAGCAAAAAAGAGAGATTTGGTACAGCTATAAGCTAGTAAGGGAGTGGTACCGGAGGAATATCACGGGTGGTATCGTAATTTGAAAACGGCAAATGATGTAACAAACATCTTGCCAGAGTCTGCTTTCAGTGACGAATCGGACGAGGAAGCCTCATAATAATAATATTGTTATTATTATATTCGAAATAAATTTGATTTTTTCTATAAAACTGCCTGTCATTCATATAAACAATAACTATAACTACACACAGCTGTTAATAAAATTTTCAGGGAAAACCAGTTAAATGTCATAAATATCGACTAATACCTTAAAACATTGCTATTACCTAGTAAAAGCCTCATATCTCGATCACAAAACTGGACAATATTATACTTGGTTTATTATATTTGTGTTAAAAATATGTTATTTGAAGAGTAATTGATTTATCTAGATTTACAGGTAAAACCAGTTAAGTGATAGCGTTTCCAACTTAAATTTAGGATTAGTCAGATAGGTGTCTCAACTTTTTCAAACTAATGATAGAATATCATTTTAGATATATGCATCTTTCACTAGAATACCTAATATCAAAAACAAGCTGACTGCTTAATTCACAATATAAAACTAAACTTTAAAAACGTTTTTTCTCGATTTCGGTATTCCGACATTTACCTGGTTTTCGCAGTATACCGACGATATATACAAAGAGTTTGTACCAAAATGATATGTATTAAAGAGGTCTTAAATTTAAAATTATCTTCGATTATACAGGGTCAGTTAGTACAACTGAATGAACCAAAATTGTGTTTTTTTAATGGATCACTCTGTATACTAAAATATTAATGAATAGGTATTATTTTTAAACATGAAGTATTGGTAGAAGGTTTAATAGGTAAAAAGTTAATAATTTTCGAAATATTTAATTTCTATGGATTGGGTTTCCAAGATACTAAAAATGTAAATGATATGTCAAAGTCTTTTTAATGGAGTAACATTTTTAAAGAAACTTAATATCTTTTACATATACCTATACAACATACAATGTGATAACTATATTCAAATTTGGAATTTTCTGATTCTTTTAGTTAAATGCCCTGTATATTGGTATTCCATTTTATAAAGATAGTTTTGTAGATATTTAGAGGACAACTATAGATTTTATGTTTTTGTAGATTTTTATTAATACATTTCGTGTACCTACTGATGCATAAACTTATCTCGAGGTGTTTAACACAACGTCTTTAACCGCTATAGTTAGTTGTTTAATATTAAATAAATATTTTATTTAAACAACGACGTGGTAGTTAAGGCTTGTAATGAATCTCGGAGGCGAACTAAGTTCCCGAAGCTTAGCTCGTAATAAAACTCTGGGAAATGCTCACTGATTCTTAAAAACGTCTATACTCTTACGTCTTCGAAAAATTTGTTACGTTACCACTGAGTACATGGCGTATATTGGATGGACGTTATGTAGCAATTAACGAGCAATTAGACTTTTTTTTGGAATAGTCTTCTAGAACACCTTTAAATAAAAAGACCTACCCAGAATTCATAAACCCGATATTCTTCTAGGTCCTATTGTCAGTTCATATAACTGGCCACACAACCATTGGGCAAGTACTTGACGAAAACTCTACAACTTCTCGGTAAAAATGCTTTATATTTTAATAAAAATTCTTTTTATTTAATCGAACTTATTAAACAATACCCTATCTCACCGTCAGACATTCTAGTAAGTTTCGACATCTTTTAAATCTTTACGAATAATCCTATAAATAAAACGCTAAACATTTTGGAAGCTAAATACAGTATTCAGCAAGACCACATATTTCTCATCAAACATTGTATGTCCAATATTTATTTCATCTTCCAAAATCAATTCTACAGACAAATATAAATGCTGCCCTAATGGGCTCCTCATTATCTCCAGTAATTGCCAATATCTGTATGGAAGACTTTGAATTCCAAACACTTTTCACATCAATGCTTACACCCACATATTGGCTACGATATATTCACGATTTATTAGTCATTTGGTCCCACAGGGATGCTTTAGTGTCTTTTTAAACCCATCTGAATTGTATACATCCTAGTATCTAGTTCACGATGAAGATGGAAACTGATTCGTTCCTACCGTTTCTCGACGTTATCATAAAAAAAAACTAATCTCAAAGTTTTCATTACTCTGTTTACCAAACACCCACCCACATAAATCATTACTTGCATGCCCTCTCTAATCATACACCTTCACGTACTAATTCACTCATTAATTGGAGACTCATGTCTCCCAATCAATACACCTCTGAGAGGCGACCTGAGCTCTCTATTTAAATCAAGCTCTCGACTAAAATGGCTATAACGGTAAAATCACATCAATATGAGCATCCACAGCCACCAATCTCCTACTCAGTGTCAACCAAAGAGTCAGACACTGATCATAAGGAAACTTTTTTCCTAACATCAAAAGTGTCACTGACAAAATCGACAAAATTCTTAAATCAAAAGTTTTTTGAAAGTTTATGAAATTTCTTGTGCAGACTGCCCTCTATCTTATGTAAGTTAAACAAGCCGTATAAACAAAATAGGATTTATGAACATTCCATTTCTGTACGCAAATCAGATTCAATTTCAGCTCTACGTCAACACCATCTTCATACTGGTCACAGAATTGATTTTGAAAACTCCCGAACTATAGCCCCCATCCGCTTCTATAAACCGAGAAGTCTTAGTTATTAAAAAACACCAAATTGTCTCAACAAAAAAGGTGACGGCATAAGGTTACCTTCGAAACGGACACCTCTTATAAAGAAAATATCGTCCGCTTCACCCTTCAATAAAAATTACTCCACCAAAAATCTTCTTGCCAACCTCCACCCAAACCACATCAATATCGACAGTATAAATGATCCGCCCGCTATCCGCAGTGGCACTGACTAGGGAACACTGTAGTAGTGGATGGGGTTCAGCAAACTGAGATTCCGGAAGCCCTCAAGAAGACATCAGAGAGAACAACATAATTATAAGAAGAGATCATTATACAAAGAGAGAAAAAAATCATTACTGTAATAATAATAATAATACAAAATAACCTATTGCAATTTAAAAACTTGATCAAAACGATTATAAATAAATAATCCCTGTAAATACTGTATACAATATTATGTAGATTTATTAAAGAATGATATAAACAATACAGTACAAAAAAGACTGTACAATTAAAACATCTATACTGTACAGCAACATAATAATATGGTACTGTACAGTGTTTTAATCAAGGTATGAAATAAGATTAGTGCCTACATCTGTTAACTTTTTTCTTTTCACAGAACTGATTTGATTTTGTCCTGAAGATGAATATAATCATCCACAGCACTCATATCGTCTTTCTGGTAAATGAAAAACTGCTGAAGTACTGTTGACGCATGCAATACCTGCTGAAGGGTCGGAGTTGGTTCTGGCTTTTCTTTCACTTCCGGATCACTATTTTCTTCTTTTTCTTTTACAACTACAACTTGTAGCATGTCCTCGTTATAAAGTCCAGATGTTGTAGCTACATTTTAATCAACTTTTTTGAAATCCCTTAGCTCTTCCGGTTCTTAGGTAATATAAAGTTTAAACTGCCTAGCCCAAACAGCTAACGGCAGGTCATCTTTATCCTCAGGCAACCCTTAATCTTTCAGCCATCCTGCATGTTTGAAGGAATGTTTTTAGTATTGCTCGTCACCTTGTGCCAGGATTTACTAATCATTAGGATGGCGTCAAGACGTTTTGAGAACCGAACGAATTTGAGATTGCCATTGTTCTTAACCAATTCCATCAAAAGTCTTCTCCTGTAATGGCTTTTCAAACACCTAACGACACTTTGGCCATGGTTGAAGGACACTCATTTTATTGGCTAACAGGAAACAAAATTTAATGTTTAGAAGATCGCACAGTACAGGATGGGCAAGACAATTGTCTATAAGTAAAAGAATTTGTTTTTTCTTTAAGCCCGACATCCCATTTCCTATCGCTTCTTCAAAAATTTTAAAAGTCATCCATGCATTCTTGTTGCATCCATGCTTTTTAGATCGAGGTTAGATGTTTGATGTTTTTAAAGCGACGTGGATTTCTTTATTACTAACAATTTTTCCTTCACTGAACCTGTCAGTTAGCTCTCCTGTAGTACTGATGGACTATCCATAAAAATCTTCTTAAATCTCCCAAAAAATATCTTGAAAGTATCGGTCCCACTAATTAATGATTCCTTTGAAAAAAATATATTTCCAGAGTGTCTAAAGACCGCCATTATTATTCCTATTCATAAGGGTTGTGAAAAATCGAATGTCTACAACTATAGACCTATTACCTTACTACCGGTCTTATCCAAAATTATTGAGAGACCTAAAGCCCAACTTATGTCCTTTCTCGTTGAAAACAACATTTTATTACAAAGTCAGTTCGGTATTTTATCTAATAAATGTACCAGTGATGCTATGTTTTCTGTACTACATGAGGTCTATCAAACACTAAACAATAATCTTTACCTTGCCACTGTTTTTTCTGACTATGCCAAAGCTTTTGATTGTGTAAATCACGACAGTTTGATAAAAAAACTAATTTTTTACGGAATTCGAGGTATTTCTTTGAACTGTTTCCAATCTTACTTGAGGAAGAGGAACAAATAGTTATGGAAAATGATACTGACTCTAGTCACAAAAGCCAGTACCACAAGGTTCAGTATTGGGTCCTCTACTTTTTCTTACCTTTCCAAATGACATCATTAACATAAAAATCCATGGAAATTTTTTTCTCTTTACTGATGATACCAGCATTACCTAGAGCAACTCTAATATTGCAACTCTTCATGTCACTATAACTTCTGATCTACTTAAAATAAAAACCTGGTTCGACATATTGATACACCATAACACTTTTGCCATCGACTATTAAATGCTAAAAGATAATCCCTATAAAGGGAGAACGATACCGGTATAGAGAAAGAATTAATACATTGTCCTTATGACGAACCAAACAACGTTTACTATTTTTATCGTTACAGGGGAATTATCGTTATATAGGGAATCGTTATAGAAAGAGACTTCTGTGTTAGTTGTTGCTCTGGAAACCTCAGAGACTTCTAGTATTATTGTCACAAAATTGCTCCTGTAGTGATCCTTTCCCAAGGTAATATACTCCTTTTCTAACTTGGGTGCACCGTGGTGAAGACGACCAATAGTCAGAAATACATATATATGGTTGCCTTCCATCTTATACACATATTGTGTTATATTTTGTTTCCTTTGTTGCGAGCTATGCCGATACCTTCTACCTTTATTATATATATAAATATATATATATATATATATATATATATATATATATATATATATATATATATATATATATATATATATATTGAAGTCTATTCATTACTATCATTTATTCCAAATCAGTTTCACAAATCGTAGACATTTTTATCGTCGAAATATATCTTTTATATTTATTTTTTCTTCAAATTATCCGACATCCCTTAAAAAGAGCGTGTATATACTTTGAAAACGGTAGTTTGGAATTCCGGAACGATCCCACTGATTGATGTTCTCATAGCAGCAAGGCCGAATCAGCGTCCCACTCGCCCCCTGGGGAAATGCTCCATCCAGACTCCCTGGTTCACTGGCTGGCGCTGATCAGATAACGATGGAAATAAACTTTCCAGAAAAACATTTCCAATCGACGGAACATCATCCGTTAACAATACCTACACTCGTTCATTAGGCTAATGCACGGCGTGCCTGAAACTTTGTTGCAAAATATTTTTTACTTTCTCGTTGTTTTTTTTTTGTGTGTTTTGGGAAAATCAACAGCATAATTAAAGAGGATTTTGTTTTGGGAGGGAGGCCAGTACGAAATATTTTCGGTGCTATGAAAATTTTTTAGGCGATATAATATATAGGGATTTAAATTATTTCTATATCACTCCCAATAGTTTTAATCATTTCTCAATATACACTATGTACATTTAACCTTCAAGCGGTCGCGGCCTTTGTACCGACAAGAATGGTCGCGCGTATTTCCTAGATACGCTAAATGCTAATTAGTTATTTTAAGATGTAAGTAATTTAATATTGTAATATTAATACAAATTATATTCGGTGGAAGATTGATACACTGTATTTCTTAAATTTTTTTATTGAATTTCATTAAAAACAACAACGGTGTCATAAATCCCAGATGTCTCCTAGATATTGCACATTACACATATTATTGTATCGCAGTTTTGCAGTTTTGACAAATATGCTTTGAGTGTACCATATAGATGAATTTCTGACAAATTTCACAGCTAAAGCGCGTGATCCTTGAACGTTTATCATTTTGACAAGGCTTACATCTTCTTTTACTTGCTGTGGCCTCCTCTACTGTCTCGATACGTAATTCTGCTTTTCTTTTTGAAATTTTTTCATTGTGTAAGTATTGTAAGTGAGTATTGTGTTCTTCGTTCGACGTGTCCTTTCACAAGAGCATTTGAAAGTAGTCAAAGGTATTTTCTTTTAAGTATTTTTTCGTTATTATTGGTAGAATAGATTATATAACTATTGATCGCGGCTACATTTAACATGGAAAAAAATATTACCATCAGCCATCTTCTGGTGTTCCTGGCAACATTGTAAGAAGCACAAAGTTTTTCTACTGTATCTACACCTCCCTTTGCCTTGTTATAGAATGTTATAATCTCGGGTTTCCTTTGGTCACCTATTTCTGCGTCGATTGCTGCGTCATCATGTAGGCTTGAAACTAATATTACGTTTTTATAGCGGTTAGGCACATAGGAAACAAGAGTCATGTCCTTCCGAAACCCAAAAATACTGGTATTGGGCTTACGCTTTTTTGTAACTTTAAATTCATTGGAAATTTGGGCCCTATTTTTTTTTTCGTCGTTCCTACAAAGGCAATTTTTTTCTCATCAAGATCTTTTATCAAATCAAAATCAGAAAACCAGTTGTCAGTGGTCAGTGTTCTCCCCGTATTAAATATAGGTGTTGCCAACATTTTTACCACGTCTCGTGGTTTGTTACTTATGCAGAATGGGCCATCTGGTTGAGTCCCTGCATAAATTTCCATGTTTTAAGTGTAAATGATGCGTCAATCATGGCATAAATTTTGATCCCATATTTATTGGGTTTTTTGTGGATGTATTGAATAAAGGGACATCTTCCACGAAATGCCTCTAGTTTCCCGTCAATTGTAACATTTTTTCCAAGCGAGTAGAATTTTTGGAAATTAGACACAAACTCCTCGAAAATATTCCTTATTGGGGCCAAGCGCTCCATTCTTTTACGTTCTACTCTCGTAGCTATGTCATCAAAACGTAATGCTTTCGTTAAAAATAAAAATGAAAAAACTTTTCCAACTCATCACTGTCTTGAAATTATCCATTCT
Organism: Diabrotica undecimpunctata; assembly: GCF_040954645.1. Taxonomy (NCBI): domain Eukaryota; kingdom Metazoa; phylum Arthropoda; class Insecta; order Coleoptera; family Chrysomelidae; genus Diabrotica; species Diabrotica undecimpunctata. The sequence goes on along the minus strand of NC_092810.1, from coordinate 42,064,687 downwards.
TTATAGTTCTTCAAGGTTAACTCGATTACTCTGTTTCAGCTTGGAGTTTGCTGAGTAATATTCTCGCTACAATCTTGCCGATTGGAGGTAGTAAGCTTATTGGCCTTTAGTTTTGCGGGAATGTGCTGTTTTCCGGGCTTTGGTAACATTATGACATGGGCCTCTTTCCATCTGTTTGGGAATCTCTTGAATCTTAGCGTCGCGTTGATTATATTTGTTAGATATACTATGGCTCTCGCTGGTAAGTATTTTAGAGCCCTGTTCGTTATTTGATCGGAAACAGGTGCTTTTTCGGCGAGCTATTTTTAATTAGCTCGTTTAATTCCTCCGGTGATGTAGGAGGTATGATTTCGTTCGGGTTTTCGAGTCTTCCTCTTTCGGGTCTTTTGACTTCTTCTATGAAGTCGATGTCCTCGTATATAATAAACCAGTGGCTCCAGAATAACAACATAGAAGCCTTAGCATGGTTCAGCTTCAGTCCAGATTTAAACCCAATCGAGAATGTGTGGGGGGTTATCATAAAACAGTTGTATCGACGTAATTTTATACCTCAAAACGCTGAAGAGCTGTGGCACGGTATACAACAGGTTTGGGAAGAGCTTTCTGAAGAAGACAATTTCATAGTTGCTTTTACGCAGGTGGACCGAAGACTACAAGCTGTATTAATGCTGATGGAGATATTACAAAAAATTAATTTATTTTTACATACCCAAATTTAATATAGTTTTGGTCTTCCAGACACTCGCTTTCTTTCGAGAAATACTTGTTCTATCCATTTTTTATAAATAGAAAAACTGTGGTTTTGCTTATGTTAAAATGTTTTGTTGCCTCTGATAGTGCCCAGTTATCTTTTAATTTTGTTATAATTTTTGCTTTAATATATTGTTGAGTTAAGTCGTTTGTTCTATTCCTTAATAATAATAAAAATAATAACAACAACCTTATTTTATGTAAAAAATGTCACTTATATACTCTTTATAAAATGCAGTAATCAAAAATAATTTATGAATTAACAATGTTCTTAATTGTTTGTTGTTTATTTAATTTATTATTTGTCTGTCTTAATAATAAATATAATAATGTCAGACCAATTACATTGTTCAAAATGATCAAATCTTATTAAGAGTCGTAAAGTTTTTTTAAAAAACAGCTGCACATTTGAAGTAGCTTAATATTTTTTTTCCATAGCTAATGTTAAAGTGTGGTTATAATAACTGTTTTGAGTAGATAAAGTATCACTTTAATCGCAAGAGTAGATAAAGTGACACTTTAACAGAAAGGGTAGATAAAATGTTTTAACTTTTTTTTATTCAATAAAATTTACAAATTCAAACACATTAAGGATTAAATGGTATTCTTTCTCATACATCATCCTAGATTTTTGTGGCAACAATAAACTTTCTGCTTCCAACGCTGCATTTTCTACATCTGATGGCAGGTTTTCCTTTTCTTGTGTCAATTCTTTTCCGTTCATTTCGTATTTATTCACTTTGTACACAAAACGCAACAATATTCTCCGCAAAAACCAAAACGTAACATTTGTTGACATAGTCATTCATATCCCTAGCAACGGAGCAACACAATTGCGATTTTTGTGCTAAAAATTACAATTTTCTTTGAAATTCTATTTTTCACCTGAACTCAAAGTCTTGCTAGAGAAAAAAATGTTGTATTGACTCGACTGACGTCTCGACGCTAAAAAACGCTCTCGAAGATAAAGTAGAATTTTATCGTCTTGTATAATAAATAACTATTATTGTCGTTAGTTATTAATAAATGAACAAACAATTCATAAAAAAAATGTAATTAAATATACAATAATATTTACAGTATGTGGATGTAATAGGTAGCATAAAATTTAAAATTATAAAGTTATTTAAAAATATAAAGCCGATATAACTTTATATGTTAAAAACATATAAAGTTATATCGGCGATTTTTTGTGTTTTCTGAGTTATTCTTTTAATTTTTAGATTTTTAGTCTACTTTTATATAAAAAACAGTTGTTTTTAGAAATATTTAGCGACTTGTTAGTATAATATAATATTTTTGGATTACCGTATAAGCCGATATGATCAACCAAAAAAGAAGATGTATTTGGTAACTTTTCTAGTGACTTTCTTGGATGTGAATCCGTATCTTTAGTTTAATCATCCTAGTTTAAAAACAAAGCATACTAAAAACAACAATTTTGAAAATAAAAAACTTTATTGCACATTTCTAGTTGATAAAAAGTTGTAACTACAGAGAGTTATAATTAAAGTCATGTTTTTCATATTAATTTTATTTGGATGTTGATGCATGGCACTGCATATCATCCACAAGTAATTCATATGATGGTACGTAATTAGCGAAGGCCAAACGCAAGCATGAAGAGATATGTTCGTCAGTTAGCCGATTACGAAATTTTGATTTCACTATCTTCATTTAGGAAAATTCAGCCTCACACAAGTATGTTGATCCAAAGATTGCTGTGAGCTGCAGAGCTACGTGTCTCAAAAACGAATATTTTTTTGACGATATGAAAGACCAAAATTTCGTATCTGTCGCTCTGGATTTAAGGTGTATATCCGAAATTATTTTCAGTACCTCATTTTACGGAAATAATCTCCATATTGAACGTAACGGATATTTCAGTGGCTACTTTTTCCACGTCTTGACAAGAAAATGGATTAGACATGAATAGACTTCGGCAAATATGCATATTGCATATTTTGCATATTGTGCATATTTTATGCAAATATTTCATATTTTGGCATATTTGTATAAAAGTTTGCATAAATTGCATAAAAGTTCAGATTTTTATACTGTATTTGAAAATTTTTAAACATACCAATTTATTTCAATTCTTGTATAAAATTTTGTAGTCATTTTAATCAAGAAATGATCTAAGTACGTAATCTCTACAGGTACAAAACATTTACAATTTCAAAGAAGATCAATTTAAGTAGCCCTCAACATTCTTAGAAAGTCTCGGTCACTGAGGCATTCAGTTATTGGATAATCGCTAAGGGTTCGCTCATTTGCATTTTATGATCTAATCCCCAAATCTATCTACAATGTATTGTATCTTAACAGCAGGTAAACGGCTAATAGTTTTGTTTCTAATTTAGGGATTTTCCAAAATCTCCCAGTTTATTGAATTAGGTACCTAAACATTTCTAATTTGATGCTCAGATTTGTAAATCATTTTTGTTTTGATATTCAAAGCGTAAACACTCGTTGTGCGTAACAAAAAGGAAGATTGTGATTTTATAATGCCTAAAACAACCAGTGCTTCAACTTGGATTAAACCTTATAAAGAGCTGTCTATGGATATGGGAAAAATCTACTGTTCAGTCTGTGGCAAAATTGTAAGTATCTAATATTTTCTATTAAATATCTAATATTTCATACATACAGGGTGTTTCCAAATGACACTTACAATGTTTGACTGTAGATACTTCTCGAAAAATTGAACAAAACGATATAGTTAATGAGGGGTCAAACTTATTTACTTTTCGAGATACAGGGTGTTAAAATTAAAAAAAAATTAAATTCTTTTAGTTAATAACAACAATAACTTTAAAACCAATAAACGTATTTACTTGAAATTTAGTACTCGTAGGTTGTTTTTAAATTAAAAATAGCTTCCTTTAGTGACAAAAAATTGTCCATGGTACAATACAATGGTGTGTATTTAAAACACAATTATTTTTATTGTAATTGAATTAACAAAAAAAAACTTTTGTTGAATTTTAAAATAAGTTATATGATGTACTAATGGTTAGTAACAAAAACTAATTTGTGGATTAATACTGCATTTAAAACACTTAGCGAGTGTTTTTTTTCCAAACCAGTTATTTGATTAACCAAAAACACCTTGTATATTTTTATATTTTAAAGGTTGGTTTAAAATAAAGGTTTTTATTTTTATTTATAGATAGCATGTGAGAAGAAATTTCAGATAGACCAACATGTGAGAACTGCTTCACACATTGCAAAAAAAGGAAAAATAGGAGGAAAACATCAAACTTCAATGGCTAAATGTTTCCAATCTACTTCAAAAAAATTAGATGAGCAAGAAACTTTTAATGAAGACTTGTGTCGCGCATTAGTGTCTGCAAACATACCGCTTTCAAAATTAGCAAATGTAAATTTTAGTTCGTTTCTAAAAAATATTGCAAACTTAATGTTCCAAGTGATCGGTCTCTAAGAAGAAATAATGTGAACGGGCTATACTCGTCGGTGTTAATTAATATTAAGGAAGAAATTGCAGATAATTATTTTTACATATCTGTAAACGAAACCACTGATTCCTCAGGAAAGCATATTGCTCATTTATTGATTGGTGTTCTTAAAGAAGATACCTTACCAAAATCTCATCTTATTTCATGCCAGCAACTTGAGAAAACAAATGCTTTAACAATTTCGCGTTTTATACAAGAAACATTAGCAACTTTTTTTCTTCCGACAACTATTCCTTCTAATAAATTACTGCTTATTTTATCGGATGCTGCTTCTTATATGGTGAAAGCAGGACAAAATTTAAAAATATTTTTCCCAGATTTAATACATGTTACTTGTGTAGCGCATGGATTAAACAGAGTTGCAGAGGAAATACGAGAAAAGTTTCCTCTTGTAAATACCATGATATCCAGTGTCAAAAAAGTATTTCTTAAATCTCTTATAAGAATTCAACTTTATAAAGAAATGCTACCTAACATTCCTCTTCCACCACAACCTATTTTAACGCGATGGGGAACATGGTTAGAAGCAGCTAATTTTTATGCAGATCATTTTGTTAAAATAAAGAACATAATTGATACGTTAACAGATGAAAGTTCCCAATCTCTTTTGGATTCTAAACAAACTTTTCAGAGTAACTTGCTTCAACAAAAACTTTCATTTATAAAATCAAATTTTAGTTTTGTTCAAAAAACAATTACTCAGTTAGAATCACCAAAACTGTCATTGTTCGAAAGTACAGCATTAATAAAAGAATTTGCGTCATGTTGTCGGAACGTTAGAGGTAATATTGGAAAAGATATTTTAAAAAAATTTGAAGCTACTATGGAAAAAAATAAAGGTTACCATATTCTTTCTGAAGTAGTCAGTGTTCTAGCTGGAAATATTTCGGAAACAATTAATTTAGAACCAAATGTTTTGGTTAATTTAAAAAATGCTCCCGTTACATCAGTTGATGTTGAACGAAGTTTTTCCATATATAAATATATGTACTCAGACAGAAGCCACAAGTTTTTGTTAGAAAATTTTGAACACCACTTGGTCATTTATTGTTACCATAATTCTAAATAAGTTTATTCATACTTAAAAATGATGTAGTTACTTAAAATAAATGTAAATCTTAATGAATAGTAGGAAATATTTAGTTATGTACACTTTTTTTTTAAATAAAATTGTTACTATTTTACGATTTTTTTATTTATTTGTATGCATATTTTGTAAAATATTTGCATATTTTCGGGTAAACACGTGCATATTTATGCGCATATTTTCTACATTTTTATTTGCATTTTGCCGAAGTCAACGACTTCAATGACGTCAATGAGTCAATTTGCCATGAATGTTACAATATCTGTCAGTTTTTTAAAATCAGCGAAGCGTCTTTCAAACTCGCTATGAAGTGCTTGCAGGTCCGTCTCGTAATAAACATAATTCAAATGAGCGGCTACTCTTTTTTTTAACGATGGAAAGTTGTTTAAATCGTTTCTGCTAATTTGTTTAATCAATAATTTCAATTTGTTGACAAAAGAATGTATTACGCTCATCATATCGATAATTGTTTTATTTTTAACTTGTAGTTCAAAATTAAGGAGGTTCACATGATTTGTTAAATCTGTTAAAAAAAGCCAGATATTTCGAGAAGTAGCTCCTGGAACCTATCTAAAAATTTTCCTCGGCTTAACCACCTCACATATGTACGCAGAAATAAATCAGTGTTATCCGCAGAGTCCCTAGCTTCGAATTGCGCTTTAAAAACTCGTTGCAAACTTTGCGCTCTGATTGAATTCACAATTTTTGTTGTCATCTTCATGATGTCGTCCATATTTAAAATTTTGGAACAAAAAACTTGCTGGTGAATGGCGCAATGAAATGAAAAAAACAATGGAAAGTCATCGTTAGCTCGACATAATGCAACAAATCCATTGTTAACGTCAGTCATTGATGGTGTACTATCTATTGTAATACACACGAGTTTGTAAATCGGTAGCTTATATTATTTCACAAAATTTATAAAAATGTTGTATACATCTTCTCCGCGAGTTGTTTCTTTCAGAGAAAGCATTGTTAATAATTCTTCTTTAGCCAACATGTCAGCAAATACCGTCCGAATGAAAATACACAACTGGGCGGTATCAGTCATATCGGTTGACTCGTCGAATTGCAAAGAAAAGTACATACACTTCATTTCATAATATCACTTTTAACTTGGCTTTCCAAATCTTTGCCCATGATTTCGATACGTCTAGTAACCGTTGGACGTGATAACTGGACTTCTTTGATGGCAGACATAATATCTGTTTTATTTTTGAAGTCCTCAAATAATACATTCGCACCCTCAATGAATGCTTCCTTCACTACCTCTCCATCTTCAAATGGTTTTTGATGTTCCATATGTTATCCATATATAAGAAATATTGAACGATGCAATTGTTGCAGCTACTGATTGTAGCTGCAACATTGATTATTCCATCTTCAAACTACTTTTCAAGTCTTGCACTTTCCGTTATCTAAACAAACTGTTTTGCGGAAAATTATTTTCATACTTTTTATGCAAAGTTTTAAAATGCCGTTCTATCTTTCCGCGTTTGGGTAGAGCAACGGAAGATCGACAAACAAGACAAACACACTTATCTTTCACCATAGTAAACAGGAATTCTTCTTCCCACGCATTATTAAAATGATAGGTTTTACTCTTTTTCGCGGCATTCATATCGAGTTTCAAATATTAATGTAAATAATATATTACTAAAATGTTTTACTAGTAATAACTTAGTAATGAATGATTAATGCTAGACTAACAGCAATACAATGCCGATATAGCACACTCCTAGTGTGCTGTATCGGCATAACATATGTGCCAACACTCATAATTTATCTGTGAATGTTGATATGCCGAATCGGCATTATCGCAACTTTCGGGTGAGGAGATAGCATCATAATTATTTCGATCATGCACATGTGGTGAGCTAGGACAGTCCCCGTAATTTCTCCGTGAATCGCGATCGACTTCAAAAATTTTGGGGATCGACCGGTCGATCGTGATCGACTCTTTGAGCACCGCTGGTCTACACACTTCGCTCAGGCGATATCGTTACACTTTTGAATTGCTTCCTTCCACATACTTTAAAGATGTTTATCTTTATATCCAATATATGTATCACAGTTAATCTTGCAATCTGTCCATATTAATTCCAAAACATTAAAATCTGGGTAATACGGTAGCAATCTAAGCAATTCGTGCTTAGATTATCAATTCATCTACAGTTTATATATTTTCTTGTCGATACATCTTGGCTAATTGTAACAATTCTTGATCTAACTAATGTTTATTAAAATTAATATTGTATTTATTTAACTTTATAAGGTCTGGTTTTAACCATTTAGTGGAAGTTTATTTATTCATGATTTCACTAGTAGGGTGCGTTGTCCATGAGAATTAAAGATGGGAAGTTAGGAAGTGATTGTGTACTTATCCATTTAGTAAATATTGTACTATTTATTTTACCCCGATAATCTGCAGTCAAGGATTTAGAACAAAATAACAAACTGACGTCTCACATAAAACCCTTTGCTGAACCGGCATGAACCACAATAAACCGATTTCACGATAATCATCTAGTTTACGTACACTTCTGCTGTTATCGCTTGTCACGACATCATTTTAATTCTCCTAGAAAAAATCCAAATTTCGTCTAAAAATACTTTCCATGGATATATACTATCTCTTATTTCCATGTATTTACGTAAGAAATACGCTTGTTGTTCTGAGATCTGAGTTATTTTATTTAAAGCTCTTCGATGATCATCTTTTTAAATTTATGGTCCAAATCTTTGAATATTCTACTAAAGGATATATTACTTCTAAAAACGATTTCTTTAGCCTGCAGCTCATTGATCAGTGTTTCAGGGGTTACATCTTTCTCTAAAAAGTTATTTATTTTAATATATTACTATAACATGTTAAGTCCTACTTGTAATCACCAACAGAAAGTTGGTTACCTTACTATCCTGGTACATATTATATATAAATATAAACATCTTATCTTATATTCTTAATAAGCTTTTGATAAAATTAAAATAAACATAATGCAAATAAACTTACATATCTTTTTCTAACAATAATTTTACTAGGAATGGCACCAGGCTTCAACCTTGATTTTGAAGATGATATGTCAAAATCCTCCTCTGTAAAATGTTCTGAACATGAATATAAAAATGTCTTTATATCCATCTTCGTTTTTCCAACAAAATTAACCCACATTTTTCGTTCTTGGGAAACCTAAAAATTGAAATGCTTTATATAGTAGGTACCGTTCGCGTCATAAAAAACTGGTACAACTCTTATAACCGAAAATCGTGTTTTTCAAGTAGTGTAAGTTGAGCTTTTCATATGTGTCATTCTAATTTCGAAGGCACCGTTGCCAGTTCAACGAAAATATTATATCAAACCAGCTAAAACCAGCTAAAAGCATTCTCGATCAGCATTAAAAAATTCTATTAATTTTGAAATTTTCCATTATCTCAGTACCCATACATTGATTCGTGTTTTATTATAATTTATGAAAATATTTCAATTCAAAAATAATGATAGATAATAAATATAGACACGACTTTAAATTATTGTTTAATTTCAAATCGAGAGGTGTGATTGGTTTCTCGTAAAGTGTAGCACAAAACTGTATTGAGTTGTGGAATACTTCAGTAAATAAAACCCACTGGAAAAATTTAAAATTTAATTTGAAGTTAATAAAAAATGAATAATTTTTGCAGTGAACAAGTGTGAAATTTAAATATATGTATTACAATTCGAAAAGTTAATATTTTGTCATAGCTTCATTATTATTAATCACTTCTTGTAATCTTCTGGGAACTGAGTTTATTAAATTTAGTGACAAATTTTCATCTTCGGCCAAGCTTTCCCAGGTTTCTTCTATGATGGTCCATAAATGATCCCTGTTTTGGGGAACTACATTTAATTTTTGTATTTTGTTGATCATAAGTCCCCAAACGTTTTCTATTGGATTAATATCTGGATTTTTAGAGGGCCATGGAAGAACTTCAATGCTATTTTCCATAAGGTAATCCCGTACACGGTGGGCTGTGTGGATTAAACAGTTGTCATGCTGGAAAATAAAAATATTGTTGGGGAAAATTTCCCTAACCGATGGCAACATCACATTATCTAATATATGTAAATAGGTTTCAGTATTGAATCGTCCTTCAATTCTCCAACACATTCCTAAACCTCCTCTATACATCCAAGTCCAAACATTTACAGAGAACCGTCCGGACTTATCACTTGATAAAATATAGTTTGCGTTAAACCTATTTCGAGGCGGTCTATAAATCCTAATATGGCCATCATAATGAGACTGGAATACTTTTTTATCAGTAAAAATTACACGGTCCCAAAAATTGACTGGATCATTTAAAACGTAATTTAAAGCAAATAGGAGTCTACTTTGTTTATGTTTCTCGCTAACATAAGTAACTTTGTATTTTCGGGCGGCTGCACAATTTTTTAAATCTGTTCTTCTAATTCTCCTTAATGCTGTAGTTATAGAAGCATTAAAGTTTGTGTTAACTTTTGCTTGCCTTGCCGTATGGAAGGGATACGCTCTTAAATAATTAGTTAATGTTTCATCTTGTTGGGCTGTAGTAATAACTGGTCTCCCACTCCCTCACCTTTCCAAAGTCTGCTCGTTTTCGCATTTTTTTAATGTTGTGGATTGTGGTTTTGCTTCTATTTAACTCTTGAACCAGTTGTCGAATAGACCAACCATCTTCTATTTTTAAAATTATTCTCGTTTTATCAAACTGACTTAACTGACGTGGCATCTTTAAAAATTCACTTTGACAAACTTGTCAAATCTGACTAATGACAAGCAATATTTTTTATGTTTAATTTTTATGTTTAATCGTTCGGATATGTTCGGGAAGTTTTCATGCACTGATAACATCTATAGATACTAAACCAACATTTTTCAGTTATAAGAGGATTTTTTAAGACAGACGATGATATCTTACTCTGCTTAATTTTATTCTCATTATCATTTATATACCGTAAATCATTTAATTTTGAAAAAAATATGCATCTGAATGGGTAGGTAAATGTTTTTGTTTACATTTTATACATAATAATATAAAAAAAGTAATAGTCTATTTATAGATAAAAACGGATTACAATTAGGGTGTAGATTCAATCTCCATAAGGAACATTACAGTGCGATATTGGCTTGTAATGTAGTAGTGTCACGTTTTGAAAAGCATTTTTCGCCACGGATATTTTATAGTTTATAATCTACGTAGGATAAAGTATAATGTTAGTTTTTCATATTTATCGTTAATTTAGGTAGTTTGCCTGTTACTAAACTTATTAACATAACATACAGTCAACAGTTTGTGTTCTGTAAGTAATTGAAGTATAAAATTAGAGTAGATGTATTCCAATGTTCTCTGTGCCAATACCCTAAGTTTAAATATCGTTCAAAATTTTGGACATTAACTCAATCCTCTCTCTGGTTACTAAATTTATTAGATACGGTTTTTTATTGTTAATAATAAAAATAATACCTATCTAAGATAGGTCTTAAAGACTTTATACATTTTTGAATGTTATTTTTTACGTCTTACGTTTTATTTAAATTTACTGAAATTCCGTTATCTGTGATGGCAACAACGAATTGATTCACGAACCATTGTGTCCAGTCTGAATACAGGTTTACATTGGGAAAAAAAAGTGTACCAATTTTATATGACGGGAAGTGTACAAGGTATATATTATAAATTTTAGATTTTCTACCTTCGATTTAAACACTATCAGTTACATAAATTTACATTACTCTGTTTGCCATAGTTAACTAATGAGTATTACATTAATCAAAGTCAACAAAAATTGAAATATTCTAGTTCTACTTTCACACTTAAGATACAGTTAATAAAAGAAATTTTCGTTACGCCACTGGTTTGAAGTGTAGTGACCTAGGTCAACAAGCAAATAATTTTTATTTCTAAATTTTAATAATTAATTTTAAAAAATACTTACCGATGAAAAGATGTTTTCTCCTTTCTTGTTTTTTGGGAAAGGCCACAAGCAATACAGCTTACCATGGTAATAAGTTTTTATAATATATTTTATATTGTAAAAACTATAATATATACTTTAAAGTTATTACAAACACTATGTTCCAATATTATTACAAGCACTATGTTCCAAACACTTAACTTTTTTAACACTAGAGCACAATAAAGTTTTAATTAAATAATAACGATAATAGTCTAAAATGTGACACAATTGTTAAAAAACTTCAATATACAGTTCATCCCAAACCCTTCTTTCAGTGCGTCATAGTTGATCGAATTCTCTCTAACGCATTAAGCTAGAAGTGACAGAAAAAAACGTAGGTCTGTGATTATTATACATAGAACTTAGAAAATTATGTATCGTTCACGGGTATTTGCATATTAAAGCGAATTCTACTTACGGATATATAATTGGTTGGAGTTTAGAATGCGCTAAATAGATATTCAATCAATGATGCGCATAAATATAATTTGACGCAGATGGTCTCAATAGTGACAGTACTATGATAATGTCAACTGATAAAATGATAATTGTCATTCCAGGTTAGTATTTTCAGACATTTTACAGTGAAAATTTAATTTTGTATTTATTGTCATAAAAATATTTTAAATATGCCGAGATATACCGAGAAAGAACAAAGCCTAATATTAAAATTATTAAATTATTTTCAATTAGAAGATATTCATATGTATTAAAACGGTTCTTTTTAGAACCACATTTTATTAAAATACACTCAGGTGCAAAAAAATCGATCCATGTGTATTATTTGCTGAAAAAAGAAAACGTTTTAAGTTAATAGTTTTAAATCAGGGATATATGTAAAAGTATATGTTAGATTAAAATAGTTTTTACAGATTATCCAAATAAATCATTTATTTATAGAGACATACGCCAAAACTCAAAAATACAAGAATATTCAAAACTTTCTGAAATTAAGAAAAACATTGATAATAAATCAATATCTAGTGTTTCCCCCTCCGGCCCTTATAACAGCCTGTACACGTCTAGGCATTGAGGTAATTAACCTCTGGATATCAAATTGATCCAATTGGTCCCATATTTCTTGAAGAGCCGCTGTAAGTTCTGCCAAGTTGTTTGGACGGGGTACTCGTGCTCGAAGACGTCTTCCCATCATATCTCATAGATGTTCTATGGGATTGAGATCGGGACTGCAAGCTGGCCAGGTCATACGGACAATTCCCTCCTCCTCTATATATTGGTTGATGATTCTAGCACGGTGAGGACAAGCGTTGTCGTCCATAAAAATAAAATTAGGTCCAATGAAAGGAGCAAAAGGTACCACATGCTGATCTAAAATGCTTGTTATGTATCTTGCAGCAGTCATAGAACCTCTATCTACAATAACTAAATCAGTATGGGCTTCTGAACTGATACCAGCCCAAATCATAACGGAGCCCCCCCGATAACTTATTCTTTCCGCAATATTACATTGAAAATATCGCTCTTCGTGTCTTCTCCAAACCCTTTCTCGGCCGTCTGGTGACCTTAGACAAAATCTGGACTCATCTGAGAACAATACATTGCTCCAATCTGCATCACTCCAGTTTTCATGTTCTCTTGCAAAAGCAAGGAGAGCTCTACGATGTTCTATGGATAGTATTGGAGATAGGGCTGGCCTTCTGGATAATAAATTACCTTCTACAAGTCGTCGACGAACTGTCCATCTGCTTACATCCACATTTCTCACTTCTCTCAGACGATTTGCCAGTTCAACAGAAGTTAGATGCCGATTTCTCAAACATGATGAGACCAGAAATCGATCATCTCTTTCGGATGTTACCCTTCTACGACCTGATCCTGGTCTTCTTGTGAAGCTACCGGTGTCGCTAAAACGCCGAACTGCTCTTTGGACCAAAGATCGACTAACACCCAACATTTCAGCTGCATAATATTGGCTACGACCATCTTGAACTAAAGTCACCGCCCTTGCAGCATCTGTCGGAGTTAGAGACATTTAGGAAGGGTAATTAAATAAAAATATAACACGTTTTGAAAATAAAATCACTACACTAGTATGGTTGTTGAATTAAAAACAACATTCAATAAATATCTACTTGCTTTAGACCCTTTTTGACCAAAAAACCTGAAATATCAATTTGTTTTAAGAAATATAAAAAGCAATATTAAAAATATTATTTTGTTTCTCGTATACGAGGGTACACCTAAATTTATATACGTAATTTAATGTCTCTAAAATTATAAAAATTCAAATAAATAAGAAATAAGGAATGGATCGATTTTTTTGCACCTGAGTGTATAAGATATAATTGATGCCAGCCACATATCCCCTGTAATCATTGATTTTAATGAATTAGGTTCTGAATCGGATTGTGGATTGTTTGAAATATAATATTCATTTTTGTTATTCATAAAAAAAGAAGGTAAACTTACATTCGGTATCTTGTTTTTTAACTAAACTCCATTAACACTATTTCATCTGCATACCGAAACTGGTAGATTAACTCAAAAATCGACTGCTTCACTATTTAAACTATTTACATAAACTTACATTCGGTATCTTGTTTATTAACTAAACTCCATTAACACTATTTCATCTGCATACCGAAACTAGTAGATTAACTCAAAAATCAACTTCTTTACTATTTAAACTGTTCATTGTTTTTTTACCTAAACTTCATAACACTCTTTCATTTGCACACCCAATCTAGTAGAATAACTTACTATTTAAACTATTTTCACGATCTTATGATAAATCTTCACAAAATTAAACTAATGACTGCCACAGAAACTTTCCGAAAATTACTTATCCGAATATGACTGATTTCAATCGATGCTATTTTATCACAGGAATGTTTGCTTTGATGCCTTGCAATTGCCAGTAAATTTTTTTATCTCGCAGTCAACTCTTAAAAGATTCTATAGGAGGAAGCATTATTTTAAATAAACAAACATTCCAATTCCGTAGTGTTTATAATAAATAATAATAAATCCATAAATAAATCTTAGCTAATTAAGCACTTTCTTTGGAATGCATAGAATAGCAATTATGACAAAATGCCGTTCCAATATAATGCGCAATAAAATTTTTTATACAGGACGGGACCTCTAATATGTAAAGTAAAAAAAAATTTGAATTCTTAAAGTTTTTACTTCACATTTTAAAAAAATAATATTTTCACATTTAGCCGATTACAATCCTGCAACTGTCAGATTTAACTAAAATGTCATGCAATAATTCTCGACATTCTTAAAATCCTATATGACGTCAAAATTAGTGACGCACTGAAAGAAGGGTTTGGGACAGACTGTAAATAAGCTTTCGTGTGACAGTTGGGACAAACAATAACATAACCCAACCAAATTTGATTTATTAAACAAGGAAAGAGACTCTTTTTCCTTGTTTAATGTGGCCTCTCAAAATGGCACTTCCTATCTAACAATATTTTTGCCCCCACTACCTTTACATTCCCCCTTCTGTCTTTTTGCTCGATGACCTAGTGGTTAGGCGACAAAGTCTTTGAAGACGTGAGAGTAGAATTTTCTGAAAAAGCCGAGTTCTATTCCTAGAAACCTTGACCCATGCGTCAAAAATCAGTAAGCATTTCCCAGAGTTTTGTTACGAGCTGAGCTTCGGCAACTTAGCTAGCCTCCGAGAAACTTACAAGCTTTAACCATCACTTGGTCGATCAAATAAAAACTTATTTATTATCGAACAATTTAAAGTTGTTAAATGCGCTGGGTTAAACAAGCCTGAGAGCAACGTGAGAAAGAGATTTGTTACGACACAATCAAAGATGCGCATATATTTTGTTCAAATATAATAAATAAAAATTCAACGTCCCTTGTTCTGTCATAAGCGTCTTTCATTACTGCTCAATGGCATGCTTATAGTGTAAGTAATATGAGTGACAGCTCCCGTCGTAATTGCTTAGTCCGTAATTGCTTAGTCTAACACCCTACGACATACTGAATTACAGGGAATTTGTCAGCAGATAAGGAGAATATGTATATCATGTAGATGGCAAAAGGTGTTACGTTAATTATGCAAATGAGATCGAGTAACTCGTACCTATTATCGATAGCAGTTGTTATGCATTTCGATTAAACATAAATGAGGTTAATTCATGTCGGAATTGAATATTGCGCAGTGGAATTTATGCTAAGGTAATTAAGTCGAGTAATTGGAAAGCGTTTTCGCGATGCTCATTACCATCAATTCATATTTTACGAGGGGCACCGCATACATATATATATATATATATATATATATATATATATATATATATATATATATATATATATATATATATATATCTGTATGCCGGAGGTAAAGGGCACTATGTCCATTTTTGTCAATATTGAGATTAAACTGCAGTTATAATGAAATTTTAATTCTCCACACAGAGGTATAAAGCACTATGTCCTACGTTATAAAATAACGAAGATAAGCACTTTAAAAAAAGTATCATGTCACATTTTATTTAGAGGCAGAGGGCACCATGTGGACATGAAACCCTATACCTCTGTGTACATTGCAGTATCATCAGCTTTGATTACAAAGGTGTAGGTAAGCACTTCTAAGATCAGTTTTTATAAGAGAAAATTGTGGACATTAAATTTTACGATTTATGATTCCTTAGACTCTTCAGTACACTACATGATGTGGGATGAAAGTAAAGCAGCTCGTGACAAAAAAGAAATGGCTTCGTATTTATTGAAATGGTCAAACTGTTATGATCGAAATAAAAATACGTTTATTGTAATGGCATATTTCTGGATTTTGAAGACCTTCCCACAAATTCCCGCAAATAGATCACAAGTTTTTGTTAAAGGGCCATACTTATATGGAAGCAGACACTGTATATGGTCACATTGAAAGGAAAAGGAAAAGAGTGCCAAACATGACAATACTGACTCCTTAGTTGGCAACAACTACTAAATACACTGTACACAATATGAAATGTGAGGACTTCAAGCAATTCAACTCATTATCTGTCGGAAAAGAAGCTCCTTTTGTCTTAAGAAAACTTGACACTGAAAAACAACGTGTATTAATGTCTGCCTGTGTTCATCTTCAAGTTCGTCGAGAGGCTATAGGAAAGCTATTTTTTTAAAACTTCTTTTGATGATAATAATTTCAAACAACTTGATATGATACAATTTCGAAAAAGTGAAAAAATTACATGGCCAGAAGTTCTACTGCCTATCACTAATGACTTATTACCGATTTCTCGCCAAAAGTTCGATGACTTGATATCACTGCTACCATATTTACCATTTGTATGTCATCAATTTTATAAAAAATTACCTACATCTAACAACGCTAGTGATTACCCAGAAGATGATGAAGAAGAAGTTTTTGATACATGAGGGATATACATTATGTTTCTTTTAGTATTCTAACAGTATCCCGGTCGTTAAATGTAAACAAATATTAAGTTTTACACTTTACCCTGTAATGTTTGTCATGAAGAAGAAACAAATTAAAGTTTAACCTTGTATAATGCATTTTAGTATTCATCTAGTACTATGACCCAAAAGATCTTGAAGAGGTAAACAGCACTATGTCCACTATTGTGTTTTAATTTTTTTTTTATTAAAAATAAATCAAGTTTATTATCACAATATGTGTTTTAAATAATACAATTTTGAAAGATAATAATCTGAAGAATAAATTAGACAGGGGTTTGTGACATAATGTGTATTAACATACATCCTGTGAATAAACAAACACAAAAATAAACTTAAAACGCTTCTCCTGTAAAATTACAAATTTGTGACATAGTGCCCTTTACCTCCGGCATACAGATATATATATATATATATATATATATATATATATATATATATATATATATATGTATATATATATATATATATATATATATATATATATATATTCTGCAATATGCAATAATTGTCTTGCATTTGACATCTGTGTGTATTCACGAATGTTTTTTTAACCTTGTTTTCTTCCTACACCTCTACGGCCCTCTATTTTGCCTTTTAGAATCAGTTGTAATATTTTATATTGACTTCCCCTTACTATATGTCCCAGATAAGATATTTTTCGATGTTTAATAGTCTTTAGCAGTGCTCTATCTTTGTTGACGCTCCTTAGTATTTCTTCATTAGTTTTCCTTGCTGTCCAAGGTATCTTCAGCATTCGTCTATGAACCCATATTTCCAATGCTTCAATTTTGTTCATGATCGATAATTTTAACGTCCACACTTCTGCACTATACAAAAGTACGCACCAAACATATCACTGAACCATTCTTTGTCTTAGTTCCAAACTGAGATGAATATTGTAAAGAAATGACTTCATTTTTATAAAACTAGCTTTAGTCATTACTATTCTACATTTTATTTCTATGTCTGGATATAGTTGGTCCGTTATCTCAGTTCCCAAATATGTCATTTTGTGAACTTTCTCAACTTGGACTCCGTTTAATTGAAGCTTTGCATCAGGATGTGGGTCACGACTAAACACTAAAAATTTGGTTTTGTTTGAGTTTATTTTAATGCCCATTTCCTCTCCTACCGCGTGAATACGATCAAGCAGAATTTGGAGACCTTCAATATTATCTGACAGAATTACTGTATCGTCTGCATATATAATCACATTAAGTAGTTTCCCGTTAATTTTTATTCCATATGGTTGTCTCTCAAGTGCCTTTTTAAATAACTGGTCCGAGTAAACATTGAACAATGTTGGCGACAAAATGCAACCTTTTCTGACTCCTCGTTGTATGGAGATTTCATCGGTGTAGTTATCTCCAATTTTTACGATAGCAGTTTGTATCCAGTACATTTAATGACACGAATATCCTTGTGATCTATTCCGATATTTTTTAGTATTTGCATTAATTTTACATGCTGTACTTTATCGAATGCCTTTTCGAAGTCCACGAAACATGCAAATAAATCTTTGCTTTGGTCACGGCATTTTTGCAATCGGATGATAAGCGCAAAAAGTGCCTCCCTGGTTCCCATAGCATTTCTAAAACCAAATTGGGTATCTTCGAGATCTTCTTCACATTTAAGTCTAATTCTGTTGTGAAGTATTCTTAGGAAAATTTTAAGAGTTTGGCTCATTAGGCTAATTAATCGATGTAATTACTATTTAAATGGGAATAAGCCACAATTAAAGGTTAAAGTACGTTTACTGACGTTTCAATTTCCACTTCGGAAATTGAAACGCAGATTTTTTTGCAGATCTGCAGTCAATACTTTATGTTTATTATTATTTTGGCAATATCCCTATCAGTATTTTTAAATTAAATCGTTGCTTTGCATCGGCTAGGTGAGCATCATGCCTTTACTATAGGTATTCTTGGTCGGTTGAACTTAAAAGGGGGCCTTTCAATTGGCTGCAGTACATATCACAAGAATCACATGTGTCATTTTCTACAACTTCGAATTTCAACTTAAATTGTGTATTAAAAACATGTGTATAAACCCATTATTTAGCAATTTCAGACGTAGGTATATTGGTGTACGCACAGTGTTTTATGTAAAGTTGATACATTTTCTCGATATGTATTGTTCTCTAGAGTAATGACTGTCATACATTCTGGATAACAACTTCGTATGTTTTGTTACTAGGAGCTTGTCGTCCCCTTTTGTCTGATTCAATTATTCCCCCAGGTTGTCTTTTTTTTAAGCAGTTATAACAACCGAAGTTGAAATTGCAAGCGTATTTAAAAACATAGTTTTATATACTTTAATGCCTACATTGTTGATGTTGCTGTGGGTTTACTTTCCATACAAGAAACAATAAATTGACGTTTGATATTATAATCAGCCGTAGAGCTCCGATAGTGGTTAAAAATAGTGAGCCTATCACTATATGTACATTTTTCAAAGAATTTCATTCTACAAGAAAACACGGCTTTTATTTCTCTTGCAGAAACAGTTTTTCCTTTTTTGGACACATATGCTTCTTCAGCTAAGTAACTTAGTTTTCGTTAACTGCACTTCCACGTAGTAACGTGTACGACTTTCTTTTTTCCAACTTGTTGAAGTTCCGTTTTGTTTACTTTTCTTTTTTGAGTTCTGTTATCCACATGTTTCTGTGCTGTTGAAACGTTGATGCTTCGTATTAGTATCTAAATTACCAGCTGCTTTTTCATAATCTAATACCGCTGCTTGATTATTCGTCTTTTGGTACAGGTTTACATTTGTATTAGAACTTGAATCAGATTCTTCCATACTACTAGGATCATATGTTTCATCAAAAAGAGAATCATCTGTACTGCTGCTAAATCAGAGAGATAGATAAATGACGGCTAAATAACAATTAGATAATAATTTGACAAAACGGAAAACAAGAAATACAGCGAAACTGTAAGAATTAGGCCGCCAATAAGTCTTGACCTGAGACTTATAAAGGACTTCGAATTGTCACAAAATACTTGATGAAAACAATATCAAAACGATATAAAAACTGAAGATATTGAAATCCACCGGGGTCTACTTTAAGGAGATTCGTTGAGCCCACTGTGGTTTTGTCTAGCGATGAACCGCCTATCCTAGCTTCTGAACTCAACCGACACAGGCTTTAGCATAAAAAATAACACTACAGTAGAAAGAACGACATTGCCGCGGTATTTAGGAGGACCAGGACTTATAAGTAAGCAACTATAAAAACAGATCACTAATTTAAGAACTTATTTTTAGATGTAGGCTGAGATATCTACTCTACATCGCTCGATTTAGGCAGTAGAGGACACAACACCGATCAAACTGGGGGAACCAGAAATGCACATAAACCATCTTACTAAGGACAAAAAATTGCGCACCTGGATGGGTAAACCTCTGGAAGGGCGACATCCTAATGAGGTCAGTCTAGACCATATCTACAATATAGCTTCGAACTATTAGCTGAAAACAGAATAGAAAGCGAAAAAACAGAATATAAAGCGATGTGGAACAGGTAAAATTTAGGGCAGGTATATCTGACTGACCATTTGTTGACCATTTGTTTTGCATTACACAGATTATTGAAAAGAAAATAGATGTTAATCAAGAAGTACATTTATTGTATGTAGACCTACGAAAGGCTTATGATAGCGTATCACATTATAAATTATGGGAAGCGTTAGAGAAAACAAACATAAGTATGAAATTAATAAATGCGACGAAGGAACTGTACTCTAATGCTAACTCAAAGGTAAAGGTTGGAAATAATCTGTCAAGTGGATTCCAAATAAATAAAGGCCTTAAGCAGAGCTGCTGTCTCTCCCCGACATTATTTAAAATTTATCTAGAACAAGCGCGAACTGCGGAAGCGCGAATGTAGAAATATGGGAATGCTGATTAACAACAATAGCATACACACTTTGTCATTTGCAGAAGATTAACTAGTGATAGCACAATATTTTAAAGATATTGAGTATATGACTCGAAAATTAATCGAGGAGTATAAAAAATCGGGACTTGAAATCAATATCCAAAAAACCGAGTATTATGTGTATCGGCGGGAAACAACAGGACCTCATATTGGAAGATGAAAAAGTTATCAAACATTGCAACACATATAAGAGAAATTATCAAAGTAAAACATACAATAGTAGACGATATTGGTACCCAACAACTCAGATGGTACGGTGATGTACAAAGAATATCTGAACAACGTCTCCCAAAACAAGTCTAAATGTGGACCCCTCACGCTAGAAAAAAAGAGGAAGACCCCGCTTTAGTTGGAGAGAAGGCATCAATAGAGAAATGAAAGACACAAACATAGAAAAAGACTTACGGATGAATCTAGAGGAGTGACAACTGGATATCGAATGACCTAGGAGAACGTTTTTAACCGATTCATATATACATACTATTTGCTGGCATGAGAAAACATGATGTTTTCTGAAATGGAAGGTTCATTACTGGTCATTCAAGATCAGGTTTTACCAACCAAAAATTACCTGGAATATATCGTCAAAGACCCTTAGGTCCAAAATGGCAAATGCCGATATGGCATTTGCAACTGAATATCAGGAACGGCACGACTCAGTAGGAAATATCCTTCATCAAGAGATATCCATCAAACTGGGACTTCTCCAAACAAACCATCTTCCATATTATCAATACATTCCTGAGAGTATACTTGAGAATAACAACTACAAGCTATATTGGGACCGCACTGTGCTCACAGACTAAAAAGAGGCACATAATAGACCAGATCTCATACTAGTTAATAAACTAAAGAGACAAACAACAGTAATTGATGTGGCGATAACTAACAACAATAATCTTCGTGTTAAACAGAAGGAAAAGATCGTCAAGTACAGAGATCTGGAAATTCAAATACAAAGACAGTGGAGAATGCAAAGTACCCAGACAATACCTATTATTCTCTCTACTACTGGAGTCATTCCGAAGAAACTCCTAGAAAACATAAAAAAGCTATGTCTGAATGAACATCTACAAGACCATGCAGAAAGCTGTACTACTACTAGTCTCAACGTCCAGATGTGTACAAAAATTTTTGGGAGATACTCCAGCATACCAAGTTACATAGGGCTCGATAACACGGAAAGAGTCCCACCAGAGCTTAATCCTTTTGGTATTGTAGGTATCTGGGATGAGTGAATTCTTCCCTGAGAAGGAGCGTGAGCCGTATGGCTAAATCTGATAATAATGCAACTAAATAAACTAAATAAACTAAAATACAACGAAAAGATCGCCAAGTATAGAGATCTGGAAATATAAATAAGGAGATAATAGAGAATGAAAAGCACCTAGACGATACCTATAATTCTTTCTACTACTGGAGTCATTCCGAAGAACCTTCTACAAAACATAAAAAAGCTGGGTCTGAATGAACATCTGTATCATATCATACAGGAAGCTGTATTACTCTCGACAACCAGATGTGTACGAAAATTTGTGGAAGCTATTGTTAGTTTTATAATTTAATATCAAAATCACAGCATTCTCTATTTACTGAATTACTTCAAAACTATTTAACACTAAGAAGTTTTATTTATTTAAGATCTTCATAACTAGATACAATATCAAGCGTTACATATGGTTAAACTCGTATTGAAGTGGCGATTCTAATAATAATACAACCTATAAAGTGTTGTCTTTCAAAAACTAAAGTGACTAATGATATAAAAAAATGGCAAATCTGGCAACATTGCTATCACCAAATTTAAAATCTCTATGTTGGATAATAGGTGTAACCCTGTTTGTATAATTCAGACAATTAATTTAAGTGATAATTAATCCATCTAGAAACTTATGGAAAAATATAGAAAAAGAAGCTAATTGTGCATGCGGAAAAAACAAAAGAACGGTGATTGTTTTTATACTTCTTTATACCCCAGTTCACTTTTTGTCTTTATTATAGCTTCACCTTATATTCATTACTTGTTATTTTGTATAAAATCTGTGGAATTTAAAAAACTTACCGAGAATTTTAATTACTTCCAAATCTTTTCCTTGATAATTAAAAACACAATCCTCGTCCATTAACCTATCTATTCAAAGTCCCTTAATAAAAAGTTTTCCTTTGAAAATGTCTCCCCACAGAACCGAAATTATCAAAAGACCTCTCACCCGGCCACTAACTTCTTATTCTCCTCTTACACCTTCCTAGCTAATCTTTTAACCACTTCTTCTACCCTAAAAATAAACAACCCCAATACAATCCGGCTTACTCGCTGAATGTTGATGAGAGTTTCTAAAAGTTTTTAATGATACCTTAACCCCCGTCGACCCTGTCGCCCTTCCCCTTTGCCGCTTTACAAAGAATTGGAACAAGTTGGCGAAGTTGGGCAATTTGAAGAACTTAACAAAAACTATTTAATCATCGAAGTTACATGGAGTTGTTCACGTATTATATATCGCCATCAATAAAGTAGACACTAAAATTTTCTTGTGAAGTATTTGGCATTCTAACTCACTTGAACAACTAAATTTGGAGACTTGAATATCTCATGAAAGAGAATATATATATATATATATATATATATATATATATATATATATATATATTTTATATATATATATATATATAATATATATATATATATATATATATATATATATATATATATATATATATATATATATATATATATATATATAAGGATATAATTTGATTTTATATAAAAACCGTAAACAGTCTTTTTTTATGCTAAATATTTAAAATTTTAATAACAATATTTGAGAAAAGGGAAAATTTAAGAGTGTTATTAAAGAATGGCCGTGTAACGCTAAATTTGCTATATAAGTGAGATCCAGTGAAGTGACACAACAAAGAAAGGGAAAAGCTGGGCAAACAACGATACCATCAGTCCACAGATTAGAGATATGAATAATTTCCCAACAATTAATGAAAAGCAGTAGTTAGTAAAAGCTCTTAAAGCTCCTTGTGAAAGCTGGCTCGACGCTGCGATATTGTTTCTGGCGAGTCTATTCATGCGCTCGCTTCGCTATGCATACGATAGGGCTCTCTACGTTTATGCAAATTTACTAACACAGATTGCAATCTTTTTTCGGGGCCACAGGACCTCGACTTACATTCAAGAAGTTAATAAGTTCCTTCAGGAATATTAAAAGCGGGAGTAGGCCGGGGATAATTCGAGTGTTTGGCGGAAGTTTTAAGAAGTTTTTGCAGTTAATGCACTGTTGATCGTTCTTTGGCTTTATGCTGAATTAGCGAGTTGAGTTTGGAAACATTTTCAGCTGCTAAAGGAAGCCAGATGATAAATTAATTGCATTTAGTTTTGAAGCATTAAAAATATTTTCCAAAAATACATATTTTGGAGCTAATTTAAATATTTATAGTAAAATTTACATGACAAATTCAACATTAGGCTTTTGTTGTGCTACGTTGCTATTTCATAGCTCATCACACACTTAAATTGCATGTAAAAAAGACAGGGTTTTTCTGGCTTCCATAGATACGTATAGTTATTTTTCTTCATCACATGGTTTATTTCTTACTTTCTTTCCTAGTAATCTTTAAGTTGAAATCTACTATAACAATTTCTGCATCATATGATGATATCTTATAAAACATTTTTTTTAATTGTTAATAAGAGTTATCTTGAACATCTTTATTCAAATTTTTCTAATGCATGTACATTTACAAATAATATTTTTCTATATTTTCGTCTTATTTTCATAGTACATAACCTGCTTTAAAATGTATCATCAAATCGTCAATTATTTCGTTAATAAGAAATCCTACAACACATAATCGTTTATTGTCTCCACTTGTTGGCAAAATACGTATTTTTCCACTTTTGTACTGCAATTGTCTTTTGTTTGATCTCCCGAATAGCTGTAATATTTCTTTTGTATTTATTAAAGTATCTGTTAAGTTTTGTAGTACTACTGCATCAGAGGTACCTCTAATATTAATTTTTTCAATAATAAATATTATACTTAAATAATTATTTAAGTACACCTTATTGGTTTCCAAATTGTCCTGACCTTTTTGGTACTATAGTTCTCTTTATACCAATTATTGTTTATACTTATTTTTTTAATATACAGCCTTGGCTTTGTAATGTGGAAATAACTATAAGATAAGTGGGTAAAGAGAAGAGGATCGGGCCCCACGTTTGGTGCCAATTTAAGTGTACACTTTTTGATAAAGTTTTCTAGCAGTACTATCAAAAGTGAAATAAATACTTACGATGAACTGTGGGTTTGTTTAACTATATTTCTTTATTTACAAAGCTCCAAAATAAACTTTGTACATAAAATTTATCTTGCTGTGCCTTTGAAACACACAAGGCAACTTGATGACAAAATAAAAGTTTTTATAAAAAATATCCAACAGGTAGCTTGGGAAAATACTACCACAATAACCTCGAGAACAAAAGGGAACAACTATTCACAAGAAATCAGACAACTCATAGTAAAAATAAGAAAGTTAAGAAAAAAATGGCAGCAATACAGAGCTCGACGAGACAGAACAAGTCTAAATTTAAAAAATGCTACACAAAAACTAAATAGGAAGATACGGAATATAAAAAAGTAATTTAACAGCTGTTAAGTTTATTAAAAAGCAGAACGATTTGCAGATCATTTAGAAAGCACGTTCAAACCCAACGACAATGATGGTGAAGAACTGAAATAGGAAGAACCATTCCAAACCAAAGAAAGAATAACGTTGACATCATTTAGAGAAGTATCAACAGAGATAAAAGACAATATAAATCCTAAGAAAGCTTCAGGATATGATCTCATAACAGGAGAGCTATTAAAAAATCTACCAAGAAAAGCCATAGTTAAGCTGGTTCACCTAATAAATGCTGCTTTTAAATTGAGATATGTTCCCAGACCCTGGAAGGTAGCCGAAGTCATTATGATCGTCAAGCCAAGTAAACCTCCTAATGAAGTGACATCCTATCGACCAATATCACTCCTTCCGGTGATGCCAAAAATATTTGAAAAACTTCTATTGAAAATATTAAAACCAATAACAGAAAGAAAAAATCTTATACCAAATTATTAATTTGGTTTCAGAAATAAACATTCCACTATAGATCAAGTTTACAGAATAACAAATATAATAGAAAAAACATTAGAAGAAAAGAAAATCTACTCTACAATCTGCCTGGACGTAGCGAAGTCGTTTAATAAAGTCTGGCATGAGGGTTTAAACTTTAAACTAAGAACGACAGAGAAAAACAAGAAGAAGTGTACACCGATGACAGGGAGATCAAAGCTGGCGTGCCACAAGGGAGTGTATTAGCTCCGGTCTTGTACCTATTGTATACTTGTGACACTTTAGAGCTAGAACAAAACACTATTGCCACCTTCGCGGATGATACAGCCATATTGGCTATAGGAGATACTAGTGAAGAAGCGACTGATAAGTTGCACCTATCAGTAAATACAATACATACCTGGACCAGAAAATGGCGAACAAAATTAATTGATACTAAATCTGCACACATTAACTTTACAAATAAAAACAAACAGAAAATTTCCCAGTTAAAATAAATGATACTCAAGTTAATAATGCAACATCAGCAAAATACTTGGGCATCACCCTAGACACGAGGATTTTCTGGAAAGTCCATGTCAAAAAGAAAAGTTGAGAGCTTGATATTAGATATAAGAAATTATATTGGCTGATTGGAAAAAGTTCAACATTAAATCGATTCATAATAAGTTATCCATTTACAAGCAAGGACTGAGGCCAATATGGGTATATGGGTGCCGACTCTGGGACTGTTCAAAGCTAGTAATCTACATATTATCTAAAGATTTCAAAACAAAGTACTGAGGAACATTGTTGACACTCCTTGGTATATCCGTAACAGCAACTTCCACCAGAACCTAGCTATAGAAACTGTAAACAAAGTAATCAAGAGAACAGCAGCAAGTCATGAACAGAGGCTGCATAGTCATGTAAATGTTAAGCCAATCCAGCTTCTTGACAACACTGAACTAAAGAGAAGACTCATAAATACAAAACCATTTAAGTTAGCGTAAATGTGTAACAGTTTAGTAAAAAAGAAGAGTATAGTGCTGTAATGTTATTAATAATATAATATGTTAGTTGTAGTGCATTAGTTGGTAGACAAAATAAGAGTTATCCATAGAGTAAGCCCTTAGATTTCAGTATTTGCTGTTTATTAAGTTAGGTCAGAAAATAACTGATAATTGGTCATTTGTGACCAGATAGCAGTATACAAACACCGTACAGGGTGTTTGTACACATACAAAAAAAATAAGGAAATTAATCACAAGCATAACAAACACATCAATGATCAATTTTGAGATGAGGATTCGCATTCTGATAGGTGATAAATATTTGTTGTTTAGTTTTGTTAATAATAAATTCCAACTCCTTCTTTTACTCTGTCTGATACTTTTTACCATAATAATAGTATGTGTCTATGTATCTGTTACTTTTTTCGTATCTTTGCCATTGTTTTGAATTGACTGATTTCTAATATTTTGATATTATAACAGTCCATTTCTTCTATGAACGCCACTCTTTTTGCCGCTTAGTGATATCATATTTTAAGTGAAAATTGTTATTTTGTCCTGTTAACACTACAACAGTTGTCCAGTTGTAGTGTTTTTTGTCCCTAAGTCGTGAAATTCTTAAAACCCTTATGACTTGCTCATATGCATTTGTTAATTATTTGTATTCTATATTTTGTATTGTGTTATTTTTGAAAATATTGGAAATTTTTGTTAATTTTTGTACCCATCACGTAGCATTTATGTTATTTATGGGGTTATATTTATATAATAATCGTTTTATTATTATTTAATGAGAATATTTCTCTTCGTTTATAAAAAATCAAACTTCTACGTTTAGTTATTTTCTGGAACGCATTTAATAAAGTAAAACGCCTATTTCTATTGCCTAATCAATTTGAACTTTCTCATTTAACACCCGATTCAATCTCGAAACAAGCAACAAAGTCCAGTAAGAGACCATATTTCGCGTGAGAGCGCTCTCCTGCAGCGCCGCCTGACGACCAGTAATCGAAGTAATCTGCACGAAAACGCACAATCAATCTCTTTTCTGTACTCAAAACCTCTCCATAACACTTTCGGCGAATCGCCCAGCAAGTTTTGATTAAGAAGTGGAGTTATTTCCTGAATGAGCCTCTCAAATGCCGGAAAATTTTATAAAAAATCGATGGAAAGGTCCTGCTCCAGCGAATTGAATTGATTCGTAATTTACCACAAGATAAGTAATTTATTTTTGACAACTTTTTTGGGGGAAATGAATCTATTCTCGGTTGATGGCTTTGATCAATCAATTTTTGGTGGTCTTATCAAAATATTGGGTTTTTTAAATTTGGGGTAATTTGCTTCCATCTCATTTGACGGTTTTTTTACGAATCTTATGCTAAGAGGTAAGTGAGTATGAAAAACTCATTACAAGGCTGTAAGAAACTGTTAATACAAAAATTTAATAGGGGGTGGAGGTTTCAGAGGGTGACTGTAAAACTTGACATTTCACGACTGTTAAATATAAACATAAAAGTCAAATGTCTGTATTGAACTTTTCTTTAAATAATGTAATTAAATTAATAATAACGAAGCATTTTATACTCTGACTGTTTAATACAAACTCAAACTAAATATTTATAAATTGAAAACATGTGTGGATAAAGGTCTTACGTCGAATTTTCAAAGTTTTGGAAAATTGTCAAAACGTGTTTTGTGTTGGAACCTTTTAGGCTATATTCTTTTGTTAATTATACATATTAAAAAGAAACAGAAAGATTTTATAAAACTAAACTTTTGTTTACATAACACCTTGATCCACCAACTGTATATTCGAAATCGTATGTTTCATCATAAATAAACGCAGAAAATGAAGAAAATTTAATATTCTTTTTATTTAACCTTCCATCGCTTGCACCCTAGAAAAAATCTAACATTTTTAAATATTTGGCCATAATTTTCGAAATACTGCTTCTCTTGGGTTCTGCAACCAGGAAACTCCTATGAAGACTCTTATAAGACTACGTTCAATAATGGTGGGAATATCTGCCGACCGCAGTTGATGTTAGTTCAAATCTAACATGCGGGCGATCACGTTCGTCGGAGCGTTAGAAAAAATCTAACTGCGTGAATGTTGATTTTTAGAGAGATCACTTAAGAAAAGTTATAATATTATCATAAAAGGTAAGATTTTTAGTGAAATACCTATAGATTGTTGAACATCCGTTATTATAAGAGCTATTTTGGTTTATTTCAGGTAAATATGGACAAGAAAATGGAAAACCAGTTACTAAAATGGTATGAAGAGATAGACAGCGATGTGGAACCACTAGATTCTGATAAGGACTTAAGTGATGTTCGTTCTGAACACAGTATCCACAATACAGATTCTGAGCAGTCCACACAAGATCTACCCAGTGATCCTGAAGATGCCATGGAAGAAAGCGGCCAAGATAATTTTTATCTAAGATTTTAGGGCAAAGATAAAACACCATGATTAAAACATAAGAAACACACTCCCAAAGGTAAGACCAAAGCTTGTAATATTGTTACGAACTTACCTGGGGTAAAAGCAAAGCAAAAGGCGCCAAAACCATATTAGAATGCTGGAAATTGTTTTTCTCGGATGCTATGATTAATAATATTTTAAAATATACAAATCAAAAACTGGATATGATAAGTGTTTTATACTCGCCTTGGGGATTGTCCCGCTGTTGACTACGAGAAAATTCAAGCATTTATCGGACTTTTGTTCCTTGCTTGGATAAAGAGAGAGCAACTTTTAAATACTGATGAATTCTGAAAATTAGATGGCACAGCTCCAGATATTTTTGCAGCTACTATGTCCAAGAAAAGATTTCACCAAATAATTCAAGCTTTAAAATTTGACGACGCTCCTAAGAGGCAAGAAAATGTTTGTCACTAACTGTTTATCTGCATACACTCCTAGATTCTATGTAACCATAGATGAAATGTTGGAAGCGTTACGTGGTCGATGCAAACTTAGACAGTATATATCCAATAAGCCAGCGAAATACGGAATCAAGATTTATGCCTTGGTGGATGCTAGAACATTTTTCACACAAAATCTCGAAATTTACCCCGGCAAAGAACCTGAAGGACCATATCAACTACCCAACGATGCATCTAGTGTAGTAAAAAGTTTTATACGACCCATAAGTGGAACCGGTCGAAATGTAACTACGGATAATTACTTTTCCTCTGTACCCTTAGCCAACTCTTTATTGAACGATCATTGCTTGACAACGATAGGTACTTTGAGTAAAAACAAACAACATATTTCCCCTAAGTTGACAAACGTAATAGAAAGACCTTTATGTAGTAGCATGTTTGCATATGGTGACCATGGAAACAAGTGTGTACTTGTATTATATGTGCCAAAAAAAATAGGAATGTACTACTACTTTTAACATTACACAGCGACGGTTTCATTGATAAAAACACCAAAGAGCATGAAGCCACATATTATTACTAATTACAACCTCACAAAAGGTGGAGTGGATGTTGTTAATAAAATGAAGGCAGAATACTCGGTGACTCGATTTAGCACTCGCTGGCCGTTTACTGTTTTTTGCAGACTACTAAATATTTCAACTATAAACAGCCAAATATTTACAACAATAACACTAATATTGTAACATCTCGAAGAAGCTACATTGAGGAGATTGGCAAGCAACCTTTAATGTCCCATCTTCAACGACGTTCCAATATCCCAAATCTGCCTTTTTAGTTGAGACTTAGGATCTGAAATATAACCGGAAAAAAGCCATCAGTTTCTCAAGGGGTAACTCCAACTATAAAACCAAGAAATATAACCAGAGAAAAGCCATCAGTTTCTTATGGGGCAACTCGAACTATAAAACCAAGATATTCTTTTTGCTCTGTAAGGAAGAACAGGTTTACCCAACAATATTGTACTAACTGTAAGTTGCCGATATGTAAAGGGCACATTGGTTTAACAAATTTTACTTGCCACCACTGCCTAGAAGAGGAAAAAATCTAATTTTATGAGTAATGCGTAAATTTTTTTAAATAAATCCCCTTATTTGTTTTGTTCCAGGGTAATGTGTATATTTTTTTAGTTTACCTAGTAGTTTTTTTGTCCCTGTCTCACTCCACATCTTATTTCAATTTCTTCTGACAGCTGTTCGTTAACACGTACTTTTGCTCGCTGTTTATAGTATAAATTTGATATGATCCTGAGGTCGTTGTAGTCAATCTTCCTTGATTTCAGGACATTCATTAATTGTTTATGTCGTACTTTATCGAATGCCTTTATTATAGTCAATAAAACATACGTATATATCTTGATTGACATCCAGGCATCTTTGTATCAGTATATTAAGTGAAAAAAGAGCTTCACACGTTCCTAGGCCTTTGCGAAAACCAAATTGTGTATCATTAACGTTTATGTCCAGTTTGTGATATATTCGGTTATGGATGACTTTTAATAGTAACTTTAGCACATGAGACATCAAGCTAATGTTGCGGTAATCGCTGCATTCTCTTGCGTTTTTCTTTTTGGGGAGATAAGTAAAAATCGACGTTAACCACTCTTTGGGTAATACGCCTTACTAAAGATGGTCAAAAACCACCGGAGATACAACATGTCTTAATTGTGAAGAAAAATTGTTGGAAAAATATTCTTCTAGCACAATATCTTCTAGAACAAAAGGGAACAACTATCCAAAAGAAATCAGAGAACTTATAGTAGAAAAAAGAAAGTTAAGAAAAAAATGGCAGCAATACAGAGCTCCACGAGACAAAACTAGTCTAAATAATGATACACAAAAACTAGAAGGGGAGATACAGAATATACAAAATTCAACAATTGATTCTTTTTTAAGTAATTTAACAGCTGACCAGAACACAGATGATTCGTTATGGAAGGCAACAAAAACAATAAAGAGACCAGTTATTCATTCTCCTCCTAATAAGTTGGAACGTCAACTGGACTAAAAGTAACGAACAGAAAGAAGAAAGATTTGCAGATCATTTAGAAAGCACTTTTAAACCCAACGACAATGATAGTGAAGATCTGAAATGGGAAGAACCATTCCAAACTGAATAATGAATAACGTTGACATCATTTAAGCACGTATCAACAGAGATAAAAGAGAATATAAGTCCTAACAAAGCTCCAGGATATCTCATAACAAGAAAACTATTAAAAAATCTACCAAGAAAAGCCATCGTTAAGCTGACACACCTAATAAATGATGCTTTAACATTGAGATATGTTCCCAGACTCTGAAAAGTAGCCGAAGTCATTATGATAGCCAAATCAGGTAAACCTCCCAATGAAGTGACATTCTATCGACCAATATCAATCTTGTAGGTGATGTCAAAACTATTTCAAAAACTTTTATTGAAAAGATTACCAATAATAGAAAAAAAAATCTCATATAACAAATCATCAATTTGGTTTCAGAAATTAGCATTCCACTATAGATCAAGTTCACAGAACAACGAATATAATAGAAAAAACACTAGAAGAAAAGAAAATCTGCTCTACAATTTTCTTGGATATAGTACAGGCGTTTGATACATGAAGTCTCGCATGAGGGTTTAAACTATAAACTAAGAACGTGCATCCCTAAACAGTATTCAGAAATCTTAGAATCATACATCGCGAATAGATATTTCAGTGTAGAACAAGAAGAAGTGTACACCGATTTAAGAGAGATCAATGCTGGCGTGTCACAAAGGAGGGTATTAGGTCCTATCCTGTGTCTATTGTATACGTGCTACATTCCAAAGCTAGATCAAAACACTATTGCCACATTCGCGGATGTTACAGCCATACTAGCGATAGGAGACACTAGTGAAGAAGCGTCTGATAAGTTGCAACTATCAGTAAATACAATACATACCTGGAGCAGAAAATGGCGAAACTAATTAAATGAGACTAAATCTTCACACATTAACTTTACAGATTAAAAAATAAAAAAATTCCCAGTTAGAATAAATGGTAGCCAAGTTCCCTATGTAATATCAGCAAAATACTTGGGCATCACCCTAGACGTGAGGCTGTGCTGAAAAGTCCATGTCAAAAACAAAAAAGGGGAGCTTGATATTAGATATAAAAATGGTATTGACTGATTGGAAAAAATTCAACATTGTCCATTCTTAATAAATTATCCATTTAAAAGCAATTATTGAGGCCAGTATGGGTATATGGGTGCCTACTCTGGGACTGTACCAAAGTTAGTAATCTACATATTATCTAGATATTTCAAAACCAAGTACTGAGGAACATTGTTGATGCTCCTTGGTATATATATAACAGCAACATCCACCAGGACCTGAGAATGGAAACTGTGACCGATGTAATTAAGAGAACAGTAGCATGTCACGAGCAGAGGCGGCATAGTCATGTAAATATCGAGGCAATCCAGCTTCTTTACAACATTGAACTTAAGAGAAGACTCATAAGGACAAAATCATTTGAGTTAGTGTAAATGTGAAACAGTTTAGTGTAGAAAACAGAGTATAGTGCTGTGATGTTATTGCATGTTAGTTGTAGTGCATCAGTTAATAGATAAAATAAGAGTAAGCCATAGGGTAAGCCCTTAGATTTAAGTATTTGCTGTATATAAAGTTAGGTCAGAAAATAACTGATAATTGGTCCTTTTTGACCGGATAGCAATATACAAACACCGTATAGGTGTTATACAAAAAAAAAATTTTTAAAGAACTTCACTTAAATCGTCAAGCTAAAGAAAGGGCTTTTGTACTGACATTATTTCCAATGAAACTGTCGACCTATAGACCTATCTCTGTAGTCAACTTTCTTATGATAAATGCTGAGAAGAGTTTGGCTTGAACACCAGTCAAATCTTGAACCTTATAATAGAGTAGCAATAAGATTCGGATCGACGAAAAAACGAAGAATAAAGTAAAGGTGTGGAAGGCGAAAGAAAGAAAAATACAGAGGACCTATTATGTAATAAATGCTTTTTTACTTACCAAATTAAATTGAGTAACTTAACCAACAGAGGCGCTACGCTGACACATATTGCAGCTTCTTCCGCAACGGGCGAAAACCGATCTTCACAACTCAATTTCTAACGAAAACTAAAAAGGATAGCCAGAGTTTGTGCCTATTTATAAAAAGAATATTAAATAAAAGCAAGTCAAGCATACTCTAGTTGATGACATAAAAACAAAACAGTTAATATGGTACGGCCATGTACAGAGAATGCCAGATGACAGGATTCCGAAACAGATTTTGACGTGGACACCACAAAAAAGAAGAAAAGAGGAAGGCCGAGAAGAAGCTGGAGAGAGGGAATTGAACAAGAATTAGAGGAAAGAGAAATCCCTCCAGGCCTAGGGTTAAATAGAGAAGATTGGCGGTTAGGAGTCGGAAGGCGTCGGAGAACGCTGTAAACCGATAGTAGTAGTATATCAAATAAAAAATATACCATTGGATATTTGGGAAGTCTAGCTTAGACGGAACTATTAAGGTGCTCGGAAATGAATTGCATCTAATGGGACTTTTTTCGGTCAAACTTGTAGAGGATATTTACTATATTTACAAATCAAAAGTGTTCAGACTGCATTTACAGCATTTAGATAAGCAAGTACACAAAGGAAAATGAAGTTTCAAAAGGAGAATAGTATTATAGCACCCGAGCGGTATTTTGAAAAAAGTTTTTATTGTGGACCTAACTGTGAGTCCAAATAAATAATTCGTAACAAAATATTTTCGTGAAAAGATATTAATGAGAATTATTAAAAGGTATGATTTATGTACAGGGTGAAATGAGATTTCGTTAATTTATAACAAACTAATGAAATTTGGGCAAAATTACAAAACAACCGAATTTTTGACCCGTCACAGCATCAACAAAACTTTGTAAATTACTTATTGGATAAAGGTGTCACCTATTAAAAAAAACATAAAATCTTTATCCGCCTAGGTCTTAAAATTATATTTTGGATTGGTGATTAACTATATTAGCGTTACCCTGTCAGATGGTGGCACGAAGTTAATTAAATATTTACCAATGTGCTGTTTCATAATTATTGATACTCAACTTCTGTGTATATGTTCTTTGTTTTCAGACAAATAAGCAGAATCTGATATCTATGTTATTTCCTGTATTTGGCCATCCTATCTCACTCACCCCATAATAGTTATATCCAGCTTGCCCTCTTTGAGTAGGAGTAAATTTCCTATCTTTACTGCATCGTACAAATTGTCACATTCCAAGAAGCTATCCTTTACGGGTTCTCTATTTGCGTCTTCTGTCTAGTGATGTTCCATTATCATTTTAGTTGTCTTACTTAACTTATGTCACTTTAATACACACTCATTCTACTATATTTTTACTTCATGTTCTCGTATTAGCTGCATTTTTAAAATATCTCTGGCTCTTCTCGTGTAAGTCACCTCTAACGTAACAAGTAGATCAGTTTCCAATGCAAATAGTAGTATCCTAGAAGAAGTCTATCCCAATAACCGTAAATCTAGTCCCCGAAGCCAATGGGGCGATTGGAAGTCTTCGCTCGATTACGCTGGTTATCGTCTATCGAATATCGGCTATCGACTAAGGAACAGATATATTCTAAATGGCGTCGCGGCGTCGGGCGTCCTTCCAATGGCACTTGTTACTTCTGGGCTGCCGTTACGAAAATCCCGCTTTCGAATTTGTAATCTATGTCGGTATTAAACCATTAGGGTAATGCGAGAAGGAATTGCAGCGGCGTCCAGGAGGATGGATCCTTCAAAATTAATGAAGGATATGAATAATATCTTTTAAAGATATCAGACATTTAAAAAAGCATTAATTCGTTAACTACTAGAGAAAAAAATATAACCAATTTTACTTCTTAATAAATTTAAGGATAGTGATAATTATTACATATCATATTATTTGTAATACTTAACATAACTTAACCTAAAATTGCTATATATATTTTTTAAAAGGCCTTATGTCAAATTTTCGTTTAACTCAGAAAATGATAACCCATATGTTCGCGCATCATTTGCTCATTAAAAGCCTTATGTCTTGTTATTCCTTTACTATATATTTTAGTTTAAAATTATTGTTTATTATGGAAAGCCTCATGTCATTGACAATATTGATGCCGACCTAATTAAAACAGGCGGTCATGAACTCATAAGTAAAATCCATCAATTAATATAAATGGCCTGGCAACAAGAAATAATGCCGAAAGAATGGTGTCGTAGTATTATTGTACCAATACACAAGAAAGGAAAAAAGGAATCATGCATGAATTACAGAGGAATCTCACTAATTAACACTACATATAAAATATTGGCTTCGATATTATTAAAAAGATTAGTACCATACGCCAAAGAAATAGTTGATGACTACTAGTGTGGTTTCAGGCCTGGAAGATCGACTATTGATCTAATATTTACAATAAGACAAATGCTTGAAAAGTATTGGGAATATAATCACGACGTACATCAGATTTTTATAGACTTCAAACAGGCTTATGATTCAATTAATCGTGCAACATTATGGAAGGAAATGATCGAGCTCGGCGTACCCAAGAAACTAGGTGCGGTAACACAAATGTGTGTAAGTAACTCTTTTACACAAGTTAGAATAGGGGAAGAAATATCAAATGCTTTCTGCGTAAATTCTAGACTGAGACAGGGAGATCCGTTGTTCACATTGTTGTTTAACCTGGCCTTAGAATATGTCATGCGAAAAATATATCCAAAATTCAAACCAGACATAACTGCTCGGGGAGCAAAAATCATACTTGCCTTTGCCGATGACGTAGACGCAGTGGCACAATCAACATTAGAAATTAAGGATATTTTATCAAGCTTTGAAGAAGCTGCATTAAACATTAGTCTAAAAATAAATGAAGACAAAACAAAATACATGGTCGTCTCAAAACAAGAACGACGGCGAATAAGACAAAACATTACTGTAAATGATCACAACTTCGAAGTGGTTAAATAATTTAAATATCTAGGAGCAACAATCACAAATGACAACAAATTAGAGCGAGAAGTTGAAACGAGAATAATGGCAGGAAACAGATCTTTCTTTGCAATGCAACATCTAATGAAGTCAAAACTTCTTTCACGAGGTACAAAAATCCGGATATATAAGACCATAATACGACCAGCAGTCGCGTATGGAAGCGAAACATGGACACTAACAAAAAGAGAAATAAATCAATTGCTGGTGTGGGAACGTAAAATTCTTCGAATGATATATGGCCCTTGGAGAGACAGCGTGACAAACGAATGGGGGGCAGATACAATAACGAGCAAAAGTCCCTATTCGGAAAAGAAATTCTAGTCAGATATGGCCATGATATGGGCATGTGATACGCAGTAACGACAATCGCCTTATATACAATGTGTTCTGGGAAAGTCCAGTCGGAAGAAGGTAGTAGGGCGGCCTAGAAAAAGATGGAAAAATGCAGTCAAAGAAGATCTAGAGAAAATGGGAGTGCAACAATGGGAATTACTGGCACAGGACCGACAAACATGGAAGGCAATAGTAAACGCGGCAAAGACTCACGAAGAGTTGTAGCGCCATTGATGACGATGATCATGTCATTGACAAGTGGCTTTTCACAAATAAAAGCAATATTTTCAACATTGCACGGCCAGCTGATTGTTGACAGATGTTTACTGTTTGGAGATTATTTACCTCTTGTTGTTTAAGTTATAATCAACTGTTAAATAATAATAAAATCAACTAGTGTTCTTCGGGTTTTATTAAATTATTAAAGTTTTATTAAAGTGATTCAACTTGTTTGAATGATGTTTGTTGATGTTTTGAAATATTGTCAGAGAGTGAGAGTGTCGTTGAAATAAAAGTAGATAGCAAGAAGCGAAAGAGAGATGTTCATTACCCTGAAGAATATAAGGTTAGTCGGATTAAGAAAGCTAGATGTCGTGGTGAGGAATATATAAGTAAGTAAGTTACGTTTTATCGTACAATGTACTATTTCAGTTATGTTAAGAGGACCTATTCAACATATGTTGGAATTTTATGCAGAGGAGAAAACTTTTTAAAAAAACATACGCAAGACCTTTTTTGCCAGTCCTTAACAGATGCAGAGCCGTACAGAAGAAGAGGTCAAGATTAAAACAAAACGCTTCCAAAGATAAAGGTGAAGATGTTTGTTTTAAGCCCAAACATTCTGTTGAGAACAAAAGTTCTTTTAAACTCCATACATTGCTTCGTGAGAAAAGGATCAACGTCTTAAAAAAGGCTTTTTTGAGTCTGTACGGTATTGGTGAAAAAATAGTAAGAAGACTGCAAGATCTTCTTGTGAAAGGTGAGTTTCCTAGAGATTTAAGAAGCCAACAGATGAATCGAAAGACTCTTCTACAAGATTATACGGATTTTGTAAAATAACACATATAGTCATCCTCAATAAAAATAAGTCACTATTCGTCTAAAGAAATAAAATACTTTAAATACCATTTCAATTATAGATTTGGAAGTTGACACTTGTTGTG
This sequence comes from Diabrotica undecimpunctata, assembly GCF_040954645.1. NCBI lineage: Eukaryota > Metazoa > Arthropoda > Insecta > Coleoptera > Chrysomelidae > Diabrotica > Diabrotica undecimpunctata. Next base: position 42,026,459 of record NC_092810.1, on the reverse strand, counting down.
AATGTAAACTGCTCAATACTAGAATAAAAAATCTTCGGTTAAATGAAACAGCCAAACGAGTTGCAATTGCGCAGCTACTTGTGCATAAGAGGTGTAGCAAAAAGTTTTATTTATCTCTTCGACAGACGAAAAAATAATGTGCCGAACATAAAAATCACGTTATTATGTTTTGATTATATGGCAAACATATCGCTTCCTCAATAATCATATTCAAATGTTAACCTCACCTGCGCGTATGATGATCTAGATCAATGGTCTTCTGAAACATCTTGCTAGATAAATAACGAGGCTCTGACGTCCGAGTGTTTGCTGGGATAAGCAATCCACCATTTACTGGCCAACGGCTTAGGATGGATGAGCTAGTAAGTGGAAGGACAGTCTGTTGTCCTGAGACAGAGAAATTGGTCTCGAAGGCGAAAGAACCAAGAAAGTGGTCAACAGCATTAAAATGTAGAAGTCAACGTGAAACCACTGCATTAAAGGTCCCTGATGACATCTCTAGTATAAATTATAATGGCTAGCACTATTTGTGCAAGAGACATTATTGATTGTGGTAATCGGAGACCAAAATCTGGCAACGACAAATTAATTAACAACTTACGATATGCAGACGACACTGTGATCATAGCAACAAGTATAGAAGATCTACAACATCTTATCGAAAGCTTAAGTATGAATAGTGCTGAGATGGGAATTACTATAAACGCTAAAAAAACGAAGTACATGCTAATTACAAAAAGACAACAAAATATACATCACCTATTGACAATCAATGATGACGAGATAGAACAAGTAGAAAAAATATCACTACTTGGGAACTTTGATCAATGAAACCAATGATCATACTGCAGAAATAAACAGGCGAATAGAGATTGCCGGATCAGAATTTATACGAATAAAGCCACTCCTAACGTGCAAAAATCTAAATTTGGAGATCAGACTACGTACCATTCGCTGTTATATATTTTCAATATTATTCTATGGAGCTGAGACTTGGACATTAAAAAATGCAATTAAAAAAGAATCAAGGCTTTCGAACTCTGGTTATACCGCAGAGTATTAAAAATATCATGGACTGATAGAATTACAAATTAAGAAGTACTGGAGAAGATTGGTAAAAAACAGAACTAATCACCACTATACAAACCTGAAAACTGTAATACCTAGGCCACGTGATGAGGGGACCAAAATATGAAATTTTGAGACTGATAATACAGGGAAAGATTCAAGGAAGAAGAATCTACGTGATTGGTATCAATGCAGATTGATTTATTTGTTTAGAGCAGCAAGTTTAAAAATAAAAATAGCCAATATGATTGCCAACCTCCGTCCTTCCTAAGAAGAAGAGTCGCTTCCTACGATTCCAGTGTAGGAAATATATTACCTTAGATAACTGTCCGTCTATCCATATGGCATCCGCAATAGTAATATTGACACTGCAACATTCTATTTATACCACCAGGGAATTTCTGGAAAGGGAAGTAATGAAATTGGCTCTTTTTTAAAGAAGTATATTGACGAGAATGTTCCAGTTAATATAGATGAGTTGTACTTATACAGTGTACAGAACAAAATAAAAATCACAAGATAATTAGGTTTTTAATGCAACGTACAGATAGTAGAAGATTCAAAAGAGTTGTCTATGGACTTGCAATAAGGGTTTACTCCTATTTTACATAAGATAGGTTCTTCGGCTTTATAAAACAAAACCTAAGGAAACTTAACAGATGCTACACTATAAAAGATATATTAGAAATAATACTTTCATCTAAAAAACAAGGAAATTTTACTACGGATTTGGTGGAAAATGCAGATGATTTGGACTTTCTCAAAATTAGTGTCCCAAATTTTACAAGAAAAATACTGTTTCAGAATAAAGCAAAATTGTGGAAAACAAAATAGGAAATGTTTATTATTTCTTCCTAAGACAAATTTACTTGGGAAATATTTAAAAAAGGAGTGGTTGTTGCATCTGAATTTATAGATGAATTTCTTGAGGAAACCTTCAAATTTTTATCTAATCCACTGTGTGTTGCTGAGTCATTTTCTCCTCCTTCATTATTAAAAAAAAAACTCATGAAGCAAAGGTATTAATTCATCAAGAGAAAATTAGTGACCTGAAGAAACTTTTGCAACACGTCCATCAAGAATACTAGTGGTTTTACAATGAGCTTGTCCAATGACCTACGGTTGCAAGCAAAAAATGAGCAAAAATGTACAAAATGGCAACTAATTAAAGCTAATTGTATTGTCTTAGAACTGTGTAAATAAAGTAATATTAATTACAAATAAATACTGTGTAAATTCATCTATCAATCAAAATTTTCCCTGTTAAACATTTACAGTTAAAACTACACAGATTGTAAAAACAGTTGAAGTGTAAAGCAATCTCAACAGCAAAATTACGTATTGATCCACAGACTCTATGAAAATTTATGACTTAATAGACTTTTACATCATTAAAAACATATCAAGCAACTGTATATAAACAGAAAAGAAGTTAGAAGTCAACAAATTTATTGATCACATGCGACATTATACAAAGTATATGTATGAGACAAGTCGGAGTTCCAGACATACATCTTAAAAGTACATAAATTCATAAACACGATAAAACATACTTAAAAGTTATTTTTAGTATAGGGCTTTAGCTCACAAATGTATTGATGTACACACCTCCGAAAGTTTGGCTGATGTAAATTCATTCGTATATCTATTGATAATTTGTTAAAGAAACTTATGGCTGCATAATGTGTGCTATCTTCCAACAAAACAGAACGATGTTGTGGAAGCATAAAGTGATTGTCTCTAAATCTTGTTGAATAAACATGGTTAAATTAAAATTTATTAAATTCATAAATTTTGCTATGTAAATACATTATACACGAAAATATATACAGACCAGGAATTGTAAGAATATTTTTTTGTCTAAAGATGCCTCTACAAGAATCTCTAAATTTCATTTTATACATTATCCTAATAGTTTTTTTCTGAAGTACGAATATCTGGTCTAATTCAGAGGTACAACCCCAGACTTCAATGCCATATTTGGCTATTGAGTAAAAATGGGCAAAGTATACTGTTTTTAATATTGATGTATGAAAGAGACGTGAAAGAATTCTCAATGCATAACATGCACTACTTAATCTGGATTTCAAATTAGAAATGTGGTTTGACCATTTACAATTACTTTCTAGAAGTACCCCCAGCTACTTCGTGCAGTCTGTTTTATCTATTGCTGCTTCTATAGTGGCTTGATGGTTTAATAAATTATTTGACGTGAACATCGTATACTTTGATTTCTCTTCATTCAAAACTAATTTGTTGGATAAGAAATAACTGTTGATGGTGGATAGTATCTGTGTAGTTTTATTTTGCAAATTTTGATCAGAAGTTCCTGTGACTAGAATGTTAATGTCATCCGCATAACTGATGATGTTAACCCCAGTCAGTGAATGAGTTACCAAAGCTATATCATTAATAAATACTATAAAAAGTAGAGGACCCAATACACTACCCTGAGGGATACCATAATGGATATCCAATGTATTTGATTCGTTTACAAGTTCCGTTGTTATTAACCTTGTGTTGGTCAAAAATAAAACGAACTGGGAGAACTTTAGAGCTACACGAGAGAAAAGAGTTGACTTGGTAGTGTCTTTAAAAACTAAAGAAAACTTGGATAAAATCAATATCGATATTCAACAAGTAGCCTGGGAAAATACCCTGAAATAGTTAGTAGATTGAAAGGAAAAACTACCCTAAGGAAATCGTGGAATTATTTTATAAAAAAGAAGAGCAAAAAAATGGTAACTCAATAGAGCATCACAAGACAGAACAAAAGTTCACCAACTGGTCTCATAACTAAAGAGAGAGATCAGGCAACTAAAAAATGAATCCATTAGTGAATTCTTGATACATTTGCAAATGATACTAATATTGAATACTGGCTATGGAAAACGACCAGGAATTTAAAAGATCGATGATGTAAATGCCTCCTATAAGAAATAAACCAGGAGATTGTGCGAAAAACAACGAACAAAAAGCATTAATATTTGCGAACTATCTGAAAAGTGTTTTCCAACCATTATAGTAGACACAAATAAATCTCCCCCAGAAGTTATTTGAAAATATGATGTAGTTATTTCTTTAACCACACTAAAAGAGTTTATAAATTATGAAGACACAAACGTTAATCCTAAAAAGGGAACCAGCTATAATCTGATAACTGGGCATGTCCTTAAGGAGCTACCTAGAAAGGCCCTGGTTGCACTTACCAATCTAATTAACGCATTGTTTTGTTTAAATTATGTTGCACACCTATTGAAGGTAGCTCCACATGAAACGACGTTATATCGGCCAATATCCTTTCCACCGATTATATCAAAACTGTTCGAAAAGTTTAAGAGGCTGAAATCTATTATCAAAGAAAGGCGATTAATCTTCGATCACTCAGTTTCCGAAATCAGTACTCTATAATTGATTAAGTCCACCGGATCACGACGGACAATATAAAAATAAATAAATGTATAAATAATCGAAAGATCACTTAAAAAAAAAAGATTTGCAAAGCAATATTTTTGGATATATATATATTTTTCGACAAGGTCTGGTACAGAGGATTGGAGCGTAAGATAAAAATGGTCCTTCTTGTCCAATACTCAAGGATCATAATTTAATATTTGTTACAGAGATACTGTAAATTTTTATCAGCGGATTAGTAGCTTTTACAAAGGTTTCCTCAACTGTGGTGTGTATATCTTTTTGTTTACCTTAGGAAAATTCAAAATCTAGAAGCTATTCATTGTAGAAATTGAGCGCCCACATCTTGAAACCAAATCTAATTGGCTTTGCTTTTATAAATTGCTTGCACATGTGCCTGCCAAAGTATCGTATCATTGACTCATCATAAGATAGGTACTCAACGGGAACAAAATGTTTATGAAAATTATTTTTAACCATATTTTTAAAGAGTTTAAAGAGTTTGTCATTAGCGTCTACTTTGGAGTTATCTACGCAGTGTAAAAATCGCATTATCTGAGTGAATATTTCCCATCTCATGGCATTATAAACTGCTTCATTTCGCATGTCAGGCTGGTTGTCCAAAAAATGTCGCTTGCTAGGTTTACAGTCGTATCCACGCACGATAAGAATGGCAATGAAACATCGAATTTCTTCCGCCGTAATTTACGGATCTGGACAGTTTTTAAAAATGGCATACCTTCTTGTTTCTGTTACTAACATCTGGATAATATTATCATCCAACATTTTTTCGAACAGAGCAACAGGATCTTCGATATCTTTTTTATTACATTGCACAGAAAAAGGTGGTGCATGTGACGGAACTAAATCACAATTCTCGTTCCAGTTGATTTTACTATTAAGCTTAATTTTTTTGGAATATCGTCTCTCTCTTCCTGCTTTTCAAAATTCTCATTTTCTATAGTTTCTCCTTCTATATATTGTTCGGATGCATCACCTGTAAGAGCTTTATCATCTTCAGTCTCTCCATATTTTTTAAATCTAATTTCCACTTTGGACAGAAGTTGACAGCCAGTTAGATTGCCCAAAGTGCCTTCCTCATCCTTATTTCCAGAATCCTCATCCGTTAATTCACTGGCATCCAGAGGATCAATGAAGATTTCATCTGCACCATCTATATATGCTAACTCTATTGCTTCTTGTAGAAATAAACCTCGTCTAAAAAGAAATAAAGAGTATTAATATTTATTTCAAGGTTGAAAAGGACACGTACTCCAGAGAGCCTAGCGTTACGTAAATGTAACTCTACAATTCAAAGCTGTTTTTATTACTCATACACAAAGTATTTTATAAATTTTTATAGACAACAAAAAAAAGCATTATTTAACAGTGTTTTTGTACAAATATCATGAATTTTACTCTAAAAATAAGATTTTTGTAACACTTATTCGAAACGACAAGAAATTGGTCAGACCATGGAGTTGGAGTATCTACATTGTAAAAATGTCGTGTGCCCCATCCTCCATGCTATGGCATGCTGGACGAGCCATACAGTCTGCAGTCAACACCCCGAGGTAGGAGCGGGAACACAAAGTGTATCAATACTCTTACGCTTATGAAGCGCACCTGGCGCATCATAAGGGCCTTCACATTTTACTCTTTTTCAACTTGTCTCGAGTAAAATGTCTTTAATCTTTCCTATCAGCCTCTCTTGGCCAACTCTTGTTTCTTTTGACCCTGAATGGCGATTAGGTTTCCGAAAGCAGACGGGTCACTATATTTCCTTCTACTACACCCTCTAGTAACCGAGCGATTACCGGTATAAGTAATCCCCCATCTACCGGCCAACGGCTTTGGGCGAAGGAGCTGGTAAATGGCGGGGCACTCTTTTGTCCTGAAACTGAGAAATCGGTCTCGAAGGCGGAGGAACCAAGACAGTGGTCAACGGCATCAGGATGCAGAAGGCAACGGGAAACCACTGCATTAAAAATATCCAAATAGATTCCCTTGTAAAAAACCATCAATGGCAATGTTCAAAACGAAATATTCCGGAGTAAAAAGTTCCCCAATCGGTTCTCCGGGGGAAACAGTGGCGAACAGTGGTGAAGTCGTGAAACTTAAAAATTAAGTTATGAGAATAGCTACTTGGAATGCAAGAAGCTTGTATGCAGCCGGGAAACTAATCAACGTAACAACAGAAATGGAAAGACTACGTGTGAAAATACTTGGTATCAGCGACGTACAGTGGAAAGGTTCCGGCAAATGTCCAAGTAGAAACGGCACGTTCTACTATTCGGGAACTGATGATACAAAACACCGTTATGCCGTCGGAATAATAGTAGAAAGGAAAGTCAACAAATCGGTACTAAGTTTTACCCCATATTCAGAACGAATCATAGCAATCCAACCAAAGTCAAACAAAGGAAAAATTAACATTATTCAAGTCTATGCACCGACAGCAGAGAAAGAGGATGAGGAAATAGAAGTATTCTACAAACAACCTGAATACATTCTGGAATCGACCAAAAAAGAAGAGGTCACCGTAATCATGGGCGACTTCAACGCTAAAGTTGGTAAGGTGAAAACTGATGGATGCACTAGTGAATTTGGACTTGGACAACGAAATGACCGAGGTGAACGTCTTATACAATTTTGCCAAGAAAAAGAATTTGTAGTAATAAACACAATGTTCAGATTACCAAATCGTAGATTGTACACGTGGACATTACCAAGGGATAATGCAGACACCATCGTCAGGAATCAAATCGATTATATACTAATCAGAAGCCGGTTTAAAAACTCCATCACGTCTACAAAAACCTATCCAGGCACTGATATCGAATCGGATCACAATCCAGTGGTGGCTGTAGTAAATATAAGATTCAAGAAACTACAGAAAAGTGCAGTTAAACAAAAGATAGACGTTAAGCAACTGAAAAACGCAACTATACTGGAAAGGACAAGAGAACAGGTAAACAACAATCTTAGAAACATCGCTGCAAAAAATAGGAACACAGGCAATGTAGAGAATAAATGGATGGAGATAGAAAAGGCCCTTATGACAGCTGGTGAAGGCTCCTTAGCTCCAAGCAAAATTAAGAAAAAGGAATGGATGACAAACGAAATTTTGCATCTCATGGAGGAAAGGCGAAGAAATAAAAAAAACAAGACAAAATACAAAGAAGTGAACCGTGAAATTAAGAGATAAATTAGAGAAGCCAAAGAGAACTGGGTTCTGGACGACTGCAAGGAAATAGATGAATATGATAGAAAGTACGATAGCTTTAACATGCATAAAAAGATCAAGGAAATAACAGGTAAAAAAGTGAAATAAGCATCCATAGTAAAGGACAAAAAAGGTAAAATAATTACAGATTTAAATGAAAAACTGGCAAGATGGACAGAATACATTGAAGAACTTTTTGCAGACGAAAGACCAGAAATAGCAGTGACAGAACCTACAGACGACACAACAGGGCCTGAAATCCTAAAAAGCGAGGTAGAATATGCTATAAGGAACACAAAAGGGGGTAAAGCTGCAGGACCAGATGAAATTATTGTAGAATTGTTGAATGGTGAACCTCTTTAACACAATTTATAGAACAGGCATCATACCTAAGAAATGGCTCCTATCTACTTTTGTCACAATCCCGAAGACGAATAACGCCAGAGACTGTTCAGACCACAGAACTATAGCATTAATGAGCCACACACTAAAAGTATTTTTAAAAATAATTCACAAAAGAATATTTAATAAATTAGAAGAGGACATAAGCGCCACACAGTTTGGATTCAGAGGTGGACTGGGAACACGGGAAGCTTTGTTTGGTCTGAGTGTGTTAATGCAAAGATGTTTGGATGTAAACCAAGACCTCTACGTATGTTTCATAGATTTTGAGAAGGCCTTCGATTAAGTCAGACACCAAAAGCTGTATGAAATCCTAAGAAGCAAAAACATTGACAGTCGCGACATTAACATCATATCCAGGTTGTACTGGGGACAAACAGCAAAAATCAAAATTGATAATGAGTTAACCGAAGAAATTGAGATTCGTCGAGGTGTGCGTCAGGGTTGTGTGCTTTCTCCACTATTATTCAATATAGATATAGCGAAACAATATGTCAGGAAGCGCTCCTAGAACAAAACATTGGTATGAACATTAACGGAGAGTTAATTAAAAATATACGATACGCTGATGACACGCTAATAGTAACAGATAACCTAGCAAATTTACAGTTTTTGATGGAAAACATAAACACCCATACCAAAAAGTATGGTCTAAAACTGAACATCAAAAAGATTAAATTCATGATTGTAACAAAGAAGCTATACACCAATGTGAATTTAACCATAAATAATCAGCCAGTTGAAAGAGTTAGGTCCTACAAATATTTAGGGATTTGCTTCACTGATACTAATGACCAGACAAGAGAAATCAAGAGGCGAATAGAGATAGCGAGACAATCGTTTGTCAAAATGAAAAAGTTCCTATGCAGCCGGGACATAAATATAAACTTAAGAACGAGAATGTTAAGGTGCTATGTTTTCTCCGTTCTGCTGTACGGCATGGAAGCCTGGACACTGAAAAAGATAAACATCAAAAACATTGAGGCATTCGAGATGTGGTGTTACAGGAGAATGTGGAAAATACCATGGACAGAAAGAGTAACAAATCAAGATGTTCTGCTGAAGATGGGGAAGGAATGCGAAGTCATAAAAACCATACAAACGAAAAAACTGGAATATCTGGGCCACATAATGAGAGGAGAAAAGTACTCTCTGCTTAGACTCATAATCCAAGGAAAAATCTCGGGAAAGAGAAATGTGGGACGTAGGAGGATTTTCTGGTTGCGAAATTTAAGGGAGTGGTATGGGTGCAGTTCAATACAGTTGTTCAGAGCTGCAGCCAACAAAGTAAAGATTGCTGTGATGATAGCCAACCTCCGATAGGAGACGGTACTGCAAGAAGAAGACTCGAAACGAAAGTTATGCTCCATGATAGTTGCTAAATTATATCTGACTCAGACTGCAGTTACTCACTAACTAAAACAACTATCAGCTTGGGTTTGCACAGAATGCTTTTTACGTTTGTTTTAAATGTCTTATACCGCTATGTACGTGGTTATAGTCAAACTGAAACTTCATGTACAGTTTTCTAAGTACCTCTGCAAGCGTTACATAAAAGTAACACTAGGTCATAATGGGTTAATAAATAATTAACTCTTTTATACCACGTTGGTAAATAATATTTCTTATTTCTCACTAATATTACTATTGACTACAAGTTCATAAAATTTTAATTGATTCCTAATTTATTCGTTATAGTCAAGCTCATCCCCGTTAGAGTTTGTCTATACCGCGTTCAAATTCGATCTCCCCCGAGACGACGAACGTCAATGAGCCATGAAGATTTTCGAACGGCAATTGCCGTCAAGTTTCCAACTTCTTGAAGTTGAACTTGCGGAGTATTGTATGCGTTTGGAATGAGTTTTGGACTCTAATACGGGAGATTTGGTTGCCAGTGACAAAGGTTGAAAGATTTATAGAATGAATCTTTGTGCTTAATGAAACGTCATCAATGTTTGAATTTGCCACGGTTGCGCAAATGGGGGACTTGAATTATTCCATTTATTCTAATAGGAAGACACAGTTCTCTAAAACTATTTTGACATTGTTTGCTAAGTTGCTACGAGGAGCATTCCATAATTTCTTCATAGAATATTCTTCTCAAAGCATTTATTTATGGCATATTAATTTAATATCAGAAATTAATAGAAACCGTAATATATTAGACAATTTATTTGACAATTTATAAATTTTTAACACATGTGAGTCCATTTTCAATAGTTAAAAAAAAAGAGTTACTCTATGTGCAATATCTTTGTGTAGTAATTTGGTTCCTCCACCACTGCTACCATAGTAGAATCAAATAGTATATTTACTTTAAACCATTCTTTATTATTTGTTAAGTAACATTTTTTAAGGGATATTAAAGTTGTTATCATCCAAGTTATCTTCTTAGTGTGACTCATCGCATTTTACTCTGACTGCAGCAGTTCTGAAGAGTTCTACTGTTGAAAGTTATGGTCTTATACTTACAGTCCGTGTTAAGTTGTTACAGGTATTTATTAAGGCAAAGATTTGCATACAACAAAGAAGTTGAATGCAACAGAACGCATATACAACATTTATCAAAACTCAGCTCTTCCAACAAACAGCTGAGGTTATTTACAGTTGCTCAGTCCAAGTAGCCTGATCGCATGGGTATGATCTGAAATAAATATAAGTATTACTAATAATACACTGTAGTCCAGTCGTCAGAGAAGTGACCCCCAAAAATCATACGAACTAGCTGAATTTTACCGAGAATATTATTTTGTGGCCCCAAAAATATACATAAAAGTTTATCACTTGTACCCCCGGGCTTACCCCTAAAACTCCCCACGTAGGAAAGTAAAAACGCAAAAAATCAATTTACCAAGAATTTCTATGTGCCGCAAAAAAAAATGTTTCAAATAAAAAATGTCGCTGAGATAATTTTAAACCAAAAGTTAATTAGCATTTTTTGTGTAGAATAAAACGTTCTGTCAAAAACAACGCTTAAATCTACCGTCGATTTTGAATGTCAGTTACACGCGCGAAATCAAAGTTTAATCAAACTTGTATCAACCCAACGGTAAAAATTCGATATCTTTTGAATCAAGTGTCCTATCGACAAAAATCAAGAAGCGTTCTCAAGGTATTGAGTGCAGCTTTCGTATATTGAAAGGAATAAATTGTATTGATTTCATGAGAATCTTAAAATGTGTCAAAAATCACGCCACATTTATTTAATTAACACCTTTATAAAATCTGATTTTATTTGCAACAAAATACATATGAAATTGCATACGAAAACTGAATTTATTTCCTATCTTAATTTTTGTCGATAGGTCTTGAATTAAAAGATATCGATTGTTAACCGTCGAGCTGATAGATTTTATTGAACATTGATTTCGGGCGCTTAACTGACAGTCAAAATCGACGGTCGCTTCAAGCATTGTTTGTGAGAGAACGGTTTCTTCTACACCAAAAGTGCTAATAAAATTTTTGTGTAAATTATTTCAGCTACATTTTTTACTTAACATATTTTTTTGTACGGCGTGCAGAATCATAAGAAATCGATTTTTTTGCATTTTTACCCCCCTACGAGGGAATTTTAGGGAGAAGCCAGAAGATAAAAGTGTAACTTTTTGCATCTTTTGGGGTCTTAAAATTAATATTCTCGACAAAATTTAGCTTGTTCGTATGATTTTTATAGGTTCCGTGACATTTTCGTCCCTAACAATTAGGGTACTGAGATAATTCCTTTTACTGATAAGTAAGTATCATTATGTTTTTTGTATCACATATATAAAATAAATATGCAACGTATACACTATAAAATAATAATATATAAATATAATGGAATGTTAATAAACGTATTTTAACTTTAATTGTGGCTTATTCCCATTTAAATATTAATTACTTTAACATGCCACAAGAAAATAGCTTCAGAACAATATTAAGAAAATATATACATAAGTTGACATCAGACTGAAGCTGGTTATTTTGAAAGACACTTCACGTTATATATAACTAACGACTTTTATATTAATTTTTTTACTATTTTTGGACTTTTATACCACTTTTATTGATATAGTTTTCACATTTTTAAGTCTTTACATAACTACTATCCAAGTCCTATAAATTTTTGGTACCACTTTAAATGATTTTTTTTGGTTGTATATACATTCACTTACATATACCATCTATTTTCGTCTTAGTTTCTTAAGTGCCTGATGATGCTGTTTAACTTGTAAACAGCAAAAGCAGTCGCTCATTCTTTTCGCAAACCCTTTTCTCTAACATCCATGAATATTTGCTCACACCAGCACACTTTTCATCAGTTCTATTCTGGTTTTTTCACTTCCTGCTTTTAATTTTTAAGTATGCAGAAATTAGAATACTCACAATAATTACAGGAAACGAAATGGGAATTACAATTCATTCAGTACACCGGCGTTTTTTCTTTGTTTCGGTAAGGGTCGACCCATCCATCCGACTAATTCGACATCCGACAAATCGACTAGAGAACTACTCGAAAAGTTATTGAAATCGAAAAACTGACTATCTAAGTAAGTCTAGGTAAGTCTTAAATTTAAATCTTTATTGAAATAGTAATCTGTATTGCTTCATCTTGCCACGGTACAGCTCCCACTTCAGACATAAAATAATTAGTAAACTCTCTTCGTATTGTATTTGCACAATGTCCACCTCGCGTATTTAGATTGCTCCGTATATTTAACCAAGATGTTGATTCATTTATATTTAAATGGGAATAAGCCACAATTAAAGGTTAAAATACGTTTATTGACGTTTCAATTTCCACTTCGGAAATCGTTCTCAAAATTTCCGAAGTGGAAATTGAAACGTCAATAAACGTATTTTAACCTTTAATTCTGGCTTATTCCCATTTAAATATAAATTAATTTAAAATGCCACAACAAAATAGCTTCAGAACAATATTAAGATGTTGATTCGTTGCTTTCCATGTTAGCATATGAATTTTCATTATTTATTATATAGTTATGGAGTACAGTGCAAGTTTTTACTATCGAAATAGCGGTACTAATGCTTACGTCCAATGGGCGATGAAATATTCGCCATTTGTTTGCCAATATTCCGAACGCACATTCTAAGTAGCGTCTGGCTCTAGTTAATCGATAATTAAATATTCTTTTATTTTTATCTAGATGAGTTCCTCCGTAGGGTCTCACCAAATTATAATGTAAACCGAATCCTTTATCCCCTATTATCACAAAAGATACTCTTGATTCCAAACCTTCAGAAAGAGGACGAGCATCCAGCAAATCTAAACTGCCATCAGTTAACTTTTTCCAGAAAGTCGATTCTTTGAATATAGAGGAATCACATTCTTTGCCATATGAGCCTACGCTAATATAGATTAATCTATAATTTGAATCCACTACTGCTAGTAATACAATGGAAAAAAAATTCTTGTAATTAAAGTACATAGAACCACTGCTATTTGGTTTCTTTAATCTTATGTGTTTCCTGTCTACTGCACCAATACAGTGAGGTAAATTTGTTTTAGTAAAGAATCCGTCAGCAATTTCTTCCCATTCAAATTTTGTGTTTGGCAGTTTCATATACTCTTCACACAAGTTGTTCCATATGACATTTGTATATATATTTAGGGATTCTACAGTATTCACTGCCTTCCCTCGCTCAACCGTTTCCATCTCTCTCTCATTATTATAGACGTAACATTTGTTACGTCTATAATAATCTTACTGATTGTTGAAACTCCCACTCGATACGTATAATGTAAATCCGTAAATGAACACCCAGGTGCCAAGTACCTACAAATATTTTTAAATGTATTATTGTTTTCTTTTTCAGCAAAACATGTCGTTAAGAAATGGAATCAGATTAGAGACAGCTGGTCAAGAAGTTTAACTGCAACTAAGAAGACCAAGCAATCTGGATCTGCTTCAGTGAATGTAAAAAAATACTGTTATCACAGCCAGTTGTTGTTTTAAAAAAAAGTTATGGAACCAGGAGAAACATACGACAGTGTAAATAATGAAGAAAAAAATCAGGATAATACAAATGTTGAGAAAGTTAAGCCGAAAATTTCTATTAACCAAAATGAAGAAATTGAAGAGGATCCTTCTGTTGTAAATGAAAGCTCTAGACAGGAAAATCCTACAAGTGGTGCTAAACGATTTAAGAACAGTGATGTACCAAGACAAAAGTTTAATGTAGTGGATCAAAAATTTATGTCATTTATCGATCACCAGATGAAAATATAAAACAATTCGCAAAATGAAGATCGTAACTTCTCTTTTTTAAAAGCTTACTTCCAACAGTTGCCTTACTTAACGATGATCAAATACTAGAATTTCAAGCAAATGTTATCAGTTTGCTGCAAAACATATTAAGGCAACAATAGAAGTCAACCACCGTCCACTTCCAACTACTCGTATCAATTACAACAAGGTTATTTAATATCAGAGTACGTTCAACCATCGCCAAGCCCGTCAACTCAAAGTTCGTCACAATTTGACCACTTTCAACGCTCACCAGCTGAATTGACTCACTCTGATTTTCCAGACTTTACTATGTTGTAATTACACGCACACACGCCATCATAAACACATACATACACATAATACACATACCCACATACAAAAACACACATACACAAACACACTCTGAGGCTCTTTCTCATATTTGTATTCTGTTTTTTTTTAAATGTTTCTCCACTTTTTTTAAAAGGTTGTCAAAAAAAGTCATACACATCCTAAAGTAATTAAAAAACTTTGATTCATCCTTTCCCAAATCACCCATGAGATTACGAAAAATACCCAATTTCGGTCGATGTTTCAGAATCGGGTGGACCCAAAATCTCCTTTTTTTACACTGCCGGCGGCGGCGGTAATAATACAATATAGCAAGCGTGTTCACGTCCATCACCTCTGAATTTTTGTTTTAATCTGGCAAATATAATATAACGCCCATTGCTCTACCGCAAAAATCGGGATGCTAACTACTATGTGTGAACACACCAGTGGTTTTTACGGGATTCAGTAAAAAACCACTCCTGCAGAACTGGACGTCCGTGTGAACTGGCTCCTCTAAGCTTTTTTTCATAAAATTGTACAATTTTTAGTGACGATAGATAAAGCACATGTCTAATATTCTAAAAAGTAAAACTGCTTGACAAAAAAATATTTTTGATCAGATAAAAGGCATATATCGAGCACAGTTTAATTAAATCTTGCCCAAGTAATTAAACTGTGCTCGATATATGCCTTTTATCTGATCAAAGTTCATTTATTCGAGCATTCAACCTTATATTTATTTAAAAAAATATTTCACTTAAAATGTACAGTGCACATAACTTCTTTTTATTACTGTATGCAAAAAAATATTATAAAATTAGCTGCGATAATCCAAAACAGTCACTAAGTCATGAAATACATTATAATATTATTTGTTATATTATAGTTTACACATGGATAACGTTTTAGGAACGAAAGAAAAAAAGCGGATTTAAAATTTAGTGTCAAAAACAGATTAAAATAATTGAATTTAAATTACGACTGTCATCTAATGAAACTCGCATATATAACGACACCGCATCGGCGGCAAACGATTGAATATTATTTTAATTGAAGAGGCCCCAACGAGCGCTCCAATTTGGCGTGTAATATTTAAATTTTATCATGGAAATTAGTATGTATTCAATTTGCCGGGGATTCGAGGAGATTTCCCGTTTTCAATTGGGTATTTATACTCGGGATTTGAGCACTATATCGAAAAGCGATTTAAATTACAAAACTTGTTACCACGCGTGCGGACCTTGGAAATGGAATCTATAGGTATTTTTAGTGAGTCAAATCCTAGCTCATAATCGATTTGTCCTAATAATGCCTGAATATATTGCCATATAAGTAATAAAAATAATGATTTCTCAAAGAATTTTTATTCGCTTAAAAAAAAGAGTGATAGGAGAGTGTCTTTATATTTATCTTTAAACTATTATATATCGTCGGCCCCAAGCCAAAACCATGAATGTGCAAAATTGGTAATTTTTACCTATCTACATTTTCAAGCACTTCTAAACCAGTTCTTGACAATGCCAAACCAACGAATCGGCAAGCATCATGGTTTTGGTGGGGGTAGGTGTACTGCCTTTGACGTATCTGTTTGTATTCGACCATGGTCCAATAAATATACAAGGTATGATACATAATGTTCCAAAATCGGTTCGCTTTCGCGCATGACGTAGTCAAGAACGCTTATTCCCGCAACATTTGAATGTAGTTGTATGGTAGACTTTTAATTTTAAGTTTTTTTTTTATATAATTTGGCTAATTTGATTATAGTAATTATAAAGAGATGATAAAATTATGTTATTATATTATTTAATCGTAAATAAAATTTTGAAGTTAATTTAAGTTTATTGATTTTTGGTACAGTTATTTTGTTAACATAGATATCCTTTATAAAACAAGTTTTAATTATCTTTTATTACACGTAGGTACAGGTTAATTAACTTATACTCCAGAGTTCGATATTTCAGATGTTTAAAAAGATACAACAAAGTGGTAATGAAGGTACACAAAATTGTTACGTATATACCTACTGAATTAAACACAAAATCAAAATAAATAATGATAAAGTCAACTTTATTTATATCGAATGAGCTAGCTGGCCATCGAATATGAGTGTAGTAAGGTTACACAATATTGCACAACATTTTAAATGACATCTTTTGTAATATTCACATATAAAATTATTTTGGTATTGTTTATAATAATGATAACATTATATATTTTAATAATGATAACATGATTTAACAAAGAAAAATATGTTATTTTGGAAGATGCTAAATTGATTTCCTCCGAAACACTTCTTATTGCAAATTGCATAGCAGGCTGAGGCTAGTTTCTAACTTAACAAATCGATATGAAAGAACCATTTAAGGTTGCATGACTAATAATTAATAAAAATAAAGATTTAGACTTACGTCGTTGACCTAGAAGTAGTAAGAAGCTGCTCAACATACTTTTTAAACTCTCTGTGTTCGGCTCTTTGTACGCGTTTTTTTTTTTGGTTGGTTAAAAGGGTAGCCGATTTTAATTTAGGCAAATAAAGACTAGGTACTGCCTCAGGTTTGAGTTTTAGATCCTTTTTAGAAACGTAATTTAAAAGTTCCTGTTGTCGATTTCTTTGGTAACATTCAGTTTTAAAATGTTTAGAACAAATTCTTGCAGTATTACAATTAAAATTATTCTATCTACAACAAGATGTAATCCACAGTTTTCTGGTCACACTATCTTTAGGAAATGTATGAAACCTAAAGATTTTATCTTCATTGTCACTATTGCAACAAGCAATTGCACAGCTCACTTTGAAAAAGGTACAAAACCAGATATACAATGGCAAATAAAAACTTTTAGTTTTACAAAAAAAAATACTATACAGTATAAATAAACAGTAACTAAACACCACAAGTACACACAAGTCTCAGACACAGGCGCGCCTTACTGGTAACTTTTTATGCACTTGTCTGGGATACGGCCGCCGGTTAAATTTTACTCATCAAATTTTTTAAGCCCTTGCGAAGTGGATATTTGTATAAAGACACATATGTAAGCATATATCTAAATTATTTTTCTATTATAAAATAGATGACTCAGTCAGTATTGAGTTACTTTAAAATATATTTATATTATCTCATAACTTGCAATTTGCAATAGTCACCATTGATAACCGATATTATTGTTGAACTTTTGTTTTTATACAAGCTTTCTGTCTTGCCGGTGTAAAGTCGTCTGAAGTCAACATTTATTTTGTTTTGCGTTTGAACTAATTTGTGTCTTATTTTCATATTATTATATTGTTTGATAAGTAAATTTTGCATATAATAATCGGTAGGTTATAGTTATGTGTATATTTTTTATTTTACTAAATTTCATTATAACTCATCTAAAATACCATATTGAATTGTAAAACAGATTTTTCTTTATTGTAATCTATTTTGTTTTTATTTCAGTAAAACTGCTCGGAAGTGAGTGACAGTGAATCAGAATAAGCAAATCTACTACTATTTACCTATTCACAGTATTTCCTCTGAAGAAAATTTTTCAATTTCAACGAATTAGCATACAAAAAGAGTACTTATATTATTAGATGTATGAAAACAAAAATAAATATTTCGCCTGAATCCCTAGGAAAAGTAAAGGTTTTACGCTACTGAAAATATATTTTTTATTCAATTATAACCAAAACAAAACATTAAATAAAATTAGATCATTTTTTGACCATAATTTCAAAATTAATGTGTACGTTAAGCTGTAATAATGGGTTCGAGGTGGTTCGGGCGGTCTTGACTACGTCACACTCCTGGGCCAGCTGTCAAATGTCATGCGCAATATCATACCTTGTGTATTCATTGTACCATGGTATTCGACTGTCGCAACGCGCGTATCGTGAATGTGACACTTTCGTGGTTTTGGTCTTGCATTAAGTTCCAAGTCAGTGAATTTGGTACATTTTGTTTTGACATTGTAAGTGTATGGTATAGTTTATCACATTCGTGTATAGATTTTCAGTAGTGGAAAATGAATTATAAAATGATAAAGCTGACATCTAGAACATAAAAAATAATGGATGGCGTTAGGTCTAAACATGAAAGAGAGGAGCAATGTATGGACCAAAATGGAACTAATACATTTTATTTATTTTTCTTAGGTGACCTGCGATGCAGGAAACATTTACGACACTTTCCTACCAATACCGAATAATATAACGGGTAGAGATAATATTTTTTGGTATTAGTGAATTATTTTTAAAGCCGAGTTATTATTTTAGATACAATTTCTGCCACCGACGCTCAAGAAGACATACTACCTCTGGCTGAAATTCAAAATGTTTCAACTACCAAATCAATACTTGTTATAATCTATTTCTAATGAGTGTAGAGTAATAAAATCTCATGAAGTATTCAAAAGCGCTACAGGGTAATCCCTCAATAATCCGTCAATAAATTCCGTCCGCATTGCAAAATTCTGTCGTTTCATAAAGAGCAGGTAGGTATCACCCTGTTTTAAGGGATTAGTCCATTGTTATCGACAGATAAACACTGAGCCAGAGGCGCGCTAGTGGGTTAATTGACAAAAGAATATGCATTCTTAAAAATCATATTAAAGGAAATAAAAATGTAATACAGCAGAACAGTGTTATTAAAAAAATATAAAATGTAACAATAAAATATATACGAACCGAAATCGGGAAATACTCACAAACACACACGAATGAACTTTACATATTGAAACACTTGTGGGGAGTTTAAATCAATTTATTCACAAAAACTACAAAAACTTTACTGGATACGTTATTACAATTCTACATCACTATAGTCTTCATCCGAAGAACTGTCATCATCCCCTGGTGTTATAATTATAGGGTCAACCACCTGATCGACCAAGTTGTCCAGTTCCCACATTTTATCTTCCTCTTTTAAAACATGCTGGATTGCTTTTTGCCAGTTTTCTGATGTGATTTCCATAATGGCTTGATCAAACAATACCTTGACATCTTTCATTTTAAATGTGGTATTGTGCCTTGCAACATATCCTTTAACTTGTGCCCATATAAGTTCTATGGGATTTAATTCCCAATGATATGGCGGTAGGCGTAGCACAGTTACTTTATACTTTTCTGCTACATCTTCTACGGCATATTTTATGAAGCGAGATTTATGTTGTTTTACTACGGCTAGTAGTTCCTTCTTTATTGAATTCGTCTCAAACTGAATACCTTTATTTGACAGCCAGTTAATAATTTCTTGCTTTCTCCAAGCTGAAGTTGGTACCTTCTCTATGCGCCTTGAATGGTAGCTTGCATTATCCATAACCACGACCGAATCAGCTGGAAGAAATTTTAACATTTCCCCGAAGTAGTCTTCGAAGACATCCGAATTCATGTCCTCATGATAATCTCCCGTCCGACACGACTCAAAGCTTAACAAACCTTCTTTTAAAAATCCTTCTTCGCTTCCAATGTGAGCAATTATAAGCCTCTTCCCTTTTCCCGAAGGCACTTTAATACCCGTCGAAAGGCCTTCTATGAAAGCTTGGGGAGCACTTGTTACATTTTTATCTTGCCACATTTTTTGGACTATATAACCTTCGTTTATCCACGTCTCATCAAGATAAAAAATTTTCTTGTGCTCTCTGCGGTACTGTTTTATAGTTCTCAAATATTTTCGTCTCCAGCAAATGATTTCATCACTTTCCAGTAATAGTGCCTTTCGATTGTGCTTTTCCAGGAAAAATTCATACTTTTTAAAGTTTTCCATAAAAGTTTTCTGGATATCAAAGGAATATCGTTATCTTGGCTTATCTCCATTAGTATTTTGTCAAGGGTGGGTATTTCCTTTTTAAAATAAAACGAATGAACTTTTCTTCGAATGTCACGTTTGGTGTCTTCACCTAAGATTTTTATTGGTCTTCCTGATTTTCTCTTGCATGGACTTAACTGGCCTGATATCTTTCTTTCTCGCAATAATTTAAAAATCGTGGACTGTCCAATTCCAGTCATTCGGGCACATCGCTCAACACTTTCTTGCACAGACAAACTAGGGTGATCGTGTTTTATGCAATCATATACATTTAAAATTATAACTTTTTCACTAACAGATAGCGGAGAATTTTTTACACCTCTTTTCTTTGGAGTAAATGTCGCCATTTTATAACTTTTTCACTAATTCTATATCACAATATTACTGTACATTTAATTGGTGTAGTAACAATTACTAACTCGAATGTCGAATGTCGAATGATAATAATAAAATAAAAGAGGGATTATAATGAAAGTGTAAGTAAAACCTCATTACGCGTTATTAGTCTTCATGTTGATTTATTTTAGTTCTTAGTAATATTAGGAGGTGCGTCATACCCTTATCAGTTTCTTC
Source organism: Diabrotica undecimpunctata (assembly GCF_040954645.1). Taxonomy (NCBI): domain Eukaryota; kingdom Metazoa; phylum Arthropoda; class Insecta; order Coleoptera; family Chrysomelidae; genus Diabrotica; species Diabrotica undecimpunctata. The sequence goes on along the minus strand of NC_092810.1, from coordinate 42,005,445 downwards.
TAATGCTTTTATTCGTTCAGTAAGGAAGTGAATTTGTTTTTATAAATAAAAATGTAATTAGCTTTAATGACCATATAATGGAATACGAGTTTGAAGAATAAGTTAATCGAAAAATTAAATAAAATTGGTTATCACAAAATATCCAAAATATGATATTTTGAGGTACATCAATTTTTGACGACGAAGTTGACATCCGTCCATTTGCCTACGCCCATGACGACACCGAAATTCAGGCAAATTTTATGACACTTCATGATTTATTACTCTACACTCATTTGAAACCAATTATAGCAATGAAAATCATAAAGTCAATAATATAGCGGGTAGTTTATTATTATTGTTTTAGGTGTATTCTTTTGACCAAGTTAACTTTATTATTTTAGATGAATGTCTAGAAGATGAAAAAGAAACTCTATCTCATGTTAAAGAACAAAATGTTGTAATAATTTGAATTTGATAGTGATTATGACAACAGAGCATCGTCGTCAGATAATTATAATCCTGAAAATAAATCTGACAGTACAAGCAGTTCTTCTAGTTGCTCCACTTTCTCTACATCCTCAAGCACTTCTAGTTCTTCTACGGACACAAGCGAAATATCAAGTAAGTTAAAAAAAATTTAAAAATACAAACAGGTCTTATTGTTTTAAAATTTTTGAATAATTTAATAGTGCCATAAATACTCATTGCTTTTTATTTCAGAAAAACTTACACTAAAGAGGAAGAAGAAAAACATTTAAACTTGGAAAAAAATATCAGAAAACAAAAAAGACGTAGAGGAGAGGCATACTTAAGTGTTAAACATATAGAGAAACCAGCAAGGCCGTTACTACCATGCCCTTGTTGTGGCAAACCGAAACATAAACGCCTCGAATCTGTTTTAGAAGAGAATAGGTCAGATATTTATGAAGAATTTCAGCAACTCTCGTCATTAGATGATCAGCGGAATTTCATTATTCATCATGTTAAACAAATACCAAAGAAAAAGAAGTACCAAAAATCTAGAAACTTCCAGAAGGGTCAACACCTGTAATTATATTCTTACCGTTGATGGACAAAAAAATAAGGTTTCCGCGAATTTTTCATATCTATACTTAATGTAATAGATTCATTCATAAAAATATCTTTACAAAAACGATCTTCTACTGGAACAATAGAAAAAGACCGCCGTGGCAAACATAGTCCTGCTAATAAGTTAACTGAGGATTGTTTGCTAATGGCACGTGATCACATTTTATCATTTCCTGCAGTTGAGTCCCATTACTGTGGGGTTTCAAGTAAAAAAAAAAAATATTTGGACCCTACCCTAAACTTGTCCATAATGCACAATATGTATAAATCACAATGCAAAGAAAAAATATTCGCTCTGTTTCAATCGAAAAATATAGAATATAACGTGGGTTTTTTCAAGCCAAAGAAGGATCAGTGCAAGATATGTTATACGTATGGCTGTGGTGGCCAACAAAAAAATTCAAATTTTGCTCAAATTTTGCTGCTATGTGTATGCACCTAATTTCTGTTCATACTAGCTTGAAAATCATAGATTATAAATTTTTCTAAAGCGGATACACTCAAATGGAATGCGATTCCATACATTCTAAAATTGAACAGAAAGCTAAACATGTTCCTGTATACATTCCTGAAGGTTGGGCGCAGGTTATACTAGATCTTCTTCTTCTTAAAGTGCCTATCCGTTCCGGATGTTAGCGATCATCACGGCTATCTTTACTTTGTTTATTGAAGCGCGGAACAGTTCAGTGGTAGTCGTGTTATACCACTTTCGTAAATTTTGAAGCCAGGAAATGCGTCTTCTTCCCGGTCCTCCCTTAATATTTACCTTCCCTTGGAGAATCAGCTGGAGAAGGCCGTAACCTTCTTGATTTCTCATTACATGTCCTAGATATTCCAATTTTTTAGTTTTGACGGTCATGAGAATTTCAAATTCTTTCCCCATTCTACGCAGGACCTCCACATTAGTAACTCTGTCAACCCAGGATATACGTAAGATGCGCCTATAACACCACATTTCGAAAGCTTCGAGCCGATTCATAGATGCAACAGTTAGTGTCCACGCTTCCATTCCGTAGAGCAGAACTGTGAATATGTAGCAGTTCAATAGACGGCATTTTGTTTTTAATGATATGTCTCGACTGTTGAAAATGGTTCTCCTTCTAACGAATGCTGATTTTGCTGCTTATACTAGATACTCGTATGAAACTACGCCCATTTGAAGTGAGGAGCAGAAGCTTTGATGATGTTTATGATTTTAAAGAATTTGCAGCGCAAAAATTTGAGATGAACAAAATACCATGGCGTAAGATTGGCTGGATTCGTTATCTTAAATCGGACATGACGAAGGTATTTTACAAAATAGATTTTGAACAAGAATTTCATGAGATAAACTGCATAAAAAAATTTCGCGGTCGACCAAAAACAGTTGAGTTAAAAAATCATACGAATGTGAGTTACCCATTCTTCTTCTTCTTTGTGTGTCGTGCTTGTTTTTAAGCGTTGGCTATCGTCATATTGACAAGCTGATGAAATGATTCTCGGTCGGCAGCTAGATGAAACAGTTCCTCGACCGTTCGACAATGACAATGGACAGGTCGAACGGTCGAGTTACCCATTGCGAAGCCAAAATATCAGGATTTACAAAAAATGTGTTCTGATTTAACATTCCCAAAAGTTCTTCACAGTTTTTACAAGTCGCTAAAAATTAATAATATTATTAGGGATAGATTACCAGAACTAGATGACAGTGAAAATACTGACTCAGATAAAAATTAAACCATTTCACTTCATACTCAAGCTCATTCAAGCATATGAATTTAGTTCCTTTTGTATTTTTAGTATTTTTTGAGAAAACCTTTTTTGTTTTTATAGTTTATTTTGCCAATGATTTAGAAGTTAAAGTTGATTTGTTTTCTTAGATTTATAGGTCCTGAGTTTATCCTAGTTTCCCAATGAAAATACACATGTTTATTTCAAATTAATAAAAATATCGAAAATCATTGTGTCGTCAGGTTTCCTTATTGTACTGTAAGTGATTTGAAAGAAAATTTTGCAATGCCAAATCCAAGAATGTGACATTTTGGAAGGGGGGGGTAATAAACAGAAAAAATAATAAGCGTCATAAACTGTCAAAGTAGATTCTATTTATCTCCCAAGAAATGAAATTATTCCAACAAAAATCTGAATTTTCACAGAGTATCAAAACCTTTAAACCCAAATATCTCTAATTCACGATTTTTCACTTCATGCCATGGAGGCATTGGGCCGACGATATGCATACTATAAATATAAACGTACGAGCCCCTTCTCCTATCAGTTGGCCCATCTATGGAATTTGTAGTTTAAGTCGATTACCATAAACAAATTATGCTCTGCGTGTTTTTGTAAATTCCCATAATAATTAATATGACATTTTTATTAATATTTTTTAAAAACATCCTTTACGGTGTTTTATTTATTTTCAACAATAAAAAAAAATCACTAAACCCTGGCTATGCATTCACTTACATCAACATGTTGATTTTTTCATAATTACGTTAAATCCAAAGGTAGCTATGGAAAAATGACATCAAAACAATAATATTGTCACTTATGTTAAATGAATTTTGCAGTATTGTAAAGCTTTTTGCCGTTTGTGGATTGTTCAATGGGTCGACGTAAAGTTATCGATGAGAAAATTTGTTCAATTATTATTAGGTTTTTTGGTTCTAGAAAATCCAATTCGGAAATCGCAAATATGTTGCAATTGTCACGGTATAGTGTAATAAATATGGTCAGATACAAAACTACAGGTTCGGTAGAACCTAGAAATGTACGAAAAAGTAAAATAACCGCAGTAGATCGAAAGGCATTAAGACGCATTGTAGTGAAAAATCGACAAGCAACTTACATGGAGTTTAGCGTTTTATGGAGTGACGTTATTGAAAGACAAGTTTCTAGATCAACATGTCACCGAGAGACCTACAAATTAGCATTTGGTACTTACAAAGTAAGTTTTAGAGTTGAAAAACGTAGCACGAACTTTTGTATTTTTTTTGTATTTACTTATGTACTTTTAACATTACAACAATAGAAACTGACTATAATTAGACACAACTAGATATTATCCAAAAGTATCAAAGAACTATACAACATCATTATTAAATAACAAAATAAAACTAAAAATCATAAAAAAAATTGATACTATAGTAAAAACTGGTGTAGACATATTACATATTTACTTTTTGAGGTAAACATACACTTCAAACAGTAGACTAAATAAATCTAAGTACGCTCAGGAACTGCAAATTACACTTTCTGCGCGATGTCATGTGTTTATTTTAACGGATGTTAAATTAAGTGATGTTTACGCAAATGGAAGTATCTAAGAAGATACTGCCTTATGTCATGATATCATACAAACATTAAGTACAAATGTGAAGGAAACTAGGGGTATCTACTTTACTAAGTACCGTTTTTCATTCACATTAAAAATTATGTTCCAGATCTCTGTGTAGGCAAACAGCAGTAATTGGTTATTAGGTTGGATACTGCCTGTTGCCATCACATTGAGAGTTACTTTGTTAGTTATTGCTTTTTGCCATTACTAGTTCTGGTATAAGTTGACTATAAATGTGCACCAAACCCTTTGAAAAGTAAGAGAAGTAGGTACTACTCAGGTAGGATACATTAATATCTCATTTTTGACAAAAATGTCAATTACTGCCTTTTAGCCTAATACTACAGTATAGTGTTGATAACACGTAGTAGCTGTAAGTTTTGTTTTATTTTTCCCTTTTTTATTTAATCATGAAAATATAGAAAGAATATTATTTGTCTATAGCTCTACCGCGGTGGCACATCCAGAGACTGCGCACCACGGCTCAAATTTTCAAATTGTTGTTACCTCTCTTGTTGTATCTTTTCGTTGGTATAAAACGTTGACCAGATAAGATTGGTTTTTGTACTTGTCTTTAAGTTTTCCGCTACTTTTCAACCGTTATTTTAAAATAGTTGCGTCGTCGAATATTGTGTATTTGATTTACGAACCAAAAAGCTATTTTGGCTGAAAAATAGATTATTCCACGAATATACGACTGTTTGGGATTATTGCCACAACGAATATTTTACTGTGCAAGTAGAAGTATGAAAGTAAATTGGTCTAATTATTATTCCAATAAAAAGGGTCTGCTGTTAGTATGACATCTGAACTAAAATTATTTCAGTTAATAGATGTTCAGATAGACGCAAAATTTATTGTGAAATTTAATCCGAAAATAACAAAAATTTTTACGCAAACGCTCATTTTTACGCAAATGTGTTCATCAGACATTTGGGTTGGATTTCGGTGAAATGTATACACCAAAGAGGCGTGCGGGGTTTCTTCGATATTACACTATTTTATTACTTTATTAGGTACTACAACTGTAATAAAAATAAATGTACTATTTTTAATATAAATGAAAAGAAATTGGCAGAACGATGGTTCAGAAACCAGAAAAAGAATCTATATAATATTTCACTTTGTTAGTTTTAAATATTTGTTTGCTTTGAGTGGATGTACTCTTAAAAGTTCCGAAAGTAACGGGTATAATATACCGGCTATTGATAGTTAAAGTACCGAGTCGTTACAGATATTAAAAAGGACCGAAAATTTACATACAGTCTCATATATCGCCGACTGATTTTAGTTTTAAAAACCGTCCGTATAGAGATTTCCGGTAAAGAGAGGTGTCCGTTAAGAAAGAGTTTAGTGTAGTGTATTTGTTTATTGAAGCCAAAAATGTCGAGACGTGTTTTAGATGTAGACAACTTTATATTTAATGTACTTTCTTATTTTACTGCTGAGAAAACAAACGGGGGCCCTTTGCGACCTGTTCAGTCCGTACATAAACGTGTGTGTGATGCACTCTGTATTAGTGAAACAAAACTAAAGTCGGTTTTGCAAAATGCAAAAAAAAGTGGACAAAGTGAACAAAATGTCGCACAATATAAATCTCGCCGACAACCAAATACTATAGATCTTCCCGAAAGTTGCAAATTTGAAATCCGTGAGACAATATATGAAATGCGCGAAAAAAAAGAACATGTTACTTTAGATTCAGTGCTACAAAAATTAAAAGACAGAAATATATTTGAAATTTACAGAAAAAGTCTCTGGAGAGTTTTAAGACAGGCTTTTACGATTGGCTTTAAGTTCAAAAAGGAAGACAATAGAAAGGCTTTGTGTGAAAGAGCAAGTGTCTTTCACAAAAGAATATAATTTTTAAGAAATTATAACAAATTTAAAAAAGAATGTTCTTCCTTCGTTTATTTAGACGAAACATGGATTTTTGCTAAAGGCGGTATCAAACGAATTTGGCAGGACGAGAGCATAAAATCCATAAAACACATCGATAACGAGGGAAAGAGATATATTATAGTGCATGCAGGTGGAAAACATGGTTCGATTGAGGGAGCAGATCTTGTGTTTTCATTAAAATCAAAATCAGCCGATTATCATGATAATATGAATACGGAGATGTTTGTGAAATGGTTGAAAGAAAAACTGTTGCCAAGTTTACATGAACCATCCGTTATAGTACTGGATAATTCTGCGTACCAATCGGAAATTTTAAATAAGCAACCAACAAACACCTGGACCGTAGATAAAATAAAAGAATGGTTAACGAATAAAAATATTACATTTCCTCAATACTGTTTTAAGCCTCAATTACTAACGTTAGCTAAAAGTCATGCACAACCAAACATATATACTAATAGAATATACTGTACAATACTATACTAATTGAATATTCGACACAATAAATAAAGTACACTATTTAATCACTTAAGTATTATTACACTTTGTTTAAATCATTTAATTTAAAAACTAACTTGTTTATAATACTAAACTCAATGATAGTAATTATATAATTTAAAATCTGAATTACAACTGTTCTATAAACTATCAACTCTATATTTATATCATGACTTCATATTTAAATCTAAGGTTTATATCTGCCATAATGCCATAACAGTATTTTAAAAATGGGGAGAATTTACTATTGTACAATTCAGCACAATGGACCATTTAAGTCGATACCTTAAACCGAATTTAAAACAGTCGTATATTCGTGGAATGGAGTACATCCATTTTTACTCGTAAATAATTCGTTTATACCCTTTTTTTATTTTTTTATGATTTTATTTTGTTGACTAATTTTTTTGTATTATATGGTTAATATTTATTGCCGCCCATTTAATTTTATAGTTTTAGAGCATTTTTAGACGCAACGAGTCCTTCGTATTGTCTTTATGTTATAACCGGCTTATTGCCAACTAAGAACTTGTTTGCCGTTTCAATAAGGATCTTCAACAGGTTGCTGCAACTATTATACAGTAGCGCTAATAACTTTGCAGAGTTCTTTTTACCGTAACCAATTTGATACTCTTGCTATCAATCCTCCAAGAAGGGTGTGGAATAATTCTCAGAAAAGAGATAAAGAAATACGATAAAAAGTATATAAGAACCGATTCATTTGACTCCCGTTACCACACTGTAGAACCATTCATTTATACTCGACTCACCTCTAATTCTACTACGTATTTTATAAGTACGTAAATATACGTCACGTGACACTTCTGGAGGGCTCACGACAGATTTATTCATTGAAGTCGTACGAATAGTTGATGCTTTATGCCAAACGAGTGCGAATGTACTTGTACTGGGTTAAATATTTAGACAGCACTTACAAAGTATTGTTGTTCGGTTTCAGCAGCATGGCCGAATTATTTACTGCATCGATCTTAGCGGAACGCCCCTAACACTGGTTGGCAATGTGTGAAAATAACAGCTGCATAGTATGATGTTATATGTAAAGTTTATATTGTTGATCATTCAGCAGAGCAAAAAGGTGAGGACTAAAAGATGAATAGTGAAAATCATAGGAGTGATTCAAATATATTAAAAAGAAACATGGAACATTCATCACTATCGCGGATTAGAACTAGAATTCTTTCGTTTTGTTTTAGTTACAATTTGGGGTGTCTGGGTCTGATTTCTGCATTCTTTTTTCTGTTTTATTTTCATACTTTTATCTTTTTAATCACCACATTTTTTGCTCTTTTGATGATTTCTCTTATCCCTTTTAAACATTTTGATATAGTTGTTTATTTCTATATCTTTGTTTCTTTTTTATCTTATGACTAACTACTGACATAATCATGGCCGGTGACCTATTTCTCACTACTTGACCTGGTTTCAAGGTAGCTCTGGTTGTCACGCGAAATGTGTGACAACATCCTTGGGAATGGTAACACAATGGATTCCTCTGCTCTATTGCATCGCAGTATCACAACCATTCTTTTTAAAAAAAGAAGTTTTTAAAAATCCAATGGTAAGCCGGTCAAGGATCATTTTCTATGTGCCTTATCTTGCTTTCTGCTCCGTTTAAACAGGCACCGATCTTAGAATTCCTTAAACTTCAGATATTTCGATGGCTGATCCTGTAGGAAGAATGGAGGCCAAAATATTGCCGAAAGGAGTCATAAATAGTAAAATGTAGTGCATAAAATCAAAAGTAACATCATGGAAAAGGTGGAAGGATGAAGTGGCAATGGACGTGCCAAATTTGCTTAATGTTAGAACATAACGAAGATCGGCGTAGGACCACCAAGGTTGGAGGCATAGTTAGATGAGGTCAAGGCTCGATTTGCCATTGGAGAAAGAAACAAATAATAGCTTTGACACTATACTTCTCTCGAGTAAATTCCAAGTGTGTGAAGAGTGATCACATAAAAATTGATATAAGTAGGGTACGTAGCTAGTATGGCTACTGAGAAATAAATGAAAATAAAAGTCCCGTGAAAGACTGGTTGGAAATAAACACCGAAGAGAACATGGGTTAAAGTTGTAGCATTTGTAAATCTCTTAGTATATATTGAAATCCCCTCGTATATGTATTAAAACACCAAAGAATATTTTTAGTGTATTTCATTTCCCATTCGTACGTATTCTACGTACACCGAATTCTTTCAATTCCTCTTAGCGTCGCTGATGTAAAATAAACCATTTTAGAGTTTACTTATTATTTCATAGATGGTTATTTCCTCGGTATTCTTTGATTTTTAGGCCGATCGATACTGCGTTTTAAACAAATATCCATTTAGATCGCTGAAAAGGTTTGGCCGAAAAGATAATTGCGACACTCTCGCTGAGGCGTTGTCAGAGAAAACTGCTTCTAGCGTTTAGTCCAAATTTTATGTCGAATTTTTAATGTTTCCTTGTTTTTTGTCCATTTTCATGGAAAATGTGTAGCAGTGTGAAGTTAATAGTTACAGCTTAAAGTTTAAAGTGAGATTTGGAAGAATCGTTGTTTCCATCCTCGTTTTATTTGTCTCTGGTCGTCGTTCCAGACAATAGAAGCAGTCCGTTTGTTTGTGTGGCAGAGAGTTTAACCCCAGTTCTAACACCAGAAGTTTTAGTGCATTTTTTTGTGAAATCAAGGTAACTTTTTTGTTTTAAATTTTAAAATAACGATAGACATTTTTTTAATAATAATAATAATTGCTTTCATAAGGATTTGTAAAGAATTTGTATTAATTAAAAATATATGTCTTAGTGATTAGCTGTCATTTTAGTTGTTCTGTTTTAAAATTTTATGTTGACATATGACAGTTAGCTTTATTATTTTGACATTAATTTGTTTTGGTTTTTAAAAGAAGGTTAACCTCTCTATTAATAGTTTCATTTCAAAAGATATTTCTTTATTTGTAATAATTTTTTTTTCTGCCACACTTTATAGCCCAATATTTTTTGTAAGTTTTGTAGCAATTCCCACTTGTAAATAGAGTTTATAAATGGATGGGACAAAGTTTTTCTTTGTTATTTTGGTATTTATCTCTGTAACTATCTATATGGTAATTTGTGCCATTTGTTTGTGGTGAGACAACAATAAATGTTTGATTTATTTCTCTAAACCATTTTTTTTTATTTATTTAGAAAAAAAGTTTATACCCCCTTTTTTGTTTTATTTAAAAAGACATATTTTGATATAGTTACAACTAGTTGTTGTAATCGTTATAATTTGTGACCTTGAAGCGGCGTCCTTATTTTAAATAGCTAGAGGTCCTTCCTGTTGTTTGGTTTGTCTATTTGTTACACGAGATTCATGTAAGTACCCCTTTTTGTGTTTCATTTTTGTAGTTTATCTAATCTGACCCCTTGCCATTTAACTTATCCACGACCCAGCTACTCCAAATAAACCCTGAGTGCCGTTCGCATAAGTATCGTTTATTTTGCTTGTCCTATATGCACCCCAATAATTTCTGTCCCAATTTTTAACCCCTCATAATAATACCCTATGTGGTAGGCAAACTATGTTGTTACAAAGTGGGCAAAGTTCAAACATGGACTCAATCTCTTAAATAAAGAGAAACAAAGAACGCAACAAGTCATGACCAAATTTTGCGATGATAAAGAAAACCTTGCAGATCTTAAACTGTCTGAGCCTTGAGTACTCCGTACACAACGGACTAGGTGGGAAAGTTCTCATAATTGGTTTCAATAGCTAATAAAGAGAGGCAAATTAGTAAGTAAGATGTTAACATAGGAACATAAGATAAGTAGATAAAAGAGTTCTGAAATGACCGAAATAACTAAAGGAGATAGAAAGAAAATATTATTGGGAACAAACTTCCATAAACTTGAAACAACTAGTATCGAAAAAAGAGAAACGAATAATTCAATTCCATAAGGAAACTAAGTTCCTCTAGCTGGCTGTATACCATGCATCACAAACAATTTATTTAAACAATTCCTTTATAAAAGGTTTAATCTTCTTCTAGTGCCGTCTCCACTAATGAAGGTTGGCTATAACCATTGCAAATTTGTCTCTATCTTATGCTTTTCTTAAGAGTGTCTGTGTGTAACCCGGACCAGTCGCGAATGGTTTTCAGCCATATTTTTCGTCTGCCAGGATCTCTTTTGCCTTCGATTTTACCCTTCATAATCAGCTGCAACAACTCGTATTTATCATTTCTAAGTAAGTGTCCCAAATATGCTGTCTTTCGCCTTTTAATGGTGGTCAAAAGTTCTCTGTCTCTTCCCATTCTGTGTAATACCATTTCGTTCGTAATATGATCGGTCCATGGTATCTTCAAAATTCTCCTAAAAAGCCACATCGTAAAAGCTATCAGTTTTCTCATTAAGTCAACATTAACCGTCCAGGCTTCGACACCATAAAGAAGAAGAGAGTGGATATAACCTTTTACCATCCGATATCGGATTAGCAAATTGAGTCTTTGGTTACTCAGAAATTTCCACATTTTCAAAAAGACCCTTGACTGCTCTATTCTTGAGCGAATTTCTGATTTCGGATTCAGATCTTCCGTAATCCAGACCCCTAAATATTTCATTTTGTCCACTTGCTCAATATCTTCATTTTTTATCTGGATCCTTGTAATGACTTTGCCCCTCTTACTGATAACCATGGTTTTTGTTTTCTTTATGTTTATTGTTAAACCAAACTCTTTCCCAGTATCACAAATTGTGTTTAGTAACGTCTGCAGATCTGTCTCACTTTTAGCGATAATGACTCTATCGTCAGCATAACGGATGTTATTTATATTTTCACCATATATCTTGATCCCTTCTGCACAGTTTTTAAGTGCTTGCGTAAATAACTCTTCGAAATATATATTAAATAGTAATGGTGAAAGTACTCAGCCCTGTCTCACTCCTCTACTTATCTGTTACCACAGCCTGTTGGTTCCAATAGAGATTTCTCACTATGTTAATGTCATTTTTGTCAAGTCCTTTTCCCTTTAGACATTTCATGAGAATGTTATGATTAACTTTGTCGAAAGCTTTCTCATAGTCTCTAAACGCAACGAAAAGATCTTATTGTTGGTCTTTACATTTTTGGGCAAAAGTTGTGAAACTATACAGAGCTTACACTGTTCCGAACCCGTTACGAAAGCCAAACTGTCTATAACTCATATCCGCTTCGCACTTTCTGAATATTCTTGCATGTATAATCTTTAAAAATGTTTTGAATAGGTGTGACATTAAGCTGATTAATCTATAGTTATTACTAGACTTCGGCAAATATGCATATTGCATATTTTGCATATTATGCATATTTTATGCAAATATTTCATATTTTGGCATATTTGTATAAAAGTTTGCATAAAGTGCATAAAAGTTCAGATTTTTATACTGTATTTGAAAATTTTTAAACATACCAATTTATTTCAATTCTTGTATAAAATTTTGTAGTCATTTTAATCAAGAAATGATCTAAGTACGTAATCTCTACAGGTACAAAACATTTACAATTTCAAAGAAGATCAATTTAAGTAGCCCTCAACATTCTTAGAAAGTCTCGGTCACTGAGGCATTCAGTTATTGGATAATCGCTAAGGGTTCGCTCATTTGCATTTTATGATCTAATCCCCAAATCTATCTACAATTTATTGTATCTTAACAGCAGGTAAACGGCTAATAGTTTTGTTCCTAATTTAGGGATTTTCCAAAATCTCCCAGTTTATTGAATTAGGTACCTAAACATTTCTAATTTGATGCTCAGATTTGTAAATCATTTTTGTTTTGATATTCAAAGCGTAAACACTCGTTGTGCGTAACAAAAAGGAAGATTGTGATTTTATAATGCCTAAAACAACCAGTGCTTCAACTTGGATTAAACCTTATAAAGAGCTGTTTATGGATATGGGAAAAATCTACTGTTCAGTCTGTGGCAAAATTGTAAGTATCTAATATTTTCTATTAAATATCTAATATTTCATACATACAGGGTGTTTCCAAATGACACTTACAACGTTTGACTGTAGATACTTCTCGAAAAATTGAACAAAACGATATAGTTAATGAGAGGTCAAACTTATTTACTTTTCGAGATACAGGGTGTTACAATTAAAAAAAATTAAATTCTTTTAGTTAATAACAACAATAACTTTAAAACCAATAAACGTATTTACTTGAAATTTAGTACTCGTAGGTTGTTTTTAAATGAAAAATAGCTTCCTTTAGTGAGAAAAAATTGTCCATGGTACAATACAATGGTGTGTATTTAGAAAAATTTTTCACCTTTACTTTTTTTTATGAAGTCAGCTATTCTAAAACACAATTATTTTTATTGTAATTGAATTAACAAAAAAAAAACTTTTGTTGAATTTTAAAATAAGTTATATGATGTACTAATGGTTAGTAACAAAAACTAATTTGTGGATTAATACTGCATTTAAAACACTAAGCGAGTGTTTTTTTTCCAAACCAGTTATTTGATTAACCACAAACACCTTGTATATTTTTATATTTTAAAGGTTGGGTTAAAATAAAGGTTTTTATTTTTATTTATAGATAGCATGTGAGAAGAAATTTCAGATAGACCAACATGTGAGAACTGCTTCACACATTGCAAAAAAAGGAAAAGTAGGAGGAAAACATCAAACTTCAATGGCTAAATGTTTCCAATCTAATCCAAAAAAATTAGATAAGCAAGAAACTTTTAATGAAGACTTGTGTCGAGCATTAGTGTCTGCAAACATACCGCTTTCAAAATTAGCAAATGTAAATTTTAGTTCGTTTCTAAAAAAATATTGCAAACTTAATGTTCCAAGTGATCGGTCTCTAAGAAGAAATAATGTGAACAAGCTATACTCGTCGGTGTTAATTAATATTAAGGAAGAAATTGCAGGTAATTATTTTTACATATCTGTAGACGAAACCACTGATTCCTCAGGAAAGTATATTGATCATTTATTGATTGGTGTTCTTAAAGAAGATACCTTACCAAAATCTCATCTTATTTCATGCCAGCAACTTGAGAAAACAAATGCTTTAACAATTTCGCGTTTTATACAAGAAACATTAGCAACTTTTTTTCTTCCGACAACTATTCCTTCTAATAAATTACTGCTTATTTTATCGGATGCTGCTCCTTATATGGTAAAAGCAGGACAAAATTTAAAAATATTTTTCCCAGATTTAATACATGTTACTTGTGTAGCGCATGGATTAAACAGAGTTGCAGAGGAAATACGAAAAAAGTTTCCTCTTGTAAATACCATGATATCCAGTGTCAAAAAAGTGTTTCTTAAATCTCCTATAAGAATTCAACTTTATAAAGAAATGCTACCTAACATTCCTCTTCCACCACAACCTATTTTAACGCGATGGGGAACATGGTTAGAAGCAGCTAATTTTTATGCAGATCGTTTTGTTAAAATAAAGAACATAATTGATACGTTAACAGATGAAAGTTCCCAATCTCTTTTGGATTCTAAACAAACTTTTCAGAGTAACTTGCTTCAACAAGAACTTTCATTTATAAAATCAAATTTTAGTTTTGTTCAAAAAACAATTACTCAGTTAGAATCACCAAAACTGTCATTGTTCGAAAGTACAGCATTAATAAAAGAATTTGCGTCATGTTGTCGGAACGTTAGAGGTAATATTGGAAAAGATATTTTAAAAAAATTTGAAGCTACTATGGAAAAAAATAAAGGTTACCATATTCTTTCTGAAGTAGTCAGTGTTCTAGCTGGAAATATTTCGGAAACAATTAATTTAGAACCAAATGTTTTGGTTAGTTTGAAAAATTCTCCCGTTACATCAGTTGATGTTGAACGAAGTTTTTCCATATATAAATATATGTACTCAGACAGAAGCCACAAGTTTTTGTTAGAAAATTTTGAACACCACTTGGTCATTTATTGTTACCATAATTCTAAATAAGTTTATTCATACTTAAAAATGATGTAGTTACTTAAAATAAATGTAAATCTTAATGAATAGTAGGAAATATTTAGTTATGTACACTTTTCTTTTAAATAAAATTGTTACTATTTTACGATTTTTTTATTTATTTGTATGCATATTTTGTAAAATATTTGCATATTTTCGGGTAAACACGTGCATATTTCTGCGCATATTTTCTACATTTTTATTTGCATATTTGCCGAAGTCTAGTTATTACAGTGTTTGAGGTTCTTGGTTTTTGGTGGCGGAACAAAGGTCGATAGCAGCCATACTGTAGGTATCTCGCCAGATTTGTATATGTTGTTAAAGAGTATAGTTATTGCACTTAAATTGTCTTCATCTATAAGTTTAATCAGCTCGATATGAACTGCATCTGGCCCTACGGTTCGTAGACTTACTACGGTTGCCTCTTCCGCCTAACCAATGAACATTAAGCCCGAAACTGTCCTCTCGTGACGTAATTCTTCCCCTTCAACCAATCAACACTGCAATCGACCTGCCCTCTACATTCAGTGTCAATCGCGAATAAATGGGTTTTGCATTCTTGTGTACTCTGGTGACGTAACTCAAGCATCCCCACCCCAGTCGGAAGAGGTAACCGTAGTAAGTCTACGAACCGTGATCTGGCCCAGAGGCTCTGCCAGATTTTGAGTTGTTTATAGCATGTTGGACTTTAGATTTTAATATTATTGGAGCTTCCTAGTTATCAATTTGTGTTGGTTTGGTTTTTTTGTCCATGAAAAGATCTTTAATATATTTAGTCCATACTTGTTTTATTTCAATTGGGTTATTAATAGGTTTATTATTTTTGTCAATTAATCGGATAGGTGTATTTGTTCGTAATATTTCAAATATTTCTTTCACTTTTTTATGTAAATTATAATGATCATGCTTTTTCTGCAATTCTTCCACTTCGATGCGTGTTTCCATCATCCACTTTCCCTTGGCCTCTTTTAATTTGTTCCTTATTAATTTATGTTTTCTCTATACTTATTTGGGATTTTGTTTCTATATTTCCTTCTTTGTTCCATAATTTCCAGTATTTCTTGAGTCATCCAAGGTTTTCGGCTTGCTGTTTTCTTTTGTAGAGTTTCTTTCTGTGTTTTTATAACAGAATCTTTTTCTTTGCTCCACATAATATTTACATTCTCAGTGTATTTCATTTCTGATGTTAATTTCTTGATCGATACAGTTTAAGCCTCAGCACGGATTTCGTTTATCTTGAGTACCTGAGTTTTCACCTTAGAACTTTGGGATTTTATCTTTTTTAGCCTCAGTTTCATTTTTGAGACAAGGAGGTTATGGTCTGAGGGGACATCTGCTCCAGGAAAAGTCTTACTGCTTACAATGGAATTTCTAAATCTTAGATTGTTTAGAATAAAGTCGATCTGATTTCTAATGCAATTTTGTTCATTTTCCTGTGGTGACCTCCAGGTGTACAATCTACGGGGTGGTAATCAAAACCATGTGTTTATAATATCCAGAAAGGTTTAATATTAGGGTGTAATATTATACCTTTAGGGTATAATGGGGATAGGGTTTTTTAATATTATACCTTTAATAAAGGAATTTGTAAATATTTTATTTTGATAATTCTATGTCCTGGCTGTGTAAAGACATTTCTGCTTATTTCTTGAGCCCTTGTCAGGATTTGGTGACACTCTAAATTACTGTAGCTTGCTGTACTTGCTGTACTTTATTTGGTCTGCTCATCGTATTGCAGATTTTCTTCTAGGTCTTCAGTCTTCTACCCTTCCTTCTACATCCAATAGTTCTATGGTTCTCGTTCTTTTAGCTATATACCCTTTAGGATCTTATCTAATATAATAATGAACACAGTTTAGATTTTTGAAACACTATCTTGATGTAAATTTATTCTTAATCCCCATTTCCTTAATTTCTACATACCTATACATACACTTCCGCAGTTTGCAGAAACGAGTTAAAAGAATTTCATAAACTACTACCTTGTATCGAAATAAACGCAAACGGGGGTGTTTTTCACCCTTGCGTGATACAAAGGTAAATATAGGTTAAAGTTGAACATCGTTGCCACTTAAAAACCTAATAAAACATTAATGAGAGGCAAAATACCTGTTATGAGCAAAAAGGGAGATTGTTTGTGATTGATTATGTGTGTATGCAAAATAAGGAGCTGTTTGAGATTATTTTATAACGGGTTTCTGAGGTTGTAATTGAATATTTTACATTAGGTATAAAATTATTTTAGACACAAATGTTAGACTATAAAATTCAGTATAAAACTTCATTGCTCCATATTTTATTATATTATGCCATATTTATTATCTGTTATATTGTGTGTGTATAAAAGAATAGGAAAATTAAAGAGGACAGAAAAAAGGAATTAATGAAAGTTTTCATGATGATGGGAAAAAAAAAATTAATTATCACTTAAAGAAAGAAAGTATTTAAAGGGTATTTGCTACAAGAAGAAACTATAAGGGATCTTTAACTCTTGGTCACTCATGTGGTTTTTTTAATTCGCGAGCACTCTCGGGGTGCCATTGCTCCCCATAAATTAAAACCAGGTTTTCGAAAAAATCGTAGATTTCACTGTAATTTTGAAAATATTGTATTATATTGTGTTGGGTATATTAACAAATTAAATAACAAACAAACGATTAAAAATAAAATTTAACTAGGAACTGTTAAACATTACAAAGAAGTAACTTTTAAAGAAAAAATTTGGTCATTTTAAAACAAACACAAATATTTTCTGATGGCATTTTAAACTAATTACTATTTAAATGAGAATAAGCCACAATTAAAGGTTAAAGTACGTTTATTGACGTTTCAATTTCCACTTCGGAAATCGTTCTCAAAATACAAACATTAGTAAATTAAACAAATTTTGTTTTTTTGTTACTTGGTGAAAAATTCTTCTAATAATTTAATTTTATCTGACTCATTTATATTGACAATTCAGACATACATTATACATTTGAAGTAGACGACCTTAAAATGATATTGCCAATATTGTTGAGTTGCGCTCCTGGGACGACTTTACTTATAAGATAGTTCATTCGATTACATGAAATCAACATTAACTTGAGAATATCCATCAGAAAAGATCATAGCATGTAATTCGTCTTTAACCCTTAAATGCCCAATCGGGGTCACTATGGGACCCCAGACATACATTTTTGGCTATAATATCTTTATTTGAAACATTTGGCAACCGCGCAATCAGGTATTTGTGTGGACGTGTCTCCTACGTTTTCTGTTAGTATACCACGAACATTCGTGAGGTGCAGTGGTCTGTAAGAGATATTTAGATAAGTGGGGTCTCGCTGTGACCCCGATTGGGCATTTAGAGGCACCAGAATATTTTTATTATTTTTAACATTTTTCGTCAGTTTACATTGAAAAATGGACCATAAGAGAATGAAAATGACAATAAGCGACCAAGAACATGAAAAAATTATCCGAAATATAGAAGAAGGGATATCAGACTCCGATTTCGACTATGAGATTACCGACGAATCAGATAGCGAAGAGCAAGATGTTTTTGAGGAAAATGTTTCGGAAACTGAGGACAATTTAGAAGTCAACAGTGACGAGGAATCAGATGCAGAACCTACCGAAGTGGACGATAATATTAGTGAGCTTAGTGGTCCAACATATACATCCAAATCTGGAATGCAGTGGAATAGCCTACCTTTCGTGAGATCCAAGAGGCAACAAAAAAATATTATAAATGTACATCCAGGCTTAACAAACTATAGTAAAAATTCCAACACGTTTTTAGACTATTTCAATTTATTTTTGACCGAAGAGATGAAGAATGTCATATGCCTTCATACTAATGAAGAAGCTGTTAGGCGTTATCAAGAGTGGAACGAAAAACATCCGAATAACAAAAAAGAGTGGACGGTACTTACCAACAATGAACTGGATAGATTTTTAGGAGCACTTATCAAAGCTGGTGCTTTAAGGTGTGGGAAAGAATCGACACGAGAGATATGGTCTACAGACACCTCAATACGCCGGTCATTTTTTACAGCCGCATTCGCTAGGAACCGATTTGAAGAATTATCGAGTTTCTTGGGGTTTGATGACAAAGTGACCAGGGTGGAGCGGAAGGAACAGGATAAGTTAGCGGCGATACGAGTAATTTGGGACATGTTCGTCTCTAACTGTGACAAAGCCTTTGAACCATACGAACATATAACCGTTGACGAACAGTTAGTGAGTTTTAGAGGAAAGTGTCCTTTTAGACAATATATAAAATCAAAACCTTGCCGCTATGGGATAAAAATTTGGGCTGCCGCGGATGTTAAAACATCTTATTTATCAAAACTTCAGGTGTACCTTGGAAAACTACCAGGTGGTAGAATAGAGAAAAATCAGGGATTTCGTGTTGTGAAAGATCTGGTGGAACCATATCATGGCAGTTGGAGAGGAATTACAACTGACAACTTTTTTACCAGTGTTCCTCTTGCTCAATATCTTTTATCTAAAAACCTTACTTTACTTGGGACCGTCCGCAAAAATAAACCTGATACACCACCACAACTAAGTTTGACAAAAAGACCTGCGGAGTCGTCAATATTTGCTTTTACTAAAGAATTAGCTATGGTTTCGTACATACCTAAAATACACAGGATGGTACATCTTCTTTCAAGTCAACACGATAGTGATATAATTTGTCAAGACTCTCAAAACAAACCCTTGATGATTTTAGACTATAATAATACCAAGGGTGGTGTTGATAATGCCGACAAACTGATTAGGGAATATTCCTGTAAAAGACCAACTGCTCGTTGGCCATTCAGGCTCTTTATGAATATTATAGACATATGTGCACTAAATGCCTATATTTTATACATTGAAAAAAATCCTGATTGGAAGAAAAATAATTTTTCACGAAGACGTATTTTCCTGTTACAATTAGGGGCTGAGCTTGCTCGAAACAACATGGAAAAAAGAGCGAAATATATAAAACATAAAGCCTATGTAAAATCTGCTCTAAAAGATTGTGGCATACCAATGGTAAACCCAACTACCGAAGTTGCAACTCAATCCGTCCATTCAGCTAAGAAACGTGCTCGTTGTTACCAGTGTCCGCGAAACTGTGACAGAAAAGTGAATACCGTTTGCTCTTTTTGCAAAAAATTTATATGCCAGGTGCACAGAAAAGAAGAAAAAACTATTGTATGTAAAAATTGCAACTAAAAGTTATATGCTTATATTATTATTTAATTTTAATTTTGTTCGAATTGAAAATAATTTGTTTCTAGAAAAGCCGTTAATTTTGTATGAAAAATAAATAAAAATTATTCAAATATGCTTAAAATTATTTTTAACCGTGTTTTCCTTTTAGTCAGTGCTAAATGACGTTACTAAATTGAAAATTTTAGTGGGGTCCCTAGGAGACCCCACATGGGCATTTATGGTTATTTTCATATCACGGGCATTTAAGGGTTAAAAAGATAAATACATGCCATGATGACAGTAAAATTCTCCTGTTAGTGATTCCATAGTAAATTATGAGGGAAAAACTTGGAAAAAAACCTCATAATACTATCCCGACATGGTAAGTATTTGGTCGTGTATTTAGTTTACCTTCAATAAACACCAAATTCTAATTTTATATGTTTGTTATTAAAAAAACATAAATGATGTATGCTCCATATGTTACTGACTTACTAATAATGGTATTTCCCTTTTAAAAACATCCTCTATCAATATGGGTAACCAGATCCTACTACATTCTGCCGAGGAATTTGCAACACAATTGGTCTCATTTAGCATAATTGGAGCCGCTTCTTTAATTTTTCTCTTTTTACCATCCGTTTCTTTTAGGACTATATTTGAATCATTTCATTAAATCCTATGTTCATTATCCCATGCGTATTTACATATTTGAGATCTATCAAATTCTCTATTTTTGATATAAGATTGATGTTCACTTATTCTAACATTTAATGGCCTTGATGTTTCACCTAAATAAAACTGATCGCATTCACAAGGTATTTTATAAATGCAATTCTTTGTCGTTTCTTGTTCATTGTTAGGTTTGGTTTTGGACAAAATAGATCTTAACGTGTTTGTTGTTTTGAATGTTGGTAAAATGTTGAATTTATTTCCTATCCTTTTAAGTGATTCTGATAATCTTTTTATGTATAGTATTGTTATTTTCCTCGTATTATTTTTTGTGTATGCTGTAGAATATCGTTCTAAGTTGTTCTGTTCTATTCGAATAATTGTTGAAAACTCCTTATTTATAAACGATAAAGGATGATCATTTTTTAATAAAACAGATGTTAACAAATCAAGAACGAATTTTCGTTAGAACAAGTAATTTTGGCTCTATCATATAAGGATTTAATGATTCCCCTTTTAATATTAATATTGTGATTTGATTTGAAATTTAAATATCTGTTGGTGTGTCTTGGTTTTCTATACACCTGAGTCTCATATCCAGTATCGTTCTTAGAGATTAAAACATCCAGGAAAGGTAGTGTGTTATTATATTCCTTTTCCATGGTAAATGTTATTGTCTCTTCTCTATCGTTTATATCATTTAGGAATGTGTCCAACAGCTTTGATCCATGAGGCCATATTGAGAATACATCATCGACATATTTCCAGCATACTGCGGGTTTGTTTAGAAATAATATTTGTTTCAAAATCTTTCATTAATATATCGGCTAATAATGGAGATAAACTAGAGCCCATTGCTAGACCAAAATTTTGTTTATAGAATTCATTATTTAGTTGAAAATATGTATTATCAGTACATAATGTTAATAACTCCATTATAGCTGATATGTTTAGTCTTGTTCTAGTTGCCAATGTATCATCACTCTCTAATTTTGTCTTGACTATATTTAAAGTCTTATCTAATGGCACATTCTTAAATTAACTATTTATGTCAAAACTTACCAAAGTATTATTTGAATTAAATTCAATATTTATTGATAATTTATTTAAAAAATGTTGTGTATTTTTTAAAAATGTGTCATTTTTATTTGCAATTGGTTTTAAAATATTTAATAAAAATTTTGATAGATCACTACAAGGAGAATTCATGGTACTACAAATGGGTCTAAGTGGTATATTCCTTTTTGTGAACTATCGGAACTCCATAAAAATGAGGGTTGTTACTGTAATGAGTTGTAATTAATCTTCTCTGATAACTTGTTAAACAATCTTTAAACTTGAATAAAGTTATATATATATATATATATATATATATATATATATATTGTTTTCCAAAGACTTTGTTGGATCCTTTGTTAATTTTGTATAAGGTCCGTTTATTATTAGATCTTTAATTTTGTTTTCATATTGAACTTTATCCATTTTCACAGTTGCATTCTCCGTGTCTGCTGGTAGGATGATTATGGAGTCGTCATTTTTTAAAGTTTTGATAGACTTTAGTTCCTTTTTGCTTATGTTTTATTCAATTTTAATAGACTTTTCCAATTCAAGTTTACATAATACTTTGTATTCTTTCTTTTCGTGGGTTGGTAAACATTGAGATATTTTTTCCACTAAGCTTATTATGTCTAAAAATTATTATTATTATTTTCTATGATCTTTTCTGATGGATATTCTCAAGTTAAAGTTGATTTCATGTAATCGAATGAACTATCTTATAAGTAAAGTCGTCCCAGGAGCGCAATTCAACAATATTGGCAATATCATTTTAAAGTCGTCTACTTTAAAATGTATAAGGTATGTCTAAATTGTCAATATAGATGAGTCAGATAAAATTAAGATATTAGAAGAATTTTTCACTAAGTAACAAAAAAAAACTTAAAACTAAAAAATTTGTTTAATTTACTAATGTTTTTATTTTGAGAACGATTTCTGAAGTGGATATTGAAACGCCAATAAACGTACTTTAACCTTTAATTGTGGCTTATTCCCATTTAAATAGTAAAAACTCAAATATTTTAAAAAACTAGTAAAAGGGTAGTTTTTGGCGCTAATGTCTAGTTTGAACGAAGTTTGTTACGTCAAGCTCCGAAGATGGCTTTGCAAGCCGAATGCGCTCAGCAAGGACTTTTACACACGTCAAAAATACTTCCTCTTTTCCACCTTTAATTTATCATAAGTGTGTACAAAAACATATCAGACTTTTCATTTCTTTTTTTATATCTTTAGAGCGAGAACAAACAGTACATGGTTGCTTTTTTATTGGTGACAATCCTTCAGAACTAGGCTCTGAAACATTCAGAATCCTTTTGAGTGGTTAAGGTAATGATAGTTGAGTGGATATTTTTTTAATTTGCTCTTGAACCATACTCAACCCCACAGATTCCAAGTACTCTGATCTTCTAGGATCTACTAGTATTTCGTTGCGATGGGTTTTATTGCAATTATAAATAGCGAAGCCGTTAAGAAGTGTCTAAAATATAAAATAACTTTAAATGGCCATCGTAAATATACTTTTCTCTCTCTCTCTCACTTGGCTCTCTCCACATTTCAATTAGTATCACTGTAAAATAGAACTATTTATGGTTTCTATTGATTTGTAGTAATTGTGACAGTTATGTAGATATCAAGAACACACTTTGTTTCATTTTGAACAATGTGACACCAAAATCAATGCCAGTTTTTAGTGAAATATGAAAATTGAAGTTCCAATGCTACGTTACCCAACGTATACCCGCGATTTCT
The DNA here is from genome assembly GCF_040954645.1 of Diabrotica undecimpunctata. Classification (NCBI taxonomy): domain Eukaryota; kingdom Metazoa; phylum Arthropoda; class Insecta; order Coleoptera; family Chrysomelidae; genus Diabrotica; species Diabrotica undecimpunctata. The sequence continues at coordinate 41,982,041 of NC_092810.1, read as the reverse complement.
CGTATGAATGATGTTCTTCTTCTGCAAGTTCCGCTCCTATCGGAGATTGGAAATCATTCTGGCAATTATAACTTTGTTGGTTACGCGCCTCAATAGTTCAATTGAACTGCATCCAAACCATTCACGGAGATTGCGTAGCCACGAGATTTTACGTCTTCCTACGGTTCTTCTACCTTTGATTTTTCCCTGCATTATATTCCTTAGTAGTTCGTATTTTTCACCTCTCATGATGTGCCCCAAGTATTCCAATTTCCTGATTTTTATGGAATTTAAAACTTCGCATTGTTTTCCTAGTTGTTCGGGAACTTGTTCGTTTGTTTTGTGATCCATCGATGCTATTTTCAAAATACGTCGGTAACACCACATTTCGAATGCTTCTAGGTTTTTAATGTTGGATTTTTTAAGTGTCCAAGCTTCAACCCCATACAAAAGGGTAGAGAAAATATAACATCGAAGCATTCTTATTCGGAGCGATATATTGATATCGCGATTACAAAAAAGTTTTCTCATTCTATCAAAAGTTGACCGTGCAATTTCAATGCGGCATTTTATTTCTTTTGTCTGATCAGTATCTTCTGTGATCCATGCTCCAAGGTATTTGTACAAAGATATTTGTTCAATTTCTGTAATATCTAGTACTAGCTTAACTTTAATGTTTTGTGCTTTTGTAAATACCATGAACTTGGTTTTCTTCAAATTTATTTTTAGTCCATAATCGTTGCAATATATATTTAGTTGTTCAGCAAGTTGTTGCAGTTCTTCTAGTGTTCCTGCTAGAAGGACGGTGTCGTCAGCATATCTTATGTTATTAAGTGGCTCACCGTTTATTATAAGGCCCTCACTGACCTCGGCAAGCGCTAATTCTAAAATGGCTTCACTGTATAAATTGAATAACAAGGGTGGTAAAATACACCCTTGGCGGACCCCACGGCGAATCTGGATATCCTCGGTCATTTCATTTTCAACTTTCACTTTTGCTGTTTGGTTCCAATAGAGGTTACATATGATTCTAATGTCTCTACTGTCTATGTTTTTATTTAATAAAATTTCTTTAAGCCGAATATGCTGCACTCTGTCAAATGTCTTCTCAAAATCAATGAAACAGGCATATACTTCCTGATTTATATCTAAGCATCTCTGCGAAAGATTACCTACTGCAAACAGTACATCTCGTGTTCCCAGTCCTTTCCTAAATCCCATTTGTGTATTACTTATGCCTTTATCTAATTTTTTATGTATTCTATTGTGAATTACTTTTAAAAACAATTTTAAGACATGACTCATTAAGGCTATGGTGCGATGTTCATTGCATTCCTTTGCATTGGCTTTTTTGGGTAGCAGTATGAATGTTGATTGGAGCCATTCTTTAGGTATTATACCTGTTCTATATATGGTATTGAATAGATCTAAAAGAAGATCAATAGATTCAGTATTTACAATTTTGAGTAATTCGATCGGAACTTCATCAGGCCCGGGAGATTGTTTCATTGCATATTCAATTTCTTCTCGTATAATGTCAGGCCCAGTATCATCCCTAAATTCTTTTGGTGCTTCTGTTCTCTTTTTGTCTTCCAAAAGTTGTGCTATATATTGGGCCTATCTCTGCATTTTGTTGTTTATGTCTGTTATATGTGCACCACTTTCATCTCTTAGTTGCCTAGTTTGAAGTGTTTTTCTCATTCCTCTTAATTCTTTAATTATTTTATGCATGTTAAAAAAGTCATATTTTTTCTCAATTTCTTCTAGTTCTTGTCACTGCTTATGTAACATTCTCTCCTTAGCTTCTTTTATTCCCTTTTTAACTAATTAATCAGTTTCATTATATTTAATTGGATTTTTTGATTCGAATTATTTTCTTTCATTCATTAATACATGTAGTAGTAATGTAGTAGTATTTCTTCAGTCATCCAGTCTTTATGTTTCCTTTTCTTTGGTTACGACCAATGAAAAATTAATGAATGATGTTACGTTGTATTTTTTCTACATCTTGTTTATCTTTGCTCTCTTTTTTGTGAGGTTTAAGCATTTTTATACAATCATTTGGTATTCTGATCCCCTAGAGACTGCACGTTTATTTTTTCAGTATATTTGGGTGTAGCGGCAGTAGCGTAGTGGCTATGTTACTACAGAACAATCAAAGCCTTCGTTCCTGACTACATAAGTGTCTTTAATTTATGTTTTAACCCTAACGTTGGACGTTATCCAAAAGGTTACACGACTTTTAGTTTTTAGAGAATTTGAATAGTTTTTTCTTGATCAGTGATACGTTTAGTAGAAATTTGCCCAACACCAACGATCTATATATTATATTTGGCGATGTTTAAGATTTTACTTCCAGAATTTGTTTTGGATCATTTCTCTGTTGGTGTTAAATGTATTGTTTGTATTATGCATTCTATCGTTGACTGCTAATCTCTTCAATTGATGCAGTTAAATTTATTATGATATGAAAATATTTATTAATAATTATTGTAGCAAACTATTTCTAGGTACAAATCACATGTGAATTTATAGCTGAGTGAATATCAATTTAGTTTATTAATATAACTTGTTTGTGAATAATTATTAAATTGATCATCCTTAAAATATTTCAGTAAATCTAGTAATTGGCTCTAAATAATGTATTAAAACAATTGTTTATTATACATTCTCTATATCAATTATTTGTTTTAATTAATAACTAATTTAGTTAATTTCTCATGGTATGATTTTGAATGATTTTGATTTCATATCAGTAACAAAAGAAAACACATAAAATATTGACAAAAAATAAGTGGACGACACAGGAAATCCTACACTTGATGGATGTTTGACAGAAATATAAAAATAGAAATATTAACATTAAAATCAACGCGGTTCAACTCGGAAGACTGGTGAGTTTAATATTATAATTTTTATAATAGTATTAATCTTAGCTCTAAGTTTATATATATATATATATATATATATATATATATATATATATATATATATATATATATACAGGGTGAGTCACCACTAACGGGACAGAAGATTACAGCGAAACGGTAAAAGATTTAAAAAAAAATTGAAATGAATAGTATGTAGGTTGATAACCGCTACATTTTAAAATTATTTTCAAATATACAGGGCATCTCAATAAAGTGCGGCATATCAAAGTTATATTTTTTCTTATAGAACACCCTGTATTTTATTGGATTTTCTGATTGTCTGCAAAAAATAAGGTATAGTTTTATAAGACTTCCCTATACCTATGTACAGAGTGTTCTGAATTATGTCGAATTTTCTTAAAATGTAAAACTTTAAACGAGGACTCATTCTTAATTTATTTAAGCAATTCTAATAAAATTACTTATACAACTAAATAGCTGGATATTGGTCGAATGTATTTCATGATTAATTATTAAACAATTATTTACAGGGTGTTCAAAATTTAAAGTTTCATTATTGGATTATTCAATGTGTAATATAAGGCTTATTTTAAATGGAACATCCTGTATATTAATAAATTATTTAATTAAAAAAAAAATTTCTCTTTCGAATGATATACGGATGTCCTATAACTAGAACTGATAGTTTTGCCGTAATTTAAAATTTTGTTAAACGGAAATCGATTTTAAATATTTATAATTGTTACTTTCCATTTTTAAACCCATCATATTGACATATTGTTATAAACGAAACCAGTGTAGTTGTAAATACATTTTTTGTAAATAAACTAAAATTTTTATGTCTTTGGATTTGTATTCGTTGGGAATAGGATAATTAGTATTAAAATATGATGACAAGAAAATAAAAAAAAAATTGTTGAAAATCTGATGTTTTTTAGATTTTCTACGATTCATCAAGTGAAAGGCAACTGCGCAAAGGTTACAGTTTTCAAAAATGACGTAGATATTAACGTTATGTTTAATTTTTTGTATTATTTTAAGTATTAAATATTTAAATAAAAATATATATAAAATAATAATAATAATAATAATGATATACCTATAACTTCTTACGTGCTTACGAGCACACACTCTTTTTTTGAAAACAATTAAATACATAACAAAACAGTAAGAATTTTAATAAAACAAATAATACAAAATGAATAATGAACATAAATAATATAAAATAATCAAAAACTTAGTATAACTAAAAAATGTTCAGATGTGTAACAGATGTTCAAATCTTGTTCGCACAACAAGCGATTCTATCTTCGAATGATTTACTTACATTATTTAACATAGCAGGAGTTATTGAAGCAAACGCGTTTATAATTCTTAATTTCATGTCATCTCTAGTAGTAGGAGGTGTAGCATATACAATATTTTCAATATAACCCCACTTAAAAAAATCCATCTTGGTTAGTCCTGGTGACCTAGGGGGCCAATTATATGAACCACCTCTACCTATCCATCTGTTTGTAAATTTTCTGTTAAGATAGTTCCTAACATTACGTGAGAAACGAGCAGGAGCTCCGTCCAACTGGAGCCACATTTTTGTTCGTAGACTAAGTGAAAGGTTCTTAAGCAGTGTCCAAAAATCTTGTTTTAAAAAATTTAGGAAATTTGTCCCATTGAGATGTCCGTCAAAAAATACGGGCCGATAACGTACTCGCCCATAATGCCGCCCCAAACATTATAGTTTATTTTTATGAACGAGAGAGTAATTAGCATAATTTTAACTGGTAGCTCCGACCACTCCATGGGCGTGCTCAAGATTAATTGAAAAATTACTTTGAATAATTGTAAAAAATAAATGAATTATTTCAGTGTTATAAAGTGTTATGTGTATGTAAACAAAAGTGACCTCTTTTATCACACAGTATATTAGAACTGACTGGCCTACATTAAAAAGGGTTTTAAAAAATTCACATTTTTTTTAATTTTTAAAAATTACAAAAGAGAAAAAGAGTTTTTAAAACCGTCTAAGGTATGTTAAATAGATGAATAAAAATATTAATATAAAACTTACAGCTACTTGTTACAAATCCAAATCAGATTCAGAAGATGAACTTTCAGAACCAAGATTTATAATAACTGGCTCGATCATTTTATCACTAATATTGTCCAGCTTCCACATTTTTTCCTCTTCTTTAATAGTGTGATTTACTGCCTTTTCCCAGTTTTCAGGTTTTACATTATTTACGGCCTCCAAAAACAACTGTTTAACATCATGAATTTTAAAAGTGGTATTTTTTCTTGAAACTTCACTCTTTATCTGTGCCCATACCAGTTCAATCGGGTTTAATTCACAATGATATGGTGGGGATCTAAGTACTGTCATTCCACGATTTTTGGCAATTTCATCAATTTCATATTTTTTAAAATTTTCTTTATGAAGGGCACACAACGAATAAAGTTCCTTTCTTATAGATCCGGAATGGTACGTAATATTTTTTGAACTCAGCCAATTCTGCAAGTCTTTTTTTAACCACTTGGTTGTGGGCAGTCCTTCTATAAGTCTGGAGTGATAACTTGCATTATCCATTACTATTACACAGTTCTTAAGAAGAAGATCTATCATTTGTTCGAACCATTCTTGAAAGACATCAGCGTTCATGTCTTCATGGTAGTCACCGGTAGTAGTTGATTCAAAAGTTAATAAACCACCTTCAACAAAACCGTCTGAACTGCCAATGTGTACTATTATCAGCCTGCGTCCCTTTCCTGATGGTGGGTTTAAACCAGTAGATAAGTTATTTAGAAAAGCGTGCCTTTGACTTGTAACAGTTTGATCCTGCCAAAATTTATTTGGTGTATGACCCTTGTTGATCCAGGTTTCATCAAGATAAAATATTTTTCTTTTTTGGTTTCTCATTTCCTTTATGGTTCTTAGAAAATGTCTTCTCCATATGACAATATCGCTTCTTTCTAATAAAATAGACTTTCTGGGATTCTTTTTCCAGCGGAAGCCTATTTCTTTTAAAAGTTTCCATAACGTACTTCGACTCATTTCTGGGTAATCCTTATCATCTCGAACTGAGACAAGAACTTTATCCAATGTTGGAAATTCTTGTCTAAAGAAGAATTCAATTCTTTAAAATGATATTCTATTTGAAATTTTGGTTTCCCTGGAGCATTACGTGGCATTTGAAAACTACCACATTTCTCTTCTTTAATAACTCTGTAAATCGTAGATTTCCCAACACCAAGTGTACTGCTAACTAACTCAACGGTCTCATCAACACTTTCACATAAACGTTTGTCTGTAAATGATTTAAAACAATTAAATATTAATGTTTTTTCATTAACTGTTAGAGGACCAATTTATCGGCGTTTACACGGCACTTCCAAATTTTCCATAACACTAGTATACACAATAAACTGCACCTTGCAACTGAAGTACCTACTTTTAGTGAACTGTTAAGAATTTTGAATACGCCATTAATAGATAAAAATTGTTTTTATATCAAGAAAATTAAACATCGAGAACATTCTGTAAAGCAGAAGTAGAGAGATTCACAGTTATTGATTTAAAAAAAAATTGTAGACAAAAAGAAATAAGATTTTTTTTTTGTAAGTGTTCTGTAAGTGTAAGTATATGATATAAAGATATGAGAATAAATAAAATTTGCAATATTGAATATCGATTTCTGTTTTGATAAAATAAACGACTTTTATAATTTCTAATTGAAATCCATATGTGAATTATTTTGATTCTCTTGTGTCTATCCCTATAAGGAAACCACTGAGAAATATTTGAAGCCACAAAAGTAAGTATTGATAAGATCATTCAGCCCTGAGATTTATATTTTATTTATGTTTGGATTTGTTTAATTAATAAAATAATTAATTGATTAATTAAGTGGAGTAGATTACCTCTATAAACATCAATAGAGTCAAAGTAGATCATAATAATATTATACATATATATATATATATATATATATATATATATATATATATATATATATATATAACATTTGAACTTTTCTAGGAAAAGCGTAAAAACACGTCAAATTGAAGGGGGAGATATTATGTCATATTTAAACTTGCTAGGTGAGGCACCCCTCACCCCCTGTATCATCCCTTTAATTTTTTAAATTACTTCACCTTTTTTTGAAGTGATTAGTTTATGAGATACACATTTTTTCTTTGTTTACACTTTGCAAGAAATAATCGAAATTATAGGTTTATACTACAAACATAATACTTTTTAGCTGCTGCTAGAATTACCACACCACAATAGACATGCAACTTATAAGTATGTGATTTAACTTATGAAGAGATTTTGATCATCCTCTCGAATGTTGCAAATTTGAGACAATGCATCATTAATAATCCACAATTGTTATAAGCAGTATTTGCTTTTCCGATAAATGCTCATTTTTATTAAATGTCTTGATGAACAGACATAATTGCCAATTCTGGGCTGAGAGTGATCCACATATTGTGCGGACCATTTTTTATCACTGGTAACTTAAATGGTGCATCGTGTCTTAAGTTACTTAGACAAGTGGGTAATCATATCAGAAAAATAGTAGAAAATGATAATAACCTTGCTGCAAATTTGGTTTTATTTCAACATGATGAAGCTCCCTCCACACTTTGCTTTACCTGTGCGATAATTTCTAAACGAAACTTTTCCCGCTCGTTAAATAGGTAGAAGGGTACAGATGGATTGGCCACCTATCAAAACCTTTTAGGCTAGCAACATATTACCAATGTATTGTCCTAATTTTAAATGTACGTAAAACTACTTAGACTCATTGTCAAGCCCTTAACATTTTTTTTTATGTTAAAATTGTCATGTTTGTTTTGAAGCGCTTTGTGATCTTGATACTCTTATATTCGATATTTCCGTTGTTCTAAAATTTCCTTCTTTCATCGACGATTAACAATATTTCTTCAGTTACCTTCAATAAAAGAATAGATACAATTTTTGAAGCTTTACTTTTGATTGCTGTTGCTACCTGTTTTTCACAGTTTTCCAAATACGTCGTTAGACCTTCCTCGTTTTCTTATCTACTGAATCTTTTTTTATTTTATTAAGTTACCGTTTTAGATAACAAGTTTTAATCCAACTCCACATATTTAATAAACCGGAAGTGAGTCAATACTATCATAGTGATTTTTCCCCAACTTCGAGAAATATTCCTCACGTATGAAAAACAATAACATACTGTTTATTTGTATTTCCTTTATCGGATATGAAATGCCCCTGCATTCGTAATAGCTTTCAATACATATACGGTCGGTATTTCTAAGAAATATGGTGAAAACAATAGTGCTTGAGTATTGATTGAATTTTCAGTTTACCCCGAGCATGAAAATTCACAGTATGTGTGTGTGCACGAAAACTTTTCTTCTTCGGGCTAAACTTGCAAATTTTACATGTATGAGCAGATCGTATTTTTCTTTAGAAAACTCAGGTAATGTTCAAATTTAATTTTAGGATTTTTCACGACGAGAAAGTCAAACTCACGTTCAAAATTCTCTTATAGGATACTAATATGTTTGTTGAATAAATAACTTTGTAAAAACGTAAAAGAAACTATAATAATATCAATAGTAAACTTTATTAAAAAAAACTACATCAGTGTAAGCAAAATAAGTAAAGAAAAATTGAATAAAGTATCGTCGGACAAAACCAATTACTTAAATTAATATATTGAGATATTCACCTATTTTAAGGTTGTAAATAAAGTAACCAGTGACCGATCTAAACATTTGCCTTGGGAGAGAAACTTCGAATAAAACACCAACCCAAACAAATAAAAAAAAATAAATCTAAACTATACAAAACACGTACATTTTAAAACCAAATTGTGTACAGTGGTTACAAATATTAGGGTTTAAATTAATTACCTTATATGCATTAGGTTTCCTTAATTTTCCCAACTACTGGGCTTCTTGTGTTGAATCTGTGGTTTAAATTTTATGTTAGCTAAAATTTTTGTATGTTTCAACCATTTTTTTCTTCAACCCTTCAGTAGTCCCTAGGATTTTTTGAAAATTGGTAGTATCGCGCGGTCGAGACGACCGTTTGGTATTTTACTTCTTAGTTTGTGTTATTTGGAACCAGTTTAAGTAAAACACGATTTTATTAAGGTTTAATAAGTAGAGTAACATATTACAAAATAATATAAAAACTAAACTAATGTTAAAAACACTGGACAGAACATTAAAAAAACTATTTTCTACTTCGATAAAAAAAGGAAACTTTTAGTTAATCCGAATGAGTTCAGTTGGGCACTCTTCGCATACTGCACGTGTATGTTCTCTGCATAAAAACTTTTTACATTTACAGCACGAAACAGTCGTTTTCCGGTTCTTTTTACGGTCGCAAAAGTAGCATCTACCATGTACTCCTTCATTCGTTGGAGTGCTGTCTGTGTTAGGAATATTACATATGGCCTTAATACGTAACTTCAGATCTCTATTTAAATTGTCTACTGTTGCTCGGACCCGTAGATGTTTATCCATAAGAGAAAATGCTAAATGCTTCAAAAATTTTCTTCTAAGCATTTTATTATAAGCAAGGTTGTTACTTGCATGAATCACTAACGAATTAATGCCTGCGATATTTAGTATGGTGTTAAAAATTACCATGGGCCCTCGTCCTGTTTTTCGTGAAACATCATAAGAGGAGCATAACTGATCAACGACGTCAACAGCGCCTTTTGTTTTGTTATAAAACGTCAGAATTTCTGGTGTATAATGTTCAAATGTTTCTCTATCATCATGTAGACTTGAAACAAGCAATACAACTTTCTTCATTTTGGGGATATACGACACTAAGGTACATGTATCGCTAAAGGCGAACATACTTGATTTTAGAGGACGAGATCCTTAAAGTAATTCAAGGGGCAGTTCCCTTTTGTTCTTTCTAATGGTTCCTACAACAGTCAATCCAAATTCTTTTTCTAAAACATCTATTAGAGGAATGCTAATGAACCAATTATCTAGAGTAAGGTTGCGCCCAGAATTCTTTATTGGCGCACACATTCTTTTTACAACTTCTTTCGGGGAATTGTTTACAGTAAATGGGTCATCTGGTTGACGACCCACATAAACCTCCATATTTATGGTCTAATACATTTCAGCATCACATAAACTAAAAATTCTGAGCCCATACTTTGAGGGTTTACTTGGAATAAATTATATCCAAGGGCAATTCCCTAAAAATCCAGGAAGCATTTCATCGCATGTTAAATTTTGCGAAGAATTATATCCTGATTTACACTTTTCTACGAATTTGTCGAAAAATACTCAGATGTACTTTCTCCACACTGTACTATCTTTTCCCCTAAAAACACTTTCTTCTTGTACATTATTCAGTAAAACTTCTCTTATTTCCTTTAAATCCTTTTCTTGTTCACTTTCCGAATCTTCCGACCTCTCATCAATAACTTCCGGATTTACTTCATTCTCGTCATCGTCGTCATCATATTCTATATCAAGCGGTTCTTCTTCCATGAGGGCTTGAATTCTCCTTTGTTCCGCCTCATAGTCCATTCTAAAAATAAAGCCAAACAAGTTATATATAAAAGTTTACTGTAGCTTAAAATTTAAAAAAAATTAATATTTGATTGTCAATAATAGAACAAAGAAAATTATGAAATATCGTAATAGTAATTTGCTGCAAAATAATTTAAAATTTGATGACTAATTACATAGTAAAAGAAAGAAAGGTATATTCAAAAGGTTACTAAACAATAAGACAAAAGTATAATAGTATATTATTTAAAAAAACTAGCGGTGATAAGATAAGATAAGAAACACAATAAAACGATTAATAAAAACTTTTTAGCTGACTAGTCGCGCGCGGAAATTATGACCTTTGCGCTGTAATTCCTAATCAACAAACCTCCCGCTACTCTGATTTAGTACTGAGGCTCCTTGTATCGAATAAGTAAGCTACTGAAGGCCGTGGTTGCCAAATGTAATTTTTTTCCGAAATATTAGCAATTTTTAATACGTGCGGTCTTTTTGACCATGTAGCGACTAGACAAGGGTTAAGGTTGTAAATAAAGTAACCAGTGACCGATCTAGACATTTGCCTTGAAAGGGAAACTTTGAATAAAACACCAACCAAAACAAATAAAAAAAATAAATCTAAACTATACAAAACACGTACATTTTAAAACCAAATTGTCTATAAAGGTTACAAATATTAGGGTTTAAATAAATGACCTTATATGCATTAAGTTTCCTTGTTGGGATTTTGGAAAATTTCTCTATTTCCCCGTCTAATTTAACTGGAGGTAACTAGTATTTGATTTCCGTAATAATAGCTTTATATAGTTTTTTATTTACAAAAAAAACATCATCATCATCTTGGTGCTACAGCCCTTAGAGAGCCTCGACCTTCTCAAGCTTTCTACGCCATTCTATTCTGTCCCTAACTTGCATTTCCAGTTGCCGACTCCGATCTTCTCGGCATCTTGTGTTACCCCGTCCATCCACCTCAGCTTTGGTCTACCCCGTCTTCTCATTCCTACGGGCTGCGCTGTTAGAATCTTTTTTATCATGATTGACTCAGGGGCCCGTGCTACATGTCCTGCCCACTGCAGGCGGTTTCGCTTAATTACAGTGGTAATATCTTTACCACCAAACGTATGCTTGTAGATATTCTGCAGTTCATAGTTATATCTACGCCTCTATATATTTCGTTCTCACAGACCGCTCCGAATATCTTGCGTAGCACCTTTCTTTCAAAAATGGATAGAGCGGATTCATCTGTTTTCGTTAGCGTCCATGACTCTGATCCACATGTGAGAATGGGGACTTCTATACAGCCTTATACGAGTTTTTTGAGACAGACGTTTGTTAGCTAAGTACTTTAATAGCACATGATAACAACTGTTTGCAATTATTATTCGACTTTTTATTTTCTCAGATGTGTTATTATTGGGGTTAACCGATGTACCTAGATATATGAACTCTTTAACTGCTTCGAAGTTTTGGTCATTGATGATTAAATTTGTGTCAACATTTCCAGCTCTTGTGTTTGTGTTAGTCGCCATGAATTTGGTTTTATTTTGATTTATCTGTAACCCCATCCGTTCTGCTGCTGCTACTAGCTCGGTTAGGATTTCCGCAGTTCTCGCCCTAGTTCTTGTTATGATGTCCACGTCGTCTGCATATGTTAAAATTTGGACTGATCTATTAAATATTGTTCCCCTGCTATCCAAATTAAAAAGCTGACACGCCAGCGCATCTCCCTGCCTTAACCCCCTATGTATTTGAAATGGGGTTGACAAGTCATTTTGAGTTTTTACTGCTGATAGCATCTTCGCCATTGTCACTTTTATCAAACATATGAGTTGTTTTGGAATTCGTAACTCATTCATAGCGTTGTAAAGACTTGGTCTTAAGACACTGTCATATGCCGCTTTAAAATCGACAAAAATATGATACATATCTGTGTTAAACTCTTGCGCTTTTTCGAGGATCTGTCGTAGTGTAAAGATCTGGTTAATGGTTGAACGTCCACGCCTGAATCCTGCCTGATATTCTCCTAGAAATATTTCAGTATAAGGCTTTAATGTCTCGTGCAAGAAAAACCCGCTTCCACCTAATAGGGTTATTAGCGGAACGGTTACAGTTAATTACACTTTGCTTAGCAAATTAAAGTCTTTTAAAAACAAAAGTAGGTTATCTATAGTGTTTTTTTTTTAATTTAAAATGTCTTTATGATTGTATGGTAAATGGTATTTTATTCTGTGTATTCTTATACTTTTTGTATCGGTTCTAAATTGTTATACTTAATTGAATAGCAACCTCACATTGTGTATTCCACCAGGGAACTGGTTTGTATTTCTTTAAAAGTTGGGATTTTCCTAGCTGAGCTTTGTATAGTTGTTTACACTTTTAAGCAATTTATTAAATAATATCGAACATATGTATATAATATTTTTTTGGTGACTCTAGTTTATATCTAGAACAGTTATTAAACATAGATCCTCACAGATTTTTAAATTTCATACATAATAAACAATCATCATTATCGTGGTTTTACACCCGTTATAAGGCTTAGACCTACTTAAACTTTCTGTACCAGTATGTTTTGTCCCTTGCTCCGATTTTCCAGTTGGCAACACCGATCTTCTCAGCATCCTGTATTACTCCGTCTATCCACCTCAGTTTTGGTCTGCCCCTTTTTTTTATTCCCACCGGCTGTGCTGTTAAAATCTTTTTTATTACCTGATTATAGTAGTAATATCTTTTCCATCATACTTATAGTTCTAGATATTCTGCAGTTCAAATTTATATCTATCATATCATGCAATCTCTGGTCGTGAATGACCTCCTCACTTGTTGTTGCTTGATTTTAGTTTTCTAAGCATCTCCAGACTATATCTAGTCTCATAGTAACTGCTCTTAATGAAATTAAAAGTTGGTGCTTGAAGGAGGGCTTACTTACATGTCAACCCAATGTCACGACTGTGACTTTTTGACTGGTTTTTTAACTCAGAGTGAATCTTTGCCGCATTTACTACAGCCTTCCATTGTCTACGATCTTGTGCTTCTATTTCCCATTGTTACACCCCAATCCTAGATAAGTCGGCTTTAACATCATGCTTTTATCTTTTTCTGGAATGGCCTACTGACCTTATACCGTTTAGTCCCTTAAAAAACACTGTCTTTAGCACTCTGTCTTCCTGTGATCTTATTAAAGACATAAAATATCTGGGAGTAACCCTAGATCAAGACATTTGGGAAGACTTAGGGCCTAAAACTGAAAATATTTATCTGGTCACATAAATAGATTATTCGGTCTATGGTCATATACGCATCACTCGTATGGTAGCCAAGAACACAAATCCATTGATTTATAAGGACAGGCCGACAGATTTTATACCAGTCAAATTTGACACCCTTTGAACTGATCATAAAAAGGATGAAATGATTAAAGAAGTTGAACGGAAACTAGAAGAAAGTTCAATGGTATAATACACAAATGGGTCTAAGATAGATAAAAAAGGGCTGGAGTGACTGGGCCCAATTTCAGATTATCCAGATCTCTTGGAAACGAATCATCGAACGAACTGTCTTTCAGGCAAAAACACATGCTGTAAATATTAGTGCCCAAAATGTTTAAACCGAGACACCCGTAGGGCAAAAGTCTTGATTTTATTAGACAGTTAAGTCACCTTAAAGGCTCTAAAGTTATTTACTTGTGGGTTAAAGTTAGTTTTAAGCTGTAAAAAATCCTTCAAGGGAGATTCCAGAAGTTGACGGAACGCAAGCTTTGATGTGTTTAAGTAACTTTGATGTGGGTGTCAGGTTACAAAGAAATTGTAATCAAAAAGGAAGCTGACAGCCGCCCAAAAGAAGGGGCTAATATAATCCTGGGCCCACAAGCCTTCTGTAGACTATCCAAAAGCCACATTAGAAAAGAACTCCGGAACTTGAAAATTAATCAATTAAGATTGTATTGTTCTAAACATTAGGTCAAAGGCAAGTGAAAAAGCCCATAAAAGTGTCTTCTACTGCAATAAACCGCTTTATCGAAATAAGTTAGAAAGATATCAAAAAACTGGCCTTCTTACTTATCACTGGCCTCTGAGATATCATTTTAAAAAAATACCATAGGTAGTGAGAACTGTCGTCTGTGACAACAAAGAAGGCTATGCAACTGCGTAGCGCTGTTCTGAAATTTACTAAAATTCCTAAGAGAGGTCAGTCTAGCTCTAGCACCTTCTAACGTCGGAAACAAGTCAGCAAGGAAGCAGCTAATTAACTTTATCAGAATTATTGGCATTCTAGGGTTTAACTAGATTACGGTATGCACAAAAAATCTGTACAGGTCAAACTGACAGAAGCCAGAGGCATATGGATTAGATTAGATTAGATCAGGCAACGACCTTACATAATCTTATCTAATCCATATGTCTTTGGTTTTTGGTGACTTTTCTGGTTGTTTTTCATTGTTCTCTGTAAATAATAGGATTAGCTTGCTTGTACTTTATTCTTCTTGTATTTTATTGGGTATTATAATCTTGTTAAATAATGTGGTAAGTTTTTCCATCAAGATATAAACGAGAGCTATGAGAAAATTAAAAACCACATTGAAAAAGCAGCAATAGAAGTTTAAAAAAAACAAATATTGAAAAAAAGGAAGAGCAGCAATACACCATCGTTGAAAAAAGAAATAAAAAAAATGATGGTAAGCAACTTCTACGGTACACAAAAACAAATATGGAGACTCATGAGAAACTTACGAATAGTAATGGCAGAATTGAAGGAATACAATAACATACCAGCAAACTAATGGGAAGATACCTGACGAAATTGTGTAAAGGAAAGAAAAATAATAATCAATACAATAACGTAGTTGAATTAAGACACAAAATAGAAATCAGTTTTTAGGTAGTAGAGATAGCTATAAATTTACTTAAAAATAAAAAGTCACCAGGACCAGACGGAATAACCAACGAGCATCTAAGACACGGAGGAGAAAGTATAACCCTAGAGATGACAAAACTTATACACAAGCTAATATTGCACTGTAAGATATTAAACGCATGGAGAAACAGCATAATGATGCCAATGTTCAAGAAACGAGATAAAGAAGACTCCAACAGTTATAGAGGTATAAATCTATTGAACACCACACTTAAGCTTACCACAAAAGTCTTAACCAACAAAATTAATAAACTAACAACTTTATTAGATGACCAACAAGAATTCAGATACGGAAGATCCTACGTAGACGCCGTATTTGTACTAAAACAAATCACAGAACAGACCGTCGAGTACAATAAACCAGCATATCTATGTTTTCTAGACCTGACAAAGGCTTTCGATCGCATCCAAGTCGAAGACGTCTTACACCTACTGTATAAATGTAACACAGTGTATACCATTATAAAGCGGAGTCAGACAGGGTGACTCGTTAAGCCCACTTCTCTTTAATATAATATTGTACGAAATAATACAAGCAGTACGTAAAGGTCAAAAGGTCATGGTTAAAGAATGGGGAACAAAGAAATTCAAATATTCGTTTATGCAGACGACGCCGCATTAATCGCCGAGACAGAAGACGAGCTCCAAAGATTAGCACACATCTTCAATACAATAGCCCAGAAATAAAATATGACAATATCAGCAGAAAAAACGAAATGTATGACCCACTAATCCAAATACCCACTACGATGTAAAATTAAAATTGATGAAAAAATAATAAAGCAGGAAGCAATGTTTAGATATTTGGGAATAGACATAACTAGTTACGGAGATGTTTAAGAAGTACGACAACAAAGCTTAAAAGCAAGTAAAGCGACGGGATCTCTTAATGACACAATTTGGAGGAATAAACACCTAAGACAAGACACAAAAACAAGAATCTATAAAGCAGCAATTAGACCTATATTAACATACACGGTGTAGACAAGACCTGAGACATATAAAACGAGACAACTACTAGAAACAACAGAGATGAAAATACTTCGACGAATATCGGGGAAAAGTCTGTTGGATAGGGAGAGAAGCAAAAACATAAGAAGAGCATTTAATATAAAAGACATAAGTGGGTGGGTGACAAAACGGAAACAGAAGTGGAACGAACACATTAGTAGAATGGTAGAGGATAGGATAGTACGAATAGAATGAGATAAGTCACCACATGAACTAAGAAATATTGGCAGACCAAGAAAAAGATGGTGCGATAATTTAAACGTTTAGGAGGCTAATATTGAAGAAGAAACAGGCTTTAAAGCCTACATACAAGAAGGAAAAAGAAGAAGAAGGAGTTGATCCATCATATTTAAACAATTCATTTGGTATCCCACTACTTGCAGCTTTTCTGGTCTTTAGATTTTCTAGTGTTTTTAGTACTTCATACTGGCTTATGTCTGTTGCTACCTTCATAAATCGCTATCACATTTAAGGCCTTAATGTCTAGTTTTACCTATATGCAGACTATTCTTTTTGAGACATATTTACAGTATTATTCTAGGTTTTCAAGTTATTGTAAGGGCATTACAGAAGGAAGATACACATTTTGTGTACTTAAGTAAATGATTAAATCCTTTAACAAAATTGGTAAAATATTGATAATTTTATTTTGAATAAAAATAATATATTTTCAAATCCCTAGAAAAATCGTTGTATCTTCATCAAAGAGACCTTTTCTGGAATCAATTATTATTTCCTGCTACAATTTCCTTTCCCTTTTTTGTATAAAAAGGACCCTTCGAACTGCACTCTAAATGGTGTTTCTTTGTTGATGTACGTGTAGACATAAACAGAAATAACATTTTGTAGATTACTGCAATCTACACGTCGCTTTACACGGATTTAGGGCTGTAAGGGCCGAGGGTTGCTCACTGAAGGGCCGCGTTACGTACGGGTTGGTGGCTTTCCTAATGGGCCAATTGAGGCATAAATCTCGGGAGGTGGTTTACTGTACGCAGTAGTTTGTTTTATAATAAATATATTAGTATAAAAGGAGGATTTATTTGTTTAGTGTGTTTGGGAAGTTTTCCGGTTCAAATATTTGGAGGATGAGTAAACAGAAAGGCGTAAAGGCGTTAAAAATAATATTTGAACATACCTGTTTTTATTAATGCAATATAAAATGCTTAAAGATTGATTGTAGGAAACTGTCCAGCTCAAAGGATCATGATAAATCAATCACATTCCCTAGAAATAACTTACCTATATATTTCGAAATATTCTGAGGACATTGACATTAAAAATTATAAATATTATACGTCAATAATTGGTATTAACAAAATTGACGCTATATTCGTATTGTATCAAAGGGATAAGCTGAGATCTACTTATACACTGTGTGTCAGCCAAATGGAATAAATTAGCTAATAAATAAATGAGGGAGTATTCGAAAAAAACGGTCAAACAGGTCGATTAGTATTTATAGTTGTGCATTTTTTTCCATCAAATTTTTTTATACGGGGTGTATCAGATAACGGTGGCCAATACTAACTTGCTTATTTTAAATAGAATACCCTATATAATAATTAATTTTTAGATTCCTCAGATCATTTTGGACATTTTTTGTATACAATGTCCTATACCTTTCTTTAACTGTTTTGGAAATATTAAGTAAAATGCAAAAATTCACATTTAGAAAAGAAAATTATCTATTTGTCGAAAGTCGCTACAACATATTCAAAAACGTCAAAATAATACAAATCTAAACAATAATGTTAATGTAGGAGATGTTCAAAATGCTTCCCAAGAACGTCTTGGCAACACCCTAACCTTGAATAGAAATTTCTTCTAACGTTACTCAACATCTCAGATGTGATCGATCTAATCGCAAGCGTTATTCGTATTCATAAGTCAGCTAAGTCAGTGGGTTTATTTTTGTATACAATACTTTTCACATATCTTCATAATAAAAAGTCTAATGGCATCAAATCGGGAAATCGTGGTGGCCATTCCATCGATCCTCGCCTCCCTATCCACCGATTTGGAAATTTTTGGTTGAGGTACTGCCGGACGTGGATTTGGTAGTGGGGTCGTGGGGTCGCTGGAACTTGTGGGTTTCCTGGGTCAGGATACAAGTTGGTAAACGTTGGCGCTATATTATTTTGGAGCAATGCTAAACAATTGTCGCCATTCAAATTGCCATCTAAGAAAAAGGGACCTATGATCTGATCTTCAATAATTCCTGCCACGCGTTAATCTTCTTAGGATATTAAGTATTGCCTTCTCTCATCCAGTGAGGATTTTCCCTGGACCAATAGCGGCAATTTTGCCGATTAGCATGACAGTGAAGAGTAAAGGTATACTCACCAGAAAACAAAACATGTTCTAATTGGATCACATTGCTGTCTAACATTGCCATCATTTGTTCACAAAAATACGTTCTCCTGTCAAAATCATCTTCCATGAGCTCCTGAGTGTGTATAATTTTATAGGGATGCATTTTGTTTTCTTGTAATATTTGAATAACCGATGAATAGCTAATATCGAGTACTGGAGCTGCTTTTCGAACAGATGTATGTGGGTGTTCCTCAAACTCAAGCATAACAGCCAATTTGGTATCTTCACTTATTGCATTGACAGCATCTTTTTTTTACCTTTCTAGCATGGCCTAGCTTATGGAACTTCTTCCCTATTTTACTAATTATCCCTTTATGTGCGGCATATCAGGAAATGCTTCGTGAAATAAACGAGCTACTTCCATTTGCGTTTGTGTCTTATATCCATAGCCAATCATCTGTATAATTGTAATTTTGTGAATTTCTGTTAAACGTTAAACTGTTAAAATTTTTCTGGCTTGCGGTTAATGAAATTCAAACGACTATAGCACTGACAACTACTTCTGTCCTGTAACAATAAAACATTGGCGTTTTAAATGAAAGTAATTTTTTTTTAACATATCAATAAAAAGGAATGCGTAAATAGTTTTTGCTTACTTTATGATTACCAGGACCTAAATGGGCAAAAAAGACAGTGGTAGCGCCTTTCGACAAATAAATAATTTTCTTTTCTAAATGTGAATGTTTGCATTTTACTCAATAATTCCGAAACAGTTCAAGATAGGTATAAGACATTGTATTCAAATAATGTCTAAAATGATCTGAGGAATCTAAAAATTAATTAATATAAATTATATAATTAAATAATATAATTATTAAAAATTAATTAATATACAGGGTGTTCCATTTAAAATAAGCAAGTTATGATAACAGAGAGATGGAAACGGTTAACCGAGGGAAGGCAGTGAATACTGTAGAATCTCTGAATATACATGTATATAAAAAGGAAAAAACCCAAAGTCGCATACCTTTACTTGCCGGAAAAGTGGTAGTGGTTCAAAAGTGGAGAGGGCATCAAAAGCGTTTTCTACTGTTAATGTCATTCGAAGGATAATAGGGGACTTTCGTTCATATTTCCAACCTTTTTTTTTTAACCATTTAAGGCTTTACAGTCTCAAAATACAAATGTTTAAATATGAGGATTAAAAAATCACAGTTTTGTGGTTTGGAATGGAATGTAGCCAAACTCTACACTGCGAACCTTCAGGTAAATCCGAAAAAAACTCCAAAACTTAGGAGAACTTAAAAATTTTATCCCTGCAATATATCAAGGATTTTATGATTGTTTGGAATCACAAGATCAACAGCAGTAGGAAAGTAAATCCGATTTATCCGACAGTAGAGATGGACATATTTTGTAAATATAGAATGAGAACTAGGTATATCCGTCTATTTATTTATTGTTTTTTGAACAGAAAAGTCATCAAGGCTTAAAAATCTAAGTGAATTCTATGGAAAAATAACTAGATCGTTATTCAGAGCTGCTTTTAATAAAGTCACAATAGCGAATATGATATCCCAAGATCGATAACGGTTATAGAACTAGAAAAAAAAAACAAAATAAAAATTATTAAATAAAAATATGAGCACTAGGAACGCCTCGAAACGCATTTAATAAGCATTTAAATAACAATGTGTAGGTAAAATTAGAACCAGTTTCGTTCAGGCCACAGATTACCTAACCTCTAGATGCTTCACGACAATACTTTAGTTGGATATGAAATTCAGCGCTCCAAGAGATTTGTATCGGAACTAATTCAAGCGATAAATTACGCGGGAAATTCAAAATTGAATTTTGGTGGGAAAAATTAAATAAAGCTTAAAATATTTAAATATAATTTTGGTATATTTGAAAAAAAAATTGTATTTGAAATTTTAAAATGTGCAAATTATTTTTAAATTCAAATATACACTACCGTTTACGAAAAAATAAGACAAAATATAATTTATTTTTTTATTTAATACATGTAAAACAACTTTGTATATAAATTTAGAATAGAATAGAAATATGCTTTATTACCACTGAAAATTGTACAATTTTATGGACAAAGCTTACAAAAAGTCAGAAAAATAACAATTTAAAATTTACTGAAATTACATAAATCGTCAATACCACAAAATAAAGAATAATAAAATACACAATGTATTGCAAAATTTAAATAAATTGCAAATTGCATAATAAATCCTTACGAACTAATACATTTAAGTTTCTGCATGTGATACTCAAATATATATTTAATACTTTAGTTACTTGTACATAAAGCTATTCGTTAAGAAACTACTTTACTGAATAATATGGTCTTTCAGATAGATAGTTTTTTGTTCTTTTACGGAACTTAAGGAAAGAAGTTGCAGATTTAAGTTGCAAAGGGAGATGACTGTATAATCTTTTTACTGAATATAATATAGATTTCTTTACTAACGCAGTGGACGGGATCAGTAAATACGCATTAAAGGTTGAATTTCTGGTAGTCAGGATAGGTCTTGCTGAAAAAACATGTAGGCGTTTACGAATTAAGCAAACAGTTTCTAAAATATATAAAGAAGGAAGACTTAAAATCCCGTGATTTTTTAAGAATCTTCTGCAATATATTATTCTACCGAGAACAAAAAGATACCGTATTGCTCTTTTTTTGTTTGTAATTTAAAAACAACTGTCAGATTGGGCAGCTGTTCTAGAACCTCAAAAAAAAGATAAAGACCATATCGAAGATGAGACACGAACTAAGAAAAATATGTTATTTTGGAAGATGCTAAATTAATTTTCTTCAAAACAGATCTTATTGCATAGCAAGCTCAGGCTAGTTTCTTACTTAACAAATTGATATGAAGGGACCATTTACGGTCGCTGACTATAAAAATACCAAGAAATTTTACAGGATCAATGATACTGATCTGGCTATTATTAAGAAGCAAGCATTGAAGAGCTTTATAGGATAATGCTACTGTCTTATCCACGTTAAAAGAGAGTACATTAGAGTCTGACTAGGTTTTTATTTTAAATAGATCAGAAGTTATAGTTGCATGAAGAATTGCAATATTAGAGTTTCTCCAGGTAATACTGGTATCATCAGCCAAAAGAAAAATTTTTACATCGATGTTTAAGTTAGTGACTATTTATAAAGGTAAGGAAAAGTAGAGGACCCACTACTGAACCTTGTGGTACTCCACATACAATGCTTTTGTGACTAGAAGCTGTATCATTTGCTACAACTAGTTATTTCCTATTCCCTAAGTAAGATTGGAACCAATTCAAAGAAACACCTCGAATTCCATAGAAATTTTGTTTTTTTTTTTATCAAAATGTCGTGATTTACACAATCAAAAGCTTTGGAATAGTCACAGAAAATAGTGGCAGTATAAAGATTATTGTGTAGTGCTTGATAGACCTCATTTGGTACATAAATAGAATCACTGGTACATTTATTACATAAAAACCTGATCTGACTTTGTGATTTTTTACAAATCATTAAATATAAATACAACTCAAACTAAACGAGCACATAATACACACTATACAAGCATGAATACAAATTAATGACTGGTATTAAGATGACCAATTATGGAGATAAATAGGATACTATGGAACAGATATTTCTTTCCAAAGAGTATTTGTGGTGTAATTGTTTTAATGCTCCATATATTTTTTTCTTTTTAGGGGTAATTGTACCTCTTGATATATTACACTGCTGCAATATTTTCAGTGATGTGATATTCTTAAGGGCAACACCTAAAAATAAATGTGATGTTAGTTTCTTTATTCAATCCTTACAAGGCAAAATCGATTCATTATATTAACCTTCGTGTAGTGGCATTACTGAGTGAGAGACTTGGTAGACTGTTTTTAGATGTGAGTATTAAACAATTTATTGTAAGTACTAGAATATACTTCATATATCTTTGTTAGATTTTAACAATGGGAGATTATAAACACAGGCAAGCTCCTATTTCTAGTTTTTAGCCCCAGCTGGTCTATGACACTGAGGCAACTTAAAAACTCTAGTATCACTACCAGAAGGTTAAGCAAACTGTTAATTTTATAGTTAATCATATTAGAGAATATTTACAAATCTGCTGATGACAATACAAAATATAAAATTTTAACTACAATTACCTTTTAAATCCTTACTCTCATCAGTTTGTATTAAAATTTCTTCGTTTGGTAACTGTGCATCATTGTGTTCGGCAACTAAAAAGTTTCATTATATAGTAACCAATTTGAAAATTATTGTTATCTTCGTAATACTTACTACAATGGGGTATCTCAAATGATTGAAACATGTGTGTAGATTGTGCATCTCTACTTGTTGAAGGACTCTCAACTAAAACAAAAAGTTAATATAATAATTTATACCATGATTCACTTCAAGTAAAATAATTTTTATTAATTACATATTAGAGTTACTTACTTTTGGTTACATTTGCTTCCACACTCAACATTGAAATACTTCTGGGATGTAAATTAGAAGAAGAATCTAAAATCAATCATCAATCAGTTATTTGTTCTCTAATATCAAATATTTATTGGACTCACCATACAAATGTAAGCTAGGAATTGCATTTTTATACAATTTATGGCTCCATGAAGAAACAAACTTATCTTCAAAGTGTCTGTGGCAGATCCGTTTTTTTTAAAAACTGTACTGGAATTCATCATATCTAAATTAGGATTTTTTATAACACTAAGCCACTTCCTAAATCGTATAATGTCTTTATCAGGATTTGGAAAGGCATGTCTAATTGATGACGAATTGGTATATTGTAGGATACAACATTTATTGTGAAAAACCATATTTAACTAATTATTATTAATCTGCAAAATACTGTTTGAACACCCCACGAATATTTAAAACACAGATCACTGAGGTAGGTGGTTTGTAATTTACAAACTAATTTGAGGTTAATGCTAACAATAACCCAGAGATATTAAACCAAGTTTAGTTTAATTTCTTTGCAATAATAACCATCAAGTTCAAATCAAAATCTGACTATATAGACGCTAATCAATCATGGTACAATGAATACATGTACCATGCTAATCAAATACTGACAATTAGCGATTGACAATTATAATATTTAGTTGTGTTCTAAACCTAAACTGCAGAGTAAAGGTAAAGACAGAGTAAAGCGACATCTGAAGATTTGTATCGGTACTACAAATGACATTTAGTTTAGTTTGACCTTGAGCTACCTACGTGAAACGTCTAGTTATTAGTGGTCTGTGGTTCAGGCCGTTCCTTGCGATTCTGGGCATAGCTAAATTCCAATGTAAAAGTTTATATCAAATCACGCAAAAACTATAGCAGATATTGAGATGATTCTTTTTTTATATGAACTGTCTTAAAAAGTTCTAGTGCACTATTTATTTGTAAATTAATATATTGTTTAAGCAATATTTTTTCTCAAATATTGTTGGTTAAAATAAACGTAATTTTTTTTAAATAGGGCACTACAGAATTGGACCCACTTTCCAAATCTGTTTTTATCAGAGGCTATCTCAGGCAGATCAGCACAGGCTGTCCTTAGCTGTCGATAGCTTCTGGATTCTCGCCGACAGGTAGGTAAGAAGTATACACCCTCTCCGGGGAGGGTTATAAATAATGTTGAATAACATTATTAGGGCTTATTCCGACTTTTGACAAACCAGTGTGTTTATTGTTTTTAAAATGGGTAGTTCACGAAGACGTTTATATTCCGGAAGAAAAAGTCGACGACGATTGAGGAAATTTTATATAAATAAGCAGTAAGTACCTATAATTAGATTAAATTTTCATATGAATAGAAATATTTTCTGTTGATTTGTGACATTTTCCTTCTAAATGTTTATACTGTTTTTATCATAATACTATTGTTTCAGTATTTGCTTATATAATAATAATTTATTATGTAGAAACAGAGTAAAATTTTGGTCAATCAGCCAGTACATTTTTTTTTATTTCAATCAGAATTATTATTTTCTTTTCTTCATTAAATGAGTTCAGAGTAATACCCAAATATTTTGCAGTATTTGAATATTGATGCCAAATTTTTGAATTTATGTAGTTTATAAACATTCAGAATAACTTTAAAAACATTGTCCTTAGAAAAAATCTTTTTTTCATTCGAGAAGGTAGTATTTTCACCCGAATTTTCAAATAAAAAAATTTGGCCTAGGTTAATTTGGGCCAAAGTTGGCCATGTTTTTTTGTTAAGTCACAGCTAATTTGATTATAATAATTAAGGAACCCCATTGACGCCATGTTAAAGAATGGGATTTGTATTTTTTGTTAAAAAATTTGCCCAAACATTGTACCTTTACAGGACCCTTGACGAATTTTCAAAAATGTAGTTCAAATGGTGACTAGGAAGAACCTACAAATCCATGGAGTTTAAATACCGAACAAACAATTTCAAACTCATCGTTTTTATCGTCTCCTGCAAAACCTTTTTGGATTTTACGGAGTTATCATTTTGGGGTATTCATTTGTCTTGCTAAAATTCTTTTAGCAACCTTTTGTTTACATAGAACGGTTAATCGGCAAAACTTAAGATCATGGGATAGGGGAGAGTGGGTCTCCTTCAGACATAAAACTTTGAACTTTCGTATCACTCTAAATACCTCACCAAATAAAGAAAGAAAATAAAATATTCATAAAATACATTGTTTTTCCCAACTTTCACTGTATATAAGCTTTTAAGATTAAACCCTATACTTGTTGTAAAAATAAATCAAAACAATTTTTTCAAAAATTTCTTCTTCTTCTTCTTCTAATGGCGCTACAACCCTTTGTGAGTCTTGGCCTGCTTAACAATGTTCTTCCATTCTGCCCTGTCGGATACTTTCCTTCGCCACTGCCTGATGTTCATGGTTTTAAGATCCCTCTCTACGTCGTCTATCCATCTTTTACGGGGCCTTCCTCTTGTTCTGTTTCCTTGGGGCTTCCATCTCTGGATTACTTTTACAGCTCGATTATCTGGCATTTTTTCTAGGTGACCAAGCC
Organism: Diabrotica undecimpunctata; assembly: GCF_040954645.1. Lineage (NCBI taxonomy): Eukaryota > Metazoa > Arthropoda > Insecta > Coleoptera > Chrysomelidae > Diabrotica > Diabrotica undecimpunctata. Next base: position 41,956,355 of record NC_092810.1, on the reverse strand, counting down.
AGTTTAGTCTTTGTGATTTTACAAATCTGACAATATCTGCGCTCTGTATTAGTTCATCCAGCTCGTGGTTCATTTTAATTCTCCACGAACTATCGCTGCATTGGGTTGGTCCAAATATCTTCCTTAGTATTTTGCGCTCAAAAATTCTCAGTTGATTTTCATCAGTGGTTGAGAGGGTCCACGTTTCACATCCATATGTGACCAATGGTCTAATTACTGTTTTGTAGATTCTCAGCTTAGACTCACGATTCAGTAACTTACTTTTCATTAAGTCTTTGTATGCATAAAAGCACTTATTGCCGCTAAGAATCCGTACTTGTATTTCTTGACTGATGTTGTTGTTGTCATTTATTATTGAGCCTAGGTAGGGGAAAGTGGAGGTATATTTGTAGGTATGGTTGTCTACCTTCAGATTCTCATGTTCATTTGATTTTGTGCACTCCATATATTTTGTTTTGCTTTCATTTATATGTAGACCAAACGTATCAGCTTCTCGTTTCAGTTCTATAACTTTTTCGCTCAATACCCTTTTGTTGCGGCTTATTATGGCAACATCATCCGCATATGCGCATATTTGCATAGATCTTGTATTAATACAGCCGTTTACATCCAGTTTTCTAACAACAGCTTCTAAAGTTAGATTAAAAAGTGTTGTTGATAAGGCATCCCCTTGTCTAACTCCATTTTCAATATCAAAGGTCTGCGTCATATCTCCATCTATTCTCACCATAGCTTTGGAACCCTCCAGAGTCATTCGTATAAGTTTAACCAACTTATTGGGTATCCCTAACATAGATAGTTGCTTTAACATCTTTTGTCGATCTACTCCATCAAACGCCTGTTTGAAATCGATATACAAGTTGTAAACAGGTATGTTATATTCAACACATTTTTCATGTATACCTCTTAACATATGTATTTGGTCTATAGTTGACCTCTTTGGTCTGAAGCCACATTGGTATTCACCAATAATCTCCTCCGAAAACGATTCCAGGCGGCTATATATAATTCCTGATAATATCTTGTAGATGACATTTAAAACTGTTATGCCCCTATAATTTTTGCAGAGTCATTTGTCTCCCCCTTTGTACATAGGAAGTATGATTCCCACTTTCCAATCTTCTGGGATGACTTCTAGTGTCCATATGCGGTCGATTAATTTATGGATACGCCTCCATAGCGCATGTCCACCATTCTTTATCAGTTCTGCAGTTATTCCATCTGTGCCAGGTGCTTTGTTATTTTTTAGATGTTTTATGACGTTTATCGTTTCTTCCAATGTTGGTTGCTCAACTAGTTGTTGTGCTGTGTGGTGAATTATCTCTTTATCTTCGTTTTGTTCTTTTTCTGGGTTTAACAGCTCTTGAAAATGCTCTTTCCACCTTTTCATTATTTCCTCTTTCTCGCTGATAATTGCCCCATTTTTGTCCTTGCAAACTGTTGATCTTGTTATGTATCCTTGGGTGCATTGCTTGATTTCCTTGTAAAATTTTCTAGCCTCTCTTCTGTTATTATAATCTGTAATTTGTTGTATTTTTCTATTCAACATTTCTCTCTTTTTCCTTCTGCATATTTTCTTTGTATCTTCTCTGAGTTCTTCATATGCCTTTCTATTCGATCGGGAATCCCTTTGTAGACATTTCTGTCTAGCTATATTTTTGCTATTTATTACTTGTTGGCAATCTTGGTCAAACCATTCCTCGTTTCTTTGGCTTGAGGTTTCACCTAGTGTTTCCTTTGCCATATTTGTAATTGTCGTTTTGATGATATTCCATTCTTCTTCAATGTTGTTTTGTTCTCCTCTTTCATTTAATATTACTTTTATTTTCTGCTGGTACTCATTCTTCTTTTTAGGATCTTTAAACATATATGTATTCCATTTTCTTTGTTTGGCGCCTTTCTCTTTTCTTACCATTGATATTCTTTGTTTTATCTTCGATATAACCAAGAAATGGTCCGAATCGCAATTTGCGCCTCTATATGTTCTAACATCTGTTACGGAGGTTGCCCACCGCTTAGATATTAATATGTGATCAATTTGATTAAATTTATTAGTACCAGGTATCATCCAGGTTCCTTTATGAATATTTTTATGAGGAAAACACGTACTAACAACTCTTAGTTTGTTTGCCATTGCCAACTGTGCCACTCTCATACCGTTGTTGCTGGTAATATCATGTAAACTGTGCCTACCAAAGGATTCTGCATATATTTTCTCTTTTCCCAGCTTCGCATTCATATCACCCAGAACTATAACTGCATCTCTCTTCTGTGCGTTTTCACATTCTACTTGTAGTTGGTCATAGAATTGGTCGGTTACTAGTTCATCTGCTGCTTCTGTTGGGGCATGGATATTAAGAATTGTAACATTATGAAATTTTCCCCTTAGACGTATTTTGCATATTCTTTCATTAACTGAAGTAAAACCCAATACTGACCTGCGGCATTTATGGTTTACCATAAAACCCACTCCAAAGTCTCCTTGTCTTTCTGCTCCACAGTAGTACATACTGTATTCTTTTTTATTAATGCAACCATGCCCTTTAAATCTGATTTCTTGGAGAGCTGCTATGTCTACTTCGTACTTCAATAGTTCCTGTGCAATACTTTGCATTTTGCCTGCCTGCAGCATGGTTTGGACATTCCAGGTTCCCAGTCGCAAATTCATCATTAAGTCCTTATTCCGTAGCTTTGGTCGTTGTCCGTTGGTCCGTCCGGTTAGTTCATTGTTCGTAGCATTCGTGATAGCTGAGTTTAAGGTGAACAGGTTATCGGCCTATTGCACCTGAGTCCAGTGCCAGGGCTGCTGGCTATAGCTTCTGAACAAGCTATGCTTTCTCCCTTCCTCGTCCGCCCTGACCCTACCTTCCATTGGGGTTGGTTACCCAATCTCCAATAGGGTTGCTCAGGTTTACCGGGGTTCACCCGTGTGATCAAGATCACACTTCTTGGAGGTGAGGATAGGAATTGAGTAGGAGAGGCTAGAGATGTTATCTGGAAGCAACATCTTATATTGCGCCTCACTACTTCTTTGAACCCCTTCAAAAATTTCTATTGCATTTTAATTAATTATTATTTAATTAACAAATAATCTAATGTGATATTGTATATCACTTTTACATCAGCTAATTAACCTATTACATACAATGTGCATTTTGCATACAGTTGCATGATTTTGTTATTGCCAATAGTAGAAATGTTGTAAATTATATTGTTTGCTAAGACTTTTAATTCAAAACAATCGCCGGCGTGAGGTAAAATAACAAATTGTTAATTGGTGGTGTTATGGTTCTGGCGATATTTCCAGTGGAATATTATCATTTTCATGCGCCGGCCGCACTCAGGCAGTTAATTTAAACGAATTAATTTAAATTTTAATTGAAATGTTCGTTCATTAAACAGTTAAAATGGCGTAAAGAGCAATGCAAATCATATAGATTGTGTCAGCCATTTCCAGTTGGGGTTTATGCGTATATTCCTGCAACGGTCCATGTGACAATAATTAACCGTATTCATTTTGTGTGATAACAGTAAAAAAAGGAGCTTTAAGTATAATATATTTAAATTTTCTTCTCTAATTCCCATTGGGAGATGTGCTTAAATCTCCTAATAAAATAGATATAAGTATGTTTAATTGTGGTAAGATTATCAACATTTACCATTTGAGAGTCAGTCAGTTAGTCAATCAGATAGTTGTAATACTCGCATCTACCCACGTCGTGCTTCATTTATCTATCTTCCAGCTCCTGTATTATGCAGGTGGAATACATCTTATATACTAAAAGGCTAAGCCCTTTTCTTGTGCGCAATACTCCTCCTAAACGGTGATAGATAGGAGAATAATTTTTTCGAATAATTAAACAGATTGTTGAGTAGATTCCCCCTTCTTCTTCTTCTTCTTCAGCCTTCATTCATCCATTGTTGGACATAGGCCTCCTCCAATTGTTTCCACGCTTCCCTATCTTCTGCAATTCTCATCCATTGCTTTCCAGCTACAGCTGTTATATCGTCTATCCATCTCTTTTTGGGTCTTCCCACGCTTCTTTTTGTTTCTCGAGGTCTCCAGAATGTCACTTTATGAGACCATCTGTTGGTGTCTTGTCTTGCTACGTGTGCTACCCATTGCCATCTCAATGTCGCTATTTTTTCCATGATGTCGGTTACTTTAGTTCTTCGACGTATTTCGGTGTTAGGAATTTTGTCTCTGAGGCTTATATTTAAGGTATATTTAAGGTTATCCCCCTAAGGTTTAAAATTTAAAAAATTCGAACCGGTTTAAAAATGGCGGCCATAAAATAAATTTTTCCTACAGTAAAGTATAGGAATTCAATATTCTACACAATGCAACAACGCGTCAATTCTCGAATGCTGGAATGCACCAACAAGTATTTCCACTTAAGGAAAAACGATAATGACAACTCAAAATTCGGGATCCTCCTGTCTCCGATTTTAATTTATGGGGTCTGTTTTACACTATCTGATGAGTTGGTATTTTTTTATTTTTATGTTTAGTTAGAAAGTATTCTGTTTCCAACAAGTACAGCGTGTGTGAGGTGTTGTGATTGATATTTAGAGATTTAGACTACGTTTTAAGTTTAATACTTGAAGAATTAAATAATGAGTTAAGCATTACTTTGTTTTTAATTTATTAGTTAGAAATATATTATTAATTTTGTTGGGAATAAGCCACAATTTTACTTTAAATTAGGTTTATTTTAAATAAATAAATAAAAAATAAACTTATTATAAAGTAAAATTGTGGCGTATTCTCAAAAAAGTGGAACAGTAGGCGGTAGTGTAGACTAGCGCGGAGCGTCATACTGTTTTCTGTATTGTTTAAATTAAAATAATATTTAAATATAAATTTAGTTAGTTAGTTAGTTAGAGTTCTCAAACCGACTTCTTTTTCTTAAACGTGGCATTTTACAATCTAAAATATGCAAAACAAAAGTTACTTCCGGTTTTACTTCCGTTTTTTATTTAAGAGTGGCGGAGTCTAACAATCATATTGTTTTCGTTTTCTAATGTAAATCTTCCTGAAAATCCTAAAAAACTACTGTATCAATTTTTAGTTTAAAAAAATTGGCGTCGATACAGTTTATTTTTAGGATTTTTGGAACATTTACACCAGGTGACGGAAACGATGGATCGTTAGACTCCGCCCCTCTTAAATATCAGCAAAACTTACATGAAAACTCGATGTCGAGTTGGTCCGCTAGTAAATCTCTATTTTATTAAGATTTGTCTTAAGATTAGCGTCATAAAATGTTATCTTACAGAAACAAAGCATGCCTGTCTTTCTCTCGAAAAGTCTATGCTCGTTAGGCTTTTACGCGGGACAAGCTCTTGTACTGTCCCATGTCTCACAATTTTTCGTGTTCCATCTCGCTTGTATTTTCGCTAATGTTCACATTTTTTTGTTCTTCTGCTAGATATCGATCCACTTTGTCATCAAGATGCACCCTTTTCTTGTGTAGTGACAAAATTTTAATATCGTTCTCGGCACTAAAGGATCCAGAAGAAGATCCAACTTCCTTTCCCATGCTTTCAGTTTAATACTCTTTTTTTATATTTTTTATAAAATTATCTGAGTTTTGTCTCTGTTTCTTATTTCACGGAATAGCCCCATTCTGATAAATTCAAAGCTTTCAATTTCTTGCGGATAATGATTACTAGAAAAATACAGTAGGTACGTCCAATTTGTTTTACTGTACTATTTAATCTTGTTTCTTGCTGCTATAAAATTTTTTTTAAAAGTTGTGTAACGTTATAAACGTCACATCTTTATTAATTTATATTTAAATAATTATTTTATTTTAATTTCTTTATTAATTTATTAATTCCTTTGCCTTTAGATTCGTTTTTTATTTTTTTTTCTTCAAAAAGTAGTTGGCGCTCTCTGTCTTTGTTTTCTTTCTCTTTCTGTGCCGTAGAATAAATATTCGCCCTCTCTCTTTCTGTCCGGTAGACTAAATATTCTGTTCTATGTTGACAGAAGAGCTAATTCCATCATAGGTATACGTCCTATGTCATCGGTGCAAACTTCATTTTAGTCTCCGTACTTTCTGTTAATCAACTTTTCTAACGTAGTGGGAATATAATTTTTGTCCGTTTTTGAAATTTATAAAAGAAGGCAAAAATTATTATAAGCTTCATTTTATAGTCTGCAGAATTATCTTGGGGTGAGTTCTTTCATTGTAATCCATATTCTATAATTCTGACAGCATTCTCAATATTCATAATCTTACTTCTTTTAAACCACGTTTTTCAATTTTGTAAAGTAGGAATCTTAACAGAATTTCAGTTCAATATTAATTATATTTTATTTTATTCTTTCCATCTGCTATTTCTTTCATTGTAATTTTAAAAAATGGCAAGGAAGTTAAACCCCCTTTGATGTGTCTCTAATACAAGCCGTTCCTGTTATTTTAGTTTATTGGCTGTATTCAAGATTTTATTGGCTGTATTATTGGATAATAATATATTGACTTTATTGGAGGTTCTATTCACCCAATTGGAAGGCCACACAAATATATGAATTAACATGCTCTGGAGGACATAACTGCAGCTGTTAGGAGGGCCTAACCATCTAATTGGGAGGCCACACAGTCACCCATGGATGTCATAAGTAACGCCAAATTTATTTATTGTAAAGCATTGGCAGAGTTGATGGTTTCTTATTTTTAATAAATATGATTAGTTAAGTAATTGTTTTACTTGCTATCAGCTAAGGGTTCATTGTTTAATTCCTAGTTTAAGACAATACGAATTCACATTTGAGATACTGAGCTAGGCAAAACATAGACAATAAGCTTCCATGGTTGATTGAGGTATTATTTTTATAATAGTATTTCAATTCTCTTTGGTAGTCTTATTGTCAAAATTAAATTCCTCGTCATTGTTTTGATCAGTATTAATTTCTATTCTTTCTGTAGAGGTAGTCGAATAATAAATTTATGTACATGACCACACTGGAAAGCGTGACATACTTTTCCCCTCCTAGTAAGTCTGAAGTCTGGTTTTAGAAAATCTTATTCTGTTTCTTGGATTCTGAATGGTATAAATTTTGAATTAGTGACACAGAAGAAAGTAAAGGAAAGAAAGTTCGTTTGGTATATCACGTTCATGGTTAGATTCAAATCTAGTGGTCCTGCCATAATGTCGGGTAGCGGTTTATTAGGAGTACCTAAACTAAAACAACCAAAAAGAATTGTCAACATTTTTAAATATTCTGTTATTCTTAATGTACCTATTAATTATGTTTCATCAATATAAATTATTAAATTTCTATAAATATTTTTACTTTGCAAACATAATGCAGATACCTGTATACCTTTAATCGGCAAACCATTCTGATAATAATAAAAGTAGAGTTTTTGCGGGACATGTAGAACGTCCCGCAATACAAAATCCAGGACAAAGTGCGGGACATGATGTCCCGCGTGCATCCTTAAATTTCTCGTTCACAATACGATGTGAAATTTTTTTTTTATTAACAAAATCGCATCAGCCAAATTGGCTATTAGCGAAACAATGATAGCGAACAATAATTTGTATTACATTTATAATGTTAGTTTAGATAGCATTTAAAACGTTAATTGAGGTTAAGATACTTTTTATGTTTGAAATATTGTATTGTAGACCTAAAATATCACTAAGTTTGTTTGGTATATTGTACAACATGCGCTTTGGCGTTAGTGCTGGTCATTTCTCTAATATATGTTTGGTTGTTAATTTTTAATTACAGTTGTCACATCTTGGTTCTTGTTTGTTGGAGAACACGTAGCTATTAGTTAATCGCGTATGACCCAGTCGGAGTCGCGTTAATATTACCTGGTCTCTTGGACTTGTTGGTAATGTGGGCCAGGGATTTATCGATTTTTTAACATCGCGTAGCTTGGCCGATGACACTTTCTACGTTTATTCACACATATATCGCACTTTATATTTAACTGCCGCTTTCTCGTCTGCACTCATAAATGTTTTAGTACACTCAGCACTATCACTACTTGCAGCCTCTTTTGCAGCATTGTCTACCTCTTCCTTTCCTGGAATTCCAATATGGGATGGTATCCAGAATAATATATTGTTTTTTCCATTCAGTTGAGCGGTGTGGATTTCTTCCTTTATCTTGATGACTTAAGGATTAGTTGGGTAGACATATTGGAGTGACTGTACGGAACTTAGAGAGTCTGTGAGTATAATATAATTGGTATTATTGGATGCGTTGATAGCAAGTAAATGGAGTACTCTGAAGGGAGTTTATATTTATTTGTTGATGTTGGGGTTATGACTGCAGCACCAGTGCCTTCATTTATTTAGATGCGTCTGTGTAACGATGTGAAATGTTTCGTCATTATTGAAAACTAATTAGGTAGAGCTAGAACCGAAGACAGACTCAAAAAGAAAAATAGTTCTGACTCTATATGATGAGTTCTCAACAAATACGAAACATCTAATACTTTCTAGTACATACAGTAGATTATTAAATTATTATGATCTGTTACAAAATTTTAAGTTTTTTACATTTGTTCGAAAGTTTTCTGGTAAAATCATATGCTACTACAAACTTAAAGTATGCCAATATGTTTTGTCACTAATAACTTTACTTTTCTAACGTTGAGAGCTCTAGAACTGTCATTTGTGTCAAATTATCAGACAGTTTGCAGAAGATTTACTGAGCAAGGTTTTAAATGTCGCTTTGGCAAAAAAGATCTGTAATCGCAGCTAAAGAATTATACTCACATCATTAAACGCGTATATGCAGTTTTATTCTTAATTAAACACCAAAACACAAAAAAGTTTTTTTGCAGTGATCATAATATTTGTAAGATCACTCACTGTAAGATTCCGCCTTTTATAATATATAAATGACAAAAATTAAACAATTTATCTAATAAATAGGTATATTCTTTACTTTTTCGTGTCTGGAATATATAGCTTCCGAGCCCAGTATTAAAATTTATCCAATGATAAATGACTGCCTGTTCATTGGCAGGCCGGGAGTTGGTTAAATGTTCATTGCTTCGCAGAAAAACTAGTCGTCATTATCATCATAAGGTTTGACTTGGTTGGTGTTAAACCAGTTCTTAAGCACTTCAGCATACAAAAAATCGACCAATCGCTTGAAATCTCGCTTTGTGGTATTTCTGTTAGAGTGTAACGGGCTGGTAGTGCCTATAGCAAATCGCTAAGGAAGCTATTTCTTAATTTTAGTCGGCCAAAAGGAGCTTGCGGTTGTCTAAGTTTTGGTTGGATATTTTGGTGAATACTGGAGTCCTTTTGCAGTTCTTAATGAGTCTGCACGTTTTACTTAGGCTAGCTTGGCGTGCGCAGATCTCTTCCATACAGGTCATGCATATTACGACCTTAAGAAGCTTAGCGCCTGTGCTATTAATCTTAGTACTGTGTGTTTGGCGTCCCATTTACTATTGCTTTTTTTTAGAAGTTTTTTCGAAATGGAAACTATATTAATGAGCAGTCAAGTGAGAATCCAAGGTGTTTTCGTTTCTTGATGTGCTCTAGTGTGGTTTTGCATTGGTGTATAAGTAAAAAGTATTCGTGCTAGCACGCTACCGTGAACAAAGCTGTTTGATTGGGTTCTCCAGCAACTTTTTCTCCCTTAAAGATTCACGTAGAATCGTCTATTTTGGAGTAGTGATTCGAATATTCTGTCGAATTGGTAGTCCTTAAGAGTGGCGTAGACCTTCTGCAACAGGTTTCTGTAGTTGGATGTATTTATGCAAGAAGGACTCAACTCCAAAAGGTATGTTTCTCAGGTAAGACATTTTCGCAAAACGATCTATTGTAAATTACAGGTACAAGTTACAACCTTATTGAAAGTTGTACCGTATTGGAAAGAGATAGTATTTTTGTTGTTGATACTTAAACTAACATATAATATATAACCAAACATATTATATATAATATGTTTGGTTCAGCCGTCTAAGGACCTCCCCATTTATAACTCTGTTGACCCAGCTTATTTTCAGTAGTCGTGTATATATCCACATCTCAAAAGCTGTCAAGCGTCTAAGGATAGCCTCAGTTAAAGTCCACGCTTCCACTCCGTACAACAGGACAGGAAAGATGTAGCAAGATGTTATTCGAACTCTAAGGTCAATGCTAAGATCGTGACTGCAAAGTACGTTTCTCATTTTTACAAAGGCCTCGGGCTTGTTCTATTCGGCTTTTAATTTCTGCGGTTGGATCCCAGCTCTCATTGATATTACTGCCGAGATACACGAGTTTCTCTACTCTGTCCAATGTGGCATCTCCGACCTTTATACCGTCATCCTGTATATAATTTTGTTTGCTAACTATCATATATTTAGTTTTCTTAACGTTGAGTTTTAATCCCTACTGATCACAAGCTTGTTTTATTTTGTTCATTAGATTTTAAAGGTCTTCGCCGCATCTAGCAAGCACTAAGGTATCGTCAGCATATCTAATATTATTGACGGTTACTCCATTTACAATAATACCTTCGGTTGTCTCCATTAAGGCTTCCTTAAATATTTCCTCCGAATATAAGTTAAAAAGTAAAGGCGACAATATACAGCCTTGTCTCACTCCTCTTTTATTATTTATTTCATCCGACAGTTCTTGTTCAACCTTTATTCTTGCCACTTGATGCCAGTATAAATTTGTAATTATTCGTAGATCTTTATCGTCCAATCCAGCTGTTTCCAATATTTCTAGCATTTTGTTATGTCGGACAAAAGCCTTTTCAAAATCGATTGCACAAATGTACACATTTTGATTTATATCTCTGCATCTCTGTACTAGCACCTGTATACTAAACAAGTCTTTTCTTGTACCCAAGCCACTCCTTAACCCAAATTGAGTATTGCTAATTCTGTCCTCTAACAGCGTGTAAATTCTGCTGTGTATTACTCGCAGGAAGATCTTCAAAACGTGACTCGTCAGACTTATTGTCCGATAATCACCGCATGTCTTTGGACGACGTTTCTTAGGTATTGTGACAAATGTCGACTTTAACCAATCAGTTGGTAATATGCCAGTGTCATAAATTTTGTTAAAGAGATTACACAGAGCTTTAATTCCATTTTCTCCCAAAAACTTTAGTATTTCAGCACTTACTTCATCGGGGCCAAGTGCTTTTCCATTTTTTGCCGTTTGTATTGAACATGTAGCCTCACTTTCTGTTATAGATGGACCTGATATAGCAATCGGTGTATAGTGTTCTAGTCTCTCATCTTCAAATAATTTAGAAATGTAGTTTTCCCATTCTTTTAATTTCCGGTCCGTTGGACAGTAACTATTTTACTTTCATGGAGATAAAGACATTCTTTTGGCATCACTTGAGAGCTCTAAAAGATTAAAACTAAACCTAAAATAAAGAAATAAATACTTTTATATTTTTTAATTTGTAGCAGCACCTAGGAATGGTCCTGATATCTGTAAGTTTTGCACACACCTCGTATGGTTGAAGTCACCCTGTCCCTTGATTTTCCCATTTCTCTACGTATCATTTTGCGAGGAAGCGTGAAATGCCTTAGAAAAAATAAAATAAAAATCGAATAAATATCGGAGTGTCACTTCCAGCTTCTCCATAAATTTTATTACATCTGAAGTATTAGTCAGTTCCACTAAAATCGGAAAAAGTGTAATAAGTAAAATGTTATCTGTTTTAGACTTTTACAGGGCATTCGGCTGTAAAAATGTCGTAAAGATGATAAATAAAGATCCGAAGAAAGCACAATCTTTGAGATAAAATTAGATTGGGATGTTTAAATCTTTTCTAGCACGGAAAAGAATTGGTAGCACATAAATAACTCTACTATTTTTAACTGCAGTTTTTTTTCTAACAATATGTAATAATTTTTAGTATAATAATTTCATTTTTATAAGATATTTAGAGAGTCCAAACACACCAAAAGCTCTAATAAAAATACATTTCAGAAAGAACAAAAACTGTTAGCAAAAATTATTACTCATTGTCTTATATTTTTGTTATTAGTACCAATAAATTATCAAAGAGAATTAAAAATGTATCATGTAAGTTATTGTGATAAATTTAGGTCATGTCCGCTGATTTTGGCGCGATGTGAACCCCTCCAGTAAGAGAATCACGTGTCCATGTTACTCAACGTCACTTTAGTTTTATGATAACTTGATGTTCAGGTATTGCTGAAATTGTGTGGATTGGATTGGATCATTCTTCATCTCAATTTGAAAACCATAACCCTATTCTAACCCTTAGTAATGATCCCTAGTCCCACTCCAACCACACTTCTTTAGAAATACAGACGTTTTTAAAATAGCACACGAAAAGGACTCCCTTTTAACTGTTGACTACCGCCAGCAACAGACGCATTTTCTTTCGACTGTGGACTGCCGCTAGCAATAGATGTAATTTTTTTTGACTGTTGACTTTTCAGTCCAAAATCCAAAATTAGTTAAAGAATAATCCTTTTCGAAATGTAGGACCCTTTCATAAGTTCATTATTCTGACCTGCTTATCAGAAATCTGCTACTGCTGAGATATTAGCCAATGAATTTCGTAAAGCAGGAATTTTTCCATTCAATCGGAATATCTTTTCAAAAGCAGATTTTATTTTAGAAAAACAAAGAGAAAAAACTCCGCCTCGACAATATACTTCTGATAAGACTTTGCCATTGGAACCAAATCACACCAGTAGCTCAATTCAACTGTCTATTGAAAAATCCCCTCGAGACATCAAATGAGTAGCAGTATGGAAATTAATCAGTTATCGAACATTGTAAAAGTTCAAGACTTTGCACCTTTACCATCTTGCAGTTCAATTCAACTGTCTATTGAAAAAAACCCACCGAGGCATCAAATGGGTAGCAGTGTAAAAATTAATCAGTTATCGAACATTGTTAACGTTTAAGACTTTTCACCTTTACCATCCTGCAGTTCATCGACACCTACTTCAAATAGGGGACATAAAACCAGTTCTGCGGCTTTAATTACAAGTACGGCCTACAAAAATGATTTAGAAGCTAGAATTAGAGAAAAACAAAGAAAAGAATCACTTAAAAATAAAGAACAGTTGCCAAAATTTAAGGTTTTAAAGAAAACTAAACAGAAGACGATGGTCAAAAATAAAAAGGTGAAGAAAGTAAAAGAAGAAAGTGAATCTTCAGATTAGTCAAACGTTCCTTATGATGATGATTCAGATATGGATACCGATCAAGAAAGTGACGCGTGTATTTTCTGTACTGAACATTATTCGAAGGACCACCATGGAGAAAAGTGGGTACAGCGTTCTGAAGTTGCTTCAGATGATCACATGAAGAGTATGTTGGTAGTGACAAAAAGAACACTTACGTGTGTGATTTTTGTATTTAAAAATGGGTTCCTAATTTTGGTTAGGGTATCCAGTTTTAGGAACCTTTTTTTTATTTGGAAATTTTTTTTTTATTGAAAATTAACGTACTTGGCAACAAAGGCCACTTACACGAAAACGGTTACAAATGTAAAACTGTTACAATAAATTACAAGAATATGTTATAGAGTACATATTGTTAGAATACAATCAAAATTCTATTTTATAATATAACTGAACGTCTCTGAGGAATTTTAGACTTGAGGTTATTTGATCCAAGTTATTGAGTATGTCTATTAAATCACTTTTAAGGCAATAAAATAGTCTTTTTGCTGAATATTGATGACATTCGGTGAGAATATGGTTAACTGTTAGATGTGATTGAGAGGTCTCACAAGTGGGTCGGTTACTGGATGACATCAGGTATCCGTGTGTTAATCTTGTATGTCCTATTAGAAGTCTTCGTGTTACAATAGCATCTCGTCTGGACATACTGGTAGAGATCAAATCAAGGCGGCTATCGACTAACTGTTGGATATGATGTAATGCTGAGTTATTGGTGTTTGTTATTTATATCTTACTTGATTGAGGTTAACGGCAGTGTGATTTTTTAATAACATCAAGTACAATGGTTTGTGGATGCAATGTGGATTGCATCTGTATTCTACATATAGCATTTAGTTTAAAAAGTTGTATTTACTATTATTAATTTACTTTAACATTTAAAATATATATATATATATATATATATATATATATATATATATATATAACCTTAACCCTCTTTTCATCTGATCAGCTGTTACTTTCCGATGTATACGTTGTTGCAATTGGCACACGGTATAGAATGAACATTAGATGACTCCTGACCTTGTGAAAGGATCTTTTGTCTTTGTGTATAACTTCGATACCGTTTTCACATTCTTAGTTGTAATTTTTAAGCCATTAACATTTTTGAAATTGTTCATTAGCTTAGGTGTCACAATCTATATATATTGTAACGAAATAGCCCATCTCCGATACGTCATAATTCTTAGAAGGACGAATCTAGAAAATGTAAGAATCGGCTTGTCAATAGCGGCCGTCTTTCGGACGGGAGACAATTAGAGGTGGGACAACGCCAGAATGTTCTCGAAAAGTAACTTTATTATATATATGTAACGTTGTTAGGAGTGAGTTTAGTTGATAAGAGAGTACCGAACTGTAAAGTTATAAATAAATATATGTATATAAATTCGAACCGCTCGTTTTATTTAAACACGCTACAGTTGGTGTCCGGTGTGAGATTTGCAAATAAATTCAGCAGTGACTTTTGAAAAAGACTTTTAAACTTTTGAAAAGTATTGTTCGTCGGGAACATCCGCGTAGTTCGGTAGTGTCCTTTGTACGAAAGAACATTTAAAAAGTACGTGTGTGCCTGACCAAAGATGCTGCTAGTACAACTCTCAGTAAAACAGTTGCGAGAGCAACTAGAAGAACGCGATGAAGATTGCAGCGGGTCCAAGAAGATCCTCCAAGAACGACTGAAGAATGTTCTTAACAAGAATGGAGATGACCCAGAGACATTCCAGTTTCAGTCAGCGGAAGAAGCAGTTTTAATGAAGATAGAAGAAACTTCTAACAAAATTGAAGAATCTTCTAAAAAAACTGATGATAAATTCGAGACTGTTTCCAAAAGATTCGATGAAACGTCTCAAATGATAGAAGAATCTTCTAAAAAAAATGATGATAAATTCGAGACTGTTTCCAAAAGATTCGATGAAACGTCTCAAATGATTGAAGAATCTTCTCGAAAGAATGATGAAAGATTTAATGAAACGTCTCAAACTATTAAAGAAATAGCTAGACAAAACGACGAGAAATTCGAAAATATGTCTAGAAGATTCGACGAAGTATGTAATCAAAACAATGACAAATTTGAAGAAGTCACAAGAACATTCGATAACATACAGAAAAATGTAAACAACGTAGAAGAGAAGATCAAACAATTAGAGAGCATGATAACTAATACAAAAGTGCTACCACCAGTTAATACAATAGCCTTAGATCCGGTAGTGAAAGAAGAATCACCTAGAGACGAAACAACACATAATATGAGATTCAAATTGCCACCATTTGATGGAAAGTCTTCTTGGTCCATATACCTTAGACAATTTGAAGCTATTGCGACAGCCAATCATTGGACAGAACAAGAAAAAGCTGTTTCCTTGACTGCTGCTTTACGAGGTGATGCTGCAGATATCCTAAGATCGATTCCTAAGGGTCAAGAAAAATGTTACCAGACCTTGTTCACTCGACTAGACAAACGTTACGGAGATGCCCACCTACAACAAGTCTACAAGGCGCAACTAAGAAGTAGAATTCAACGAGCAAGTGAAAATTTACAAGAGTTTGAAGCAGATGTTGCTCGTATAGTGCGGTTGGCTTATCCGGAAGTACCAGACAACATTTTGGAAGAAATTGCTGTAGATACCTTCGTCAATGGGTTAAAAGAAAGTGAATTACAGAAAGCTTTACGACTAGCAAGACCAAAAGTTCTGGATGAAGCGCTCGCTATTGCCTTGGAACATGAAACAGCTAGTCAAACTTCACGGAGCCATCGAGTAAGAACCATCGAAGAAGCCGACGAACCAAACGATGAACGTCTGGAAGAAATGGTACGAAAAGTAGTTCGTAACACGATGCCGAAGAGACGCGAGCCCAGATGTTGGAATTGCGGTGACGTAGGTCATATTCGCCGTAATTGCAAGAAAATGATACAACAGTCGGAAAACTAGAACGGGTCGACAACAAGGGGCAACTGCCGACCTCGAGAAACACAGCCCCCATAGTAACTGTGAACATTACGTCCTCAGGTGGAATTCATAGCTTGTACATAGAGGGTCGTATCAATAATAAATGTAGATCGTTTTTGGTAGATACAGGTGCAACGAGAACTATTGCACGGCCAGAAGTAGTACGAGGCCATCTTAAATTATTGCCTGCAACAGTAAAGCTTAGAACAGCAACTGGTGAGATAATTAATACATATGGCGAGGCTAATATGTCAGTATCCATTGGCCAGACCACAGTGAAACATACAGTATTAATTGCAGAGATCTCCGATGAGTTCATATTGGGGATGGATTTACTAAGGAAAGTTGGGGCTGTATTGAATGTCAAAGATGGAGTTCTCGAGATCAGTGGTGAAGAGTTGCCGTTTCATGAAGACAAAGAAGATGTTATCAGCTTAATAACTACTTGTGACGTAACAATACCCGGTAATAGTGAGAAAATTTTGATGACCAGACCTGATGGTTACTGCCGAGAGGGAAGTTTAAGGATGGTCGAAGATGTGAATAATGCCGAGTTCCTAACGGCAAAAGCTTTGGTGAGAATTCGAGATGTCGTTCCTGTAAGAGTTATGAATTTAAAGGGAACTGCTATTAAGTTAAGTAAAAGAACTTTGATCGGACAGTGTGTTCCCGTGGCTTCGATTTGTTCCATGAATACTAATGAGAAACCGTCGAAATCTAAGTATCCAAAGGAGCTTGTTGAGACGATGATTAAAACGTGCCAATATCTTGATGATGAACGAACTAAAAAAGTGAAGTCTATGCTGATAGAATTTCAAGATGTTTTTGCCATGGATAAGAAGG
The DNA here is from genome assembly GCF_040954645.1 of Diabrotica undecimpunctata. Classification (NCBI taxonomy): domain Eukaryota; kingdom Metazoa; phylum Arthropoda; class Insecta; order Coleoptera; family Chrysomelidae; genus Diabrotica; species Diabrotica undecimpunctata. Next base: position 41,939,401 of record NC_092810.1, on the reverse strand, counting down.
ATAATGGCAAAACAAGCATAGTAAAGCATAAAATTAATACCGGAGACGCTCAGCCAATCAGACAACAACCTAGACGACTTCCATTTTCGAAAAGAGATGAAGCCGAAGACATCATCAAAGATATGAACAAACAAGGGGTAATTGAACCATCAAACAGTCCATGGACATCACCAGTAGTCCTAGTAAAGAAGAAAGATGGTTCAACACGTTTTTGTATTGACTACCGACAGCTCAATGCAGTAACTAAAAAAGATAGTTATCCTTTGCCCAGAATAGACGATACTTTGGATACACTTTCTGGTTCTCGTTGGTTCTCCACACTCGATCTGAAAAGTGGATATTGGCAAGTAGACATGGAGCCAGCTGATCGTGAAAAAAACCGCATTCTCAATAGGATCAGGGCTTTGGCAGTTCACAGTTATGCCCTTTGGTTTATGTAATGCCCCGGCCACATTTGAAAGATTAATGGATGCAGTTTTAAGAGGTCTAACATGGAAAACATGCCTGGTTTATTTGGATGATGTAATTGTAGTTGGAAGATCCTTCGATGAACATGCCAATAATCTAACAGAAGTCTTTCAACGATTGCGGGCAGCGAATCTGAAGTTGAGTCCGAAGAAATGTCACTTGTTTCGACGAGAAGTGAAGTACTTGGGACATATTGTAGCAAGTAATGGTGTAACAGCTGATCCTGAAAAACTTGCAGCAATTAAGGATTGGCCAGTACCAAGAGATAAACACGAAATTAGAAGTTTTCTTGGCCTATGTACATATTACCGCCGTTTTGTCAAAGGATTTGCCAATATCTCCAAGCCATTAACAAAGTTGACAGAAGAAGGCAAAGAATATACATGGAGCGAAGAGTGTCAAAGAGCTTTTGAACACTTACAAATGGCTCTGATCAGCGCACCGATTTTAAGCTACCCTAGACAGGCAGGAAAATTTGTGTTGGACACCGATGCAAGCAACAGTGCAATAGGAGCTGTTCTTTCCCAAATCCAAGATGGGCAGGAGAAAGTCATCGCTTACTTTAGCAAAGTCTTGTCAAAACCAGAAAGAAACTATTGCGTTACCAGAAGAGAATTGCTAGGCGTAGTGAAGGCTTGTGAGCATTTCCATAAATACTTGTATGGCAGAAAGTTTCTTCTTCGCACGGATCACGCTGCTCTAAAATGGCTCCTACAATTTCGTAATCCAGAGGGTCAGATGGCCAGATGGTTAGAACGATTACAAGAATATGATTACGAGATCGAACACAGGGCTGGCAGAGTTCATTCAAATGCTGATGCCCTTTCGAGACGGCCGTGCAGTGCAAATTGTAATCACTGTCTTAAATTAGAAGAACGACTTTGCCCCGTGAGACGAACCACCGTCATTAATGAGCAATGGCAGCCTCAACAGCTACAAGACGCTCAAGCAGATGATCCATGTATAAAAAGAGTATTGGATTGGATGCGTCGAAGTGAGAGACCTTCTTGGCAAGACATTAGTGCATGTAGTCCAGAAGTCAAGTGTTACTGGAGCCAATGGAATTGCCTAGTGCTGAAAGATGATCTTCTGTATAGAACCTTTGAGAACGATGATGGTACAGAAACTAAGCTTCAGTTAATTGTACCTAAAAGTAAAGTGTCAGAAGTATTGCGTCAGTTGCATGACGGTGCATCAGGTGGACACTTTGGTATCACGAAGACTCTGCAAAAGGTTCGAGAACGGTTCTATTGGGTGAACTGTAAAGATGATGTAAGAAGATGGTGCCGGAAATGTGAACTGTGTGCAACCAGTAATGGTCCAGCTGGTAAAAAGAGGGCACCCATGAGACAGTACAATGTTGGTAGTCCTATGGAAAGAGTAGCAATCGACATTGCAGGTCCACTTCCAGAGACAAATGATGGAAACAAATATATCCTGGTAGCCATGGATTATTTTACGAAATGGACTGAGGCTTATGCGATACCAAATCAAGAAGCTGCTACCGTTGCAGAGGTACTTGTTAAAGAATTCTTTAGCCGATTTGGTGTTCCCTTGGAGATCCACTCCGACCAAGGGCGAAACTTCGAGTCAACCCTTTTCCAAAACGTTTGTAAATTGATTGGTGTCAATAAGACCAGAACGACACCCCTGCATCCTCAATTAGATGGAATGGTCGAGAGAATGAACCGAACAATGGGCAAACACCTGTCCAAGGTTGTATCAGAACATCAAAGAGATTGGGACCAGCACATTCATTTATTCCTAATGGCCTACCGCTCGGCCGTGAATGAAACTACAGGCCAGACTCCAACCTGCCTGATGTTAGGTCGTGAAGTTCGTTTACCCTGCGACCTAGAGTTTGGCTGCAGACCTTCCGAAGAACATGTTGCAAGCGAAGATTATGTCGACCGCCTGAAGTTAAGAATGAACAACATTCATGAACTTGCCCGACAACACATCCAGATAGCCAGTGACAGAATGAAAGATCAATATGATTCTCGATGCAAGAGTGAAAGCTATGAAGTAGGTGATCTTGTTTGGCTTTATAATCCACAACGTCGTCGAGGCTTGTCTCCCAAACTGCAAAGACAATGGGAAGGTCCATATGAAATTAAAAAGAAAATAAATGACGTAATATACCGAATTAAGAAGTTGACGAAAGGTAAACCAAAAGTAGTTCACATAAATCGTCTTGCACCATATGCTGGCTCAAATGAAACAGAAGAAGCACGAACCCTTCAACATGAGATCAAAGATGACCGGCGACCAAGCTTTAATGAATTTATGTCAAATTACGCAAAGAGAAAGAGTGCTAGATTCGGCGTGACCACAGAAGTTCAGCAGGATCTTTTTAGTGTTCCGCATAACGTCTCTCTAGCCCACTGTGTTGCCCAGGATCTTGAGATGACTAAAGGAATCTCATCCGTATTTTATAAGAAATTCGGTCGTTTGGACGAGTTAAAAAACCAGCAGCCTAAAGTTGGAAGAGTACTGAGATTAGAAGATGGTTCTCGATCTTTGCTGTATATGGTGACCAGAAAGTCTTATACAGACAGGGCAAGCTACGAGGATATATGGCGTGCTCTAACTAATTTGAAGAAAATTGTGTGCAATTACGACATCAAGAATTTGGCCTTACCCAAGATAGGCCATGCACTAGATAATCTGGACTGGAAGATTGTCAGAAGCATGCTTGAAGTGATCTTCCGAGAAACCGGCGTACGAAGTACTGTGTGTTGCATTAACCCGATGAGATCGTATCCTTCAAAGTCAGTAGACTGTTATTTCTTTCTAAAGGGTTCATGCAGAGCTGGAGAGTCCTGTAGATTCCGCCATCCTGTGCCTACATATAGAGTTGCTGATCGGGACGATCAGATTTAAGAGGGGAGCAGTGTAACGAAATAGCCCATCTCCGATACGTCATAATTCTTAGAAGGACGAATCTAGAAAATGTAAGAATCGGCTTGTCAATAGCGGCCGTCTTTCGGACGGGAGACAATTAGAGGTGGGACAACGCCAGAATGTTCTCGAAAAGTAACTTTATTATATATATGTAACGTTGTTAGGAGTGAGTTTAGTTGATAAGAGAGTACCGAACTGTAAAGTTATAAATAAATATATGTATATAAATTCGAACCGCTCGTTTTATTTAAACACGCTACAATATATATATATATATATATATATATATATATATATATATATATATATATATATATATATATATATATATTATCGTGATATTTAAAGTCTTGGTGCGCCAAGCAATAATTAGCTAATTAATTTTTTTGATTAATTAAAATTATTTAAATGATATGATTATGACTCTATCACAATTTTTAATTCCTTTATCTCAGGGTTAAATTCGTGCTTCAATATCTATGCTATTACATGTGAAAGGTAAGGTCCAGAGAATACCGGAATAATAAAAAACATATATGATCTAACACTATATATTGAAATAAAAATAATGAAATAATTCACACTCAAAAGTTTTCAATAAACAAATCTCATATAAGGATTCTCAAAATTTTGTTCTCCGTACGTGAACAATCAAAATTAATGGTACAAACAATATTAATTGAAAACTCAATATCCCAAACTATTCTAACTCTCCTAATCAAAATATTTATATCCGTTCTAAATTACGTGTAAAAATTGTGTTATCAATAAAAGAAAAAAAAAATTGCAGAAAACAAAAATATCTCTCTCTGATGATGAGTGGTCCAAATCCTTGTTCCTTGTAGACTGTATTATCTCCTCTCAACCGCTCCCTATGTAATCAGCAATCTTACAACAGATTGTTGCAAGTATATCGTCCTTAATGATCTCCTTCAAAAGCAACAATCATTCAAATTATGATAGCCTTTCTCCTCTCGATAAACTGAATCTCTCGTTGGCCTGAACAGTGACTCTTGGAATATAAGTAGGAAAATATGACTTACAATATTTTGCTGCTTCAGCTTCTGTCAGATACACTAACTCCACAAAAACTCACTAACATTCAACACTACTGCTTGCTACTTCTTTGGAACCACCAGAGAACAATCACTGTTCCTCTCTCAGACTTGGAAAATCAACTGACTATATCTTTTCTCTCTCCTCAATCTCGCTAAACTTTTTCCTACATACTTATCCCACTTTTTTCAATCTCCGCCAATCACAACTCATCACAATTCCCCCATTTTTTCATTTCGATAACAAACAAATTTTTACCTATACTTATAAATTTCCTAAAACTTATTTACAAATATTATTTTTCTATAATTCTTAAAAACTAACAAAAACCACTTTCTATAATCCCTTCTATTGTCTTTAATCACTGCATTAATGTATTTTGAAAACCCACGTTCAATTGTCTGTGGCTTTCACTTAAACTTATGCGGGTCACTCAAGTATAACAAAGAAATAATTTATGCAAAGCTTACACTATGTTTAGTACAGGAAATCCAAGGATTTAATAACTTTCCTTCTCCGAAATGTTTGTTGGATATTATCCTACTTATCTGAATTATTTTAATGTTTTTGAACTTTGAAATATTTTTAAACAAACCAATATTTTTCTCGATTTTACATATCATAACAAATCCCCGCCATTTGATCTGCCGAAAACTCTTTGTTAAATTTTAAAAATGACAAAAGTTTTCTAGGATCAAATTATTTCACTATGTTATTAAAATCTATTCATGATATTGATAGATGTCGTGAATGTTAAAAATACCCCGTATATTTCCTGTCTCTATGTGCGCTAATTCATAACTATTTACCCCATTTTCCGTATTGACCCTATATGGACCTTCAAATATCGGCATCAATTTAGCACAAATACCATTTTGTAAATTCGACACCCTCAGTGCCTTCACTAAGACTTTATCTCCTTTCTGGAATTTGATCGGCCTTCTTCTTCGGGTTCTCTCTTGTCTTTGGAGATATTTCTCTCCACTTCGTCTCAATCTTCTTTGAACCAATTCGATCACTTCTTCGTATTGTTTGGGGGCGGTGTCTTCCCACGGTCTTGTAGGCATTGTTCCTTTCATTATATATAAAGGCGTCTCTTTGGTAACCGTATTTGGAGCACAATTCAAATAGGTCTCGATCTCAAACACTTTTCTGTCCCAATTTCGATGATGTTCTTCCGCGGCAATTCGTAGAAATTTTGTGACTTCTTGTATAAAACGCTCCGATGGGTTGCTCTGTGGATGACGGATGCTTATAAATTTTGTATCGATGTCTCTCTCTCTTAATTCCCTTTTAAAACGTTCGTTCCTAAAATATGTCGCATTGTCCAATAAAATATTGTCTGGTCTTCCCACCGTTTCTATAAAATTGTCTATCTTCCTAAGTATTTCAATTCCTTTTGTGGTTCTGCATGCGTACAATTTAACATATTTTGAGAAAAGATCCACCATAACTAATATGTGTTTATTCCTTTGAGTTGTTGGTATCAAATCGCTCAACATATCAATAGCAACAATATCCAGTTTCTTCCGAGCTACGACGTTTTTTGTGACGTTTTCATTTTGAAAGTTCCTACTTTTACACTTTTGGCATGTCACACAATTTCGAGTCACCTCCTTGGCTATTGTATAGTCCTGTCGACAAGTGTAGTTCTCCCTGAACATAAGCCACACCTTTCTACTTCCAATATGTCCGTTGTCACAGTGTAACTTTAAAAAAACTTCTTTTGCCATTTGCTCCGTGATTACATAGAGTTCTTTACCATCGACCCTCTTAAAATATAGGTTATTTTCTTGTTCAGCCCTTTGCTTTTCTCTTTCATTCAATTCTTCCTGATTTTCCCTGATTTTGGCCAACGAAAATAAGCCTGCTTCTTCTCTCATTATGTTCATGCCTACGTGGAGAGTTTTGTGATCCTCTTTGCGGAATTGTTCATCTCTCGTCAACGCATCAGCCAAAATATTGTCCGTTCCTTTGATATATTTAAATTCAAAATCATATTCTTGGAGTAAAAGAATGCCCCTATGAATTCTATTATTTACCAACCTATTTTTCATTATGTGTATCAACGCTGCGTGGTCCGTTTCAATGGTGAATCTTGCCCCAAGTAGGTAAAAACGTAATTTGTTTACACAAAATAACACACTGGCAAACTCTAATTCAGTAACGCTGTATTTTCTCTCATACGTTTTGGTTACACGGGAAACAAAACATATTGGCACCTCTATATCGTCTTGTATCTGTGATAACACCCCTGCAAATTTTTTTATGGAAGCATCGGTCCTGAGAATGAAAGGTTGCTCATATCTTGGGTGGTGCACTCTTACAGCTGTGGAAAACGCTCCTTTTAAATTTTTGAAAGCGATTTCTTGTTCCGTTCCCCATTTCCATCTGACATTTTTCTTAAGTAATGCTATTAGCGGTATTTCTTTTGTACTGAGGTCTGGTATCAGCTTTTTGAAATAGTTTACCATTCCTAAAAATCCCCGCAAAGTTTTTAAATTGGTTGGCCTAGGGTAGTTGTTTATGACTTCGATTCTATCTTCTGCAAGACTAATCCCTTTTGTGTCTAATTTGAATCCTAAATACAATATCTTTTTTTGGAAAAACTGACACTTTTGAATATTTAATTTTAATCCGGCTTGATCAAGTTCTTCGAGAACAGTATGAATATGTCGTAGATGGCTTGTTATATCCGGTGAGAAAATTAATAAATCATCTATGTAATGTACAACAAATTCTCCATGCCTATTTAAAATTGTGTGTAATGCGCGAACCAAAGCAGCGCATGCACTTTGTAGTCCAAATGGTACTACCCTAAATCGGTACACCACTCCGTCGATAGAAAAAGCGGTATAATTTCGACACTTTTCTGCCAAAGGTATTAACCAAAAACTGTGTTTCAAATCGATTTTGGAGAAAATGTGTGATCCTGTGATTCGTCCAAAGATGGCTTCTATGTTCAAAGGTGCTTCGTATTGCGCGATTGTGTGCGAATTAATGTTTCTTGTATCTAAACATAATCGCAAATCCCCATTTGATTTTTTTACGCATACTATCGGGTTGATATATGGAGAGTCACATCTTTCGATCACCTTGTCTTTGATCATATTTTCAATTTCCTGTCCGACGCTTTGCCTGTATTTATACGGGATTGGATATGTTTTCGATTTAAAATTTTCTAAGTTTTTAACTTTAAAAGAATGTTCATAATTTTTAGCCACTCGGCTTTCTTCATTAATAAGATCTCCATAATTTTCTAAAATCTTCTCTATTTCCTTCTCCATGTTTTCTCCACATATTATTTTTCTTTCATGCTCAGTTTGTTCACATGTGTTCACTGTCCGTATTACTTCTTCACAAAATTCTGGATTCTCGTCCATAATTGCCATTTCTTCTCTGTCCTCTTCCGTTATTTCTTCTTCTATTTTTTCTTTATCTTTAATTTCTATCTGGTATTCCGAGCACCATGTTTCGGCTCCTTCCATTTTTCTGCTTATAACTTCCTTTTTTTCCTGCTTTCTTTTCGAACTCTTCTTCTTTTTTTTTATTCTCTTTTCCTCTTCGGATTGATTTTTTTCTTGAGCTTTCGATTTATCCTCTACCGTCATATTGATTTCTTTATGTTTTTCTTGTCCATTTATCCTTTCAGAAAATTTTCTCCTGTCTGTTTCCTTTTCTTCTTCTATGTTGTCTTGTTCTGCTCTGATTTCCAGTTGATTTTCCGAAAAATTGATGGTGATATGTTTTTCACTCAATTCATCAATTCCCGCTATCATATCATGATTTAGATCTTCGATCACCACACATTGCATAATATAGAATTGGTCTCCCACTCTGATCCGTACTCCTAAACCTTCGTTTACTGTCGTCAATTTTTTATTATTTGCACCCACTAAAGCCACCCTCGGAATCTTATACACAAATCTGTCCATATTTAATTCTTTTACTAGTTTTTTATTGATTAACGAAATTTCCGATCCAGAATCAATCAGAATTTTAATCGCTTTATGTTTTATAAATGCATCTAAAAAAATTAGACTGGAATTAGAATTTTGTTTTTCGTTTCCCGCCAACTGTATAAACTCTCTCGGGTGACAAAATATACCGGAGAGTTTTTTACTTTTGTTTAGTGGATGCCTTATTGAAAATCCTGTCTGGATTCATTGAATACTTCTTCTTCCTCTTTTTCTATTGCTACATGATTCATCTCTCTTCTGTTTTGTCGTTGGAATCTCTGATTATTTCTATCGTCCCTTTGTTCGTTCGTATTCCTATTCGGAGGATTTTGTGCATCTCTATTCCTGTTGTGATTTTCATTTGTTCTATTTTGTGTATCATTCCGGTTATCGTAATTTTGTTGTCTATTGTAATTATTGTAATTTCTCGGCCTATATTCGTTTGTTGATCTGGGATGTCGGTTTCTCTGGTCATAATTTGATGAATACCTTCTTTCCGGTCCATTATATTGGTCATGTTGTCTTCTATTTCTCATTTCTTTTCTTTTCGCTTCTTTTAATTGAAGGAATTGGCACAAACTATCAATATCTTGATAGTTTCTCAAAATCACGTGATCTTCCAACGTTTCCTCAAAATGTCTGCTGATCATTTCTACCAGCTGTTCGGTAGAATATTTGTATTCTAGATATTTTGAATTGTTATATATCTGCAAAGCATATCTTTCTTCAGATATTCCCATTTTTTCGTGATATTTTCCATTCTGTAGCTCTTGGTTGATTTCTCTCTGTTTATTTTTCCCCCAGAAATAGTTGAGAAATTTATTTTCAAAATCTGTCCAATTTTCAAACTCATCTTCCTTGCTTTCATACCATAACGCTGCTCCTTCTTTCAAATGGTTTCTAATTGTTTCTTTGCAATCGTCAAAATATCTAATATGTTGTTATTTGGTTTTCAAATTTTTGACAAACGGTACTGGGTGTGTTTTCCGAATATCCCCGCCAAATTGTATTTTCGCCTCGCTTGTTCCATGGATGATAACTTCTTTTCTCTCTACCCCTCTTAGTTCAATTTCTGCCATTTGTTTTTCATTTTGCTTTAATCTTCTTTCTACTTCCTTCCTGTCTTCTTGTAGCGCATTTTCAAATTTTATTTCTAATCCCTCCAAATTATCTTTAATTCTCATTTCTTGTTCTTTCATATTATTTTTAATTTCATTAATCTCTTCTATTTGTTGTATCAGTTCTTTCTTTATCCCCTCAACACATCCTTTAATTTCCTGTTCATAGTTTTCCAAACGCTGCTCTATATTTCTGTTATTTAGTTCTATTGTTTGTTTTGTTTCATCCATTTTTTGTGATGTTTCTTGTTGATTTCTATCCATTTTATCCATTTTCTTCGATGTTTCATTCATTGTTTGTGTCTGTATTTGCATCATTGCTAATAATTTTTCCAGCATTCCTGTTTCTTTTCTTTCTTCCATTATTGTGGTATTTCCTTCATTATCCGATCCTTCATCAATAATTGTTTCCTCTTCTATCTTATCCTCTTTCCTTTCTTGCGTTTTACTTTGACTCCTTGTGGTCGACATGTTGTTTCTTTTCGTTACTGTTTTTGTCCCCGCCAAATGTAAAATTTTACAACACTCTATATGTTTCAGAACACGACAATATTTCTCCCCAAATGTATTAAATTTTCACGACAAATATCAAATATGCAATCAGTAAAATTCAAATAATTCAAAATAAATATCAAATGTATGATTGGTAAAGAAAATAAAATCAAATAATTCAATAGCAGTAAATATCCACTAACTACGATCAATCAATAAATCAAATTTATATTCCCTGGAAAAATTGTCAAAATACTTTCAAATTCAAATTCCCTCAATGTTATATGTTTTTATCTCTGGATTACCTGTACTTATTCCAGATCTCTTTCCCTTCCTTCAAATGTAAAGCTGCGATATTTTCAAGCCCCACGTTTTGGAAGCCAGTTATCGTGATATTTAAAGTCTTGGTGCGCCAAGCAATAATTAGCTAATTATTTTTTTGATTAATTAAAATTATTTTAATGATATGATTATGACTCTATCACAATTTTTAATTCCTTTATCTCAGGGTTAAATTCGTGCTTCAATATCTATGCTATTACATGTGAAAGGTAAGGTCCAGAGAATACCGGAATAATAAAAAACATATATGATCTAACACTATATATTGAAATAAAAATAATGAAATAATTCACACTCAAAAGTTTTCAATAAACAAATCTCATATAAGGATTCTCAAAATTTTGTTCTCCGTACGTGAACAATCAAAATTAATGGTACAAACAATATTAATTGAAAACTCAATATCCCAAACTATTCTAACTCTCCTAATCAAAATATTTATATCCGTTCTAAATTACGTGTAAAAATTGTGTTATCAATAAAAGAAAAAAAAAACTGCAGAAAACAAAAATATCTCTCTCTGATGATGAGTGGTCCAAATCCTTGTTCCTTGTAGACTGTATTATCTCCTCTCAACCGCTCCCTATGTAATCAGCAATCTTACAACAGATTGTTGCAAGTATATCGTCCTTAATGATCTCCTTCAAAAGCAACAATCATTCAAATTATGATAGCCTTTCTCCTCTCGATAAACTGAATCTCTCGTTGGCCTGAACAGTGACTCTTGGAATATAAGTAGGAAAATATGACTTACAATATTTTGCTGCTTCAGCTCCTGTCAGATACACTAACTCCACAAAAACTCACTAACATTCAACACTACTGCTTGCTACTTCTTTGGAACCACCAGAGAACAATCACTGTTCCTCTCTCAGACTTGGAAAATCAACTGACTATATCTTTTCTCTCTCCTCAATCTCGCTAAACTTTTTCCTACATACTTATCCCACTTTTTTCAATCTCCGCCAATCACAACTCATCACAATTCCCCCATTTTTTCATTTCGATAACAAACAAATTTTTACCTATACTTATAAATTTCCTAAAACTTATTTACAAATATTATTTTTCTATAATTCTTAAAAACTAACAAAAACCACTTTCTATAATCCCTTCTATTGTCTTTAATCACTGCATTAATGTATTTTGAAAAACCCACGTTCAATTGTCTGTGGCTTTCACTTAAACTTATGCGGGTCACTCAAGTATAACAAAGAAATAATTTATGCAAAGCTTACACTATGTTTAGTACAGGAAATCCAAGGATTTAATAACTTTCCTTCTCCGAAATGTTTGTTGGATATTATCCTACTTATCTGAATTATTTTAATGTTTTTGAACTTTGAAATATTTTTAAACAAACCAATATTTTTCTCGATTTTACATATCATAACAATATATATATATATATATATATATATATATATATATATATATATATATATATATATATATATATATATATCTATATATATATATATATATATATATATATATATATATATATATATATATATAGATTGTGGTATTTTCTCGTCGTAAAGTGAAAGTTATTTTGAGATACACAAGATAGAAGAAAGGAAATAACAAGATGTCATAATCAATAGAAACGCTTACAAAATATGATTTAAAAATAACAACAATACTAGAATTGCGCTTATTAAAAGTTTTTATTACTGGCATAAATTTGTTGTCCGATAATAATATGGATTTAAGTTAAAAATAAATCAAAACAGCCAATACAACCCTCCTTATACTTAAACTTAAAATTGTTTACAGTATTTTCTTCTGAAATTACATAGCCCTACTGCCAGAACCAATCACGATAGTTAGTTGACTAGTGGCCAAACTTTTTTCGATTCAAATTTCAGGGAAAATGAGACAAATTGCGAAATGGCGTGCCTTAATTTGATTATGGTAATAGGGAACCGCCACCACCGTCGGCCTCGTCGTGGAGAAAACGGTCATAAGGCACTTTCCTTTCATTCACGAGCAATCGATTTTAATCACTTTTTACTTTTAAGCTAGCAGGCTGTGCCCGTGACGTTTCGCGGATAGAAAAATTATTGTTTTTCGTGTGCCAGGTGTAGTAGAGGGTTTGTCTTGTTAAGAAAATTAAGGATTGACTATATAAACACATAATCTGATTATGTAAACACTAATTTATGTAATTATAGAAGAATTAATTCCTTAGAGTAATTATTAAATTATTTTTTTTCCTCTTCATCAATCTTTCTCGTGTTTTTCCTTTTCATGAGTATGACAATCATAATAGCTACTTTAACTTTAGAAACATCTGTTTCATTAACAATATTTAAGTAACTTAAATGTCTCATATTCGTAGACAAGGTATGCCTATCTTTCTTATATTCATAGACTACGAAAAGAAATTTAATACTAGAGTTCATCATAAAATGCTTCGAGCATTGGCTGACTGCATTGACTACTGCTATATTACCTTGATTAAGAGTATCTACGAAATAGGGACAATTTGTTACACTCCCTCTAAGGAGAAAATTCACTCATCCCAGATACCTACGGTATCAAAACAATTGAGTTCTGGTGGGACTCATGGCGTGCTATCGAACCCTAGGTGAGCCCAGGTATGCTAGAGTATCTCCCTAAAATTTTCGTACACATCTGGACTTCGCAAGGAGTACGGAGAATGGCTTTATAGAGATGTTCATTTAGACCCAGTTGTTTTATGTTCTCTAGGAGGTTTTTGGAAATAACACCAGTAGTAGATAGAATAATAGGCACTGTCTGAGTACTTTCTTTTCTCCATTGTGTTCTAATTTGTATTTCTAAATCTCTGTACTTGGCGATCTTTTCGTTGTATTTAACACGCAAATTATTGGTGTTCTATATCGCCACAATAATAAGTATTGTTTGCTTAGTAAGTTTATTAACTAGTATGAGATCCGGTCTATCATGTGCCACTGGTTGGTCTGTGAGCACAATGCGGTAGCAGTATAGCTTGTAGTTGTTATTTTCAAACATTTTGTCTAGTATTGGTAATGAGGAAGATGGTCGATTTGAAGAAGTCCCAGTGTGTCAGCTAGTTCTTGGTGGGTAATCTTTCCTACTGAGTCATGGCGTTCTTTATAATCAGTACCGACAAACGTCTGGTAGCCACCGACTAAGATGTTTATTGGTTTCTTGGGCTTGGCATACATATCGGCATATATTTTTGGCCATCCTGCATATCGAAAACTCCTGGCTAAACTTTTCCTCTGACTTATTGAGTATACGGCATTTGTCTAGTCCAAAATGCATACTGATATCATTTGAGAAAGTTTCTACAGTTTTTATCATCTGATCTAGGTGGTTTTAAGTGGAAGCCATTAATTTCAAATCATCCATAAACAATAGATGATTAAGCTTCGCCACAACAGTATTGTTATTTTTGATACTAAATCCTGAGTCAATGGAGTTCAGATGCTAAGATAGTGGGTTCATCGCTAGGAAGAATCAAAGTGGACTCGAGGAGTCTCCCTAGAAAAGGCACCGGTTAATTGGGATATCTTTAGTTTTACCAGGTGTTTGAAGGTGAATTTTAGTCTTTCACTCTGCTATTGTATGCTTTAAAAAGGTCACGAGATCTATATCTATAAGCCATTTATGCGGCACTGGACCAAAGGCCTTCTTCTAGTCAATAAAAGCAATAAAAAGGTTTCGTTTATTTGGTGTATGCCTAGTTAGAAATGACTGAGCATATAATAATTTGGTCTTTGCAAACCATGGAGCCCTTAGCACAGCCTTTTTGTTAAGGCTTTATGATATTGTTTAAAACACAGTGTTGGCTACACAGGATGTGATTAATTTTTACAAAGTTGGAAGACCAGTAATTGGGCGGTTCTTGGCTGGATCTTGGGTATTATTTTGATCCTTCGGTATTAGATGGATGTTATTATTGTAATATTATTTATATAAGTTAAGACTTTATAAAGATTTTAGAAAGAATTTATAAAGATAAAGAAAATTATTTGAGGAATATGCCAAATGGGGGCTTACTGTAAACATAAGCAAAACAGAATATTTAAAAATTGGAGGAAATACCACAGATCTGAAGCTTGAAAACGCAGTCATAAAAGGCTGCAACCAGTATAAATATCTAGGAAGCATCATATCAGAAGATGGCAGAGTTAAGATAGATGTACAAAACCGAATAACCCAAGGAAAAAAATGCATCCGAATACTGAATTCATTACTGTGGTCTAATAAAATAAAGATGCATACCAAACTTCGCGTATACAGAGCAATTGTAGAACCAATTACCACATATGGTGCCGAATGTTGGACGATGACAAAGAATGAACGAGATAAAGTAGACGTTGTGGAAATGGATTATCTTAGAAGGTCATATCGAGTATCGAGAATGGAAAGAATCAGGAATGAGGAAATACGAAACCGTACAGGAATTAGAGATACTCTTTTAGATAGAATACAAGGAAGGCAATTACAATGGTATGGTCACGCGATGAGAATGGAGGAGGAGCGGTGGCCAAAGAAAGCCTTAATGCATGTTCCGCCAGAAAGAAGGAAAAGGGGAAGACCACTAAATTCCTGGAGAAGAGAAATTACAAAAACAATGCAATCTAGAGGCTTAAAAGAGGGAGATTGGAGAGATAGGAAAAGATGGAGGCTGAAATGCGGGAAGCGACAATCGCCGTAGGACCCCCGTTATATGATGATGATGATGAAGAATTTATAAAGAAAATGTAAGACCAATAATGACATATGCCTCAGAAATAAGACCCAACACAGCCACAACGCTAAGGCTACTGGAAACGGCAGAGATAAGGATACTGAGAAGATTTACAGGAAATACGTTAGGAGATCGAAAGAAAAGTGAAGGCATTAGAAGACAATGTAACGTACAGTGTATAAATGAATGGACACAAAATAAAAAAAAAAGAATGGAATAACCATATAAGCAGAATGGAGGAGACCCGTCTAGTCAAAATAGCAAGAGATAAAGCAAAAGAAGTATCGGACGACCGCGCAAAAGATGAAGTGTCAACCTTTCATAGAGATATTAATCAGCCAATCTTCTTCTTCATGTACCATGTCTTTTCAGAACGTTGGTTACCATCATAGCTATCTTAATTTTATTCATTGCCACCCTAAATAGCATGCTTGTATCAACACCATACCAATCTCGCAAGTTCTTCAACCATGAGGTTTTTCTTCGTCCTGGACTGCGTTTGCCTGCTATTTTTCCTTGCATGATATTTTGTAGCAACCTATATTTGGGACCTCTCATTACATGTCCGAAATACTCCAGCTTTCTCTGCTTGATGCTTTTTATGATCTCAGTAGTCTTGCTAAGACGTTCTAGTATTGTGGAGTTTCGAATCTTCTGCACACAGGAAACTTGTAAAATTCTTCTATAGCACCACATTTCGAAAGCCTAAAGGCAATTTAGATCGATTTTGTTTACAGTCCAGGACTCGACACCATAAAGTAAGACCGAGAACACGTAGCAACGAAGTAGGCGGATCCTCAATGCCAATTTTAGGTCTCTGTTACATAACACCTTGGACATCCTTCTAAAAGCCGCTCTAGCCTACTCGATCCTAGATCTAATTTCGCCGTGACTTTCTGCGTTACAATTTAATTGCTGTCCAAGGTAAACGATTTTATCAACTGGCTCAAGTTTGATATTATTTACATATATATTACATTTTATATGCTGTTGTTTACTTATTACGAGTATTTTGGTTTTCCGTATGTTCAGGTCCAGACCTGCCTCTCTACAAGTCTCAACGACACTATCAAGTAGTGTTTGCAGATCTTCTTGACTAGAAACTAGGAGTACTGTATCATCCGCATATCGCAAATTATTCATGACTTTACCGTTCACAAGTATTCCTTCTTGTTTTTTAGAAAGTGCTTTTCTGAAAATTCTTTGGGAGTAAACGTTGAAAAGCAGTGGTGACAAATGGCATCCCTGCTACTCCTCTTTTAATATTAAGAGCCTTTGATTCCACACCATCTACTAAAACTGATGCTGTTTGATTCCAATATAAATTTGCAATTATTCGAACATGTCTGCCGTCCAAGCCAATGTCTTTTAGAGCTTCGATCAATATAGAGTGCTAAACACGATCAAATGCCTTTTGGAAGTCAATAAAACTACAGTATATGTCTACAGATATATCTCGACATCTTTGAGGAAGTATGTTCATTCGAAACAGTGCCTCTCTCGTTCCAAACCCGTTACGGACACCAAACTGTGTGTCATCCAGGTATTCCTCGCATTTATTATAGAAACGACCATGTATTACTTCAGAAAAATTTTCAATAAGTGGTTTAACAAACTGATGGTACAGGCTTTTGCTGTTGTCTTCTTAGGTAGAGAAACAGTGAATTAGACCAACCATTAGGTAGTTGTCCGCTGGTCATTATCAGCCAATGAACAAGCAGAATTGTTTGTAAAGAGGAAGAAAAAGCAGAAGAAGAAGAAGAAGAAGAAGAAAAAGCAGAAGAAGAAGAAGAAGGTATTAGATAAGTGTTTCCCTGAGTAAGAAATGATGGTATTTCCTGTGAATTAGAAATAATATGAATAATTAGTACTGTTAAAATTTCATAAACACTCCAAAACTTCTTTAGCCGTAAGTTTTGAACTCCGTCTGGTACAGGAGATTTCCAGTTACAAAGCTCAGGTATAATGTTTAAGACATATTCATCTTTGTTATTATCTTTAGATAAGATAAGATAAAATAAAATCTTTATAAATAAAAATATTATTATTTCTTTCGACTTGGAATATTGGTTGCAAGGCGCTGTATTTTGCTCTATGCATTATATTGTCAAGATGCTACAGTTTTTATTGTATTGTTTTTCTTTAACTGCTTTTTTCTTTTATATTCTTAAAAATGTATATTTCGTAAAATATTATTTATTTTTTGATAAAGTCGTTCAGTTTGTTCTTGTAAAAGTTCCTACATATTTATTTAAAAATTTCATTGTTGGATTTCAGACTCAATTCACACTGTATTATAAGTCATCGAAATGAATTAATTCTCATTATATAGTCAGAATATAATCACTATTTCACCACAAACATCAGTAGCATTACTGAAATTCTCAAATTTGTTAAGTACAAACTGATCATGCCGATAAATTCTTAAAACGAAAAAGACATTCGTGACTGATCGTTTAATTGAACAAGTAAAAGTGGTCACACTTACTTTACACAACTCTATGAACAATTACAATAATTAAAATTACCTTCAACTTTAGACAAACTGTCACGAAAAAAATTTCACGATCTAAATACTAGTGAGACAATGCGACAATAGTTTATTGTTAGAAAACGGTATTCACTTTTTAGTGGCATTTAACACTTTTTGGATTAATGCTCCAAAAGAGAAATTAGAAACCAAAACCTTGGGCAAACATAAAAACTTTTGTTTCGTTTCGTCTTTGTGAGATTATAGGACATAGGACGGTGTACGATGGTTCAGTGGCGGAACAGAGAAGATTTTGAGGATACAAAAACGTAATATTAAATATGTATACTTGGATTGTGTTATTTTTCTTTTAAGTAATTTCTATCTTTGCCAAAATTAGTGCCCTACATCCAAAATTGGGGAGGGGAGCTCTCTATCCGAAGGGGAGGGAGCTCTCTATAATCTTTCATAAATCTTTGTTTTCTAGTATTTTCAAAGTTTTACTTGTGTTGTTCTTTGTGAGACCAAAAAAGGATTATTAATACGTAATTTATTTGTGCTGGAGAAGTCCATCATAAAGTCTTTGTGTTTATTTCTGGCATTCTCATTATACTGTTGTTTAATCCATGTCATCATTAATACGATCGTTAAAATCGCCAATAATAAACATATATTCATTCTGTTGGATCTCATTTACTGTGCTTTGGAGGGGTTCGAAGAGGCTTTTTACATTCACATTTCATTTACATCACATTTAAGGGTTTGACATCTATTTTAATCTGCACGTGAAAGAATATTTCTAAAAGATATTAACAGTCTTCTACTTGATTTGCAAATTTCTACTATTAGTGGGACTGTGTGTGAAAATGTGTACTATTAGAGCGATTGCTTCATTGGCTCTGATTTTTTTCCCAACACCACTGTAGAAAAGTAGGTAGTTCCCTAACATAATTTGACATTTTTTCTTTTTCTTTGCCTCTTGAAGGGTGCAAATATCAATATTCCTTTCTTTATATTCTATGGTTATTTCTTGTTCTCTTATGGTGTGTGATTTTACTTTCCACGTACTGATTATAACAATTTTTTTCGTTTTTTGTTTTTTTCTTACATTGGTCATCATAGTTGTGTCGGGGCATAACCCTGTCTATGAGCAAAGTATTTATACTAACCCTGCGGTGCACGGGTTGGGTCTGTCGGGCCCATTCAGTTTTTCTAATATATCTATTCAGCGAGTCTAAGTACGGTCCTAGGTATGTTTCGACGGCATGGCCAGCTATAATCCCTCAGTTATTAATGCGTATTGAAGCGATAGTGTCGATGTTATATCTGTTTTCGTTCTCTCAGACTCAACCTGTTCCTTAATGTAAGTATTTTTTTATGAAAGTTCAAAACAAAATTTGCAGTGTATTGTTTTTAGGGCTTAGCAAAACAATGTATTCTTACGAGGGAGAGGTAAAACGTTTGCAATGTCTCTACGAGGAAGTTGCAACCGACGAGGAAGAAAATTATGAAGATTTAGATTCCGATGAGTCTATTGTTGGAAAAGAAAATGGAGATGTTAATCATAACTCAGAGTCTGAATTCGATTATTTAGACACCGAACTAAACTTACAAGAATGTATTCCACAAGGTGGGTCAAACCAACACCTTTATTACAATACCAAAGATGGAATGAAATGGAATAAGACATGCGGATCACAAAATGTTAGAACTAGACGAGAAAATATCATCACAAAACTTCCTGGAGTTATTCGTGAAGCGAAAAGTTGCACAACTGAAAAGGAATTCTGGAAACTGTTTTTTAATGACAAAATTATAAAACATATTGTTGAATGTACGTATATATTGAACGTGTGTCCGTGAGATATAAAGATAGTTCCGATGCGAGGATAACAAATATATGTGAATTAAAAGCTCTGATTGGCGTGCTTTACTTGGTTGGAGTTTACCGTGGCGGTAGAACTTCAATTTTTGAGTTTTGGGAAAAAATGGTATGGGAACTGGCATATTTCCGGCAACGATGGCTCTCTGCAGATTTAGATTCCTCATAAAGTGCTTACATTAGCATTTGGCTAACTCCCCAGTACTTGTAAAAAACATAAAAATGTTAAAAAACCCAATCACACGCCTCGGAATAGGACGGCACAACAAAGACGACATAAGCTTCGAAAAAGGACACGATTTTTTGGTACATGGAACGTTCAAGGTATATCAAAAAAACTCAATGAAGTCTTACATGAATTAACAGAACTAAAAATAGACATAGCAGTCATTACTGAAACAAAAAAGAAGGGAACCGGCTCTGAAAATCTAGGAAAATATGACCATTTCTATAGTGGAGTACCAAAAGAATGTAGAGCTCAACAGGGAATTTCTTTAATGATTCACAGAAGACTAAGAAAGTTCATAACAACCTGGGAAGCCATAAGTGAAATATTGATTAAAGTAAATATGTGTCTTCACGGATATAAACTAACAATTATGGGCGTATACGCAATAAATAACGACGCACTAGCCAACGTAAAAGACGCATTTTTTGAACAGCTTCACGAAGAAATATCGAAAATAAGTCAATCGCGGGAAATAATATTAATGGGGGATATTAACAGTAGAGTAGGAAGAAAAGATGCGGATGAAATAGTAGGAAAATACGGAGAAGACACCATGAACAACAATGGTGAAAGATTCATAGATTTATGCAACCAGAATCAACTCAGAATATTAAATGGGTACTTTCCACATAAACTGATACACAGCTATACATGGACTCAGGAAACACGAAACATAAAATCAATAATCGATTATATTGTAACAAAACAAAAAACCCGACTAAGAGTACAAGATGTAAGAGTTCAGAGAAGCTCAACATGCGGTAGCGATCACTATTTATTACGTTCAAAAATATACTTCCCAATCCGAAGACCACCGAGAGAAACACGCATAGACATAAACACAACAGAAAAGATACAGGAACGAAGATACAACATCAGAAGCCTAGATGAAGAAAGTACCCAAGACTTATTTAAAAATAGATTGGATAAGAAGCTACAAATTCCCGCCCCCAAGAATATCGACCAGCTATATAAACATATAAAAAACTGTTTACACGAAGCAGCATTTGAAGCAATGGGATACTACATAAAACCCAAGGTAAACAAACCATACTGGTGGGATAACGAAATAGAGGAAGAAATAAAATGTAAAAGACAACTATACCAACAATATTTAAGTTCTAAATCATTACAAGACAAAATAAAATATAAGGAAAAACAAGCAGAAGTACGAAGGAAAATCTCTAAGAAGAAGAACGAGTCTTGGGAAAGAAACTGCCAACGAATAAATACTTATCTAGGAGGAACCAGAAGCACAGAAAGCTGGAAACTGATAAAAAAATTGAGAAAAGAAAAGAATAAAGAAGTAATACAGAGCATAAAACCTGAAGACTGGGAAGAGTATTTCAAAGGACTTTTGGTAGAGAATAGAGTCGAATTTCAGGAACGTAGAAATCAAAACCAAGATAGAATTTCAATAGTTGGCTCGCCAATAAGATTAACAACAGAGGAAATTAAAAATGTATGTAAACAGCTGAAGAGGAACAAAGCACCCGGACCAGGAGATATACCCGGAGAATTGTTTAAGTACGGAACGAACAAATTGTACGAATGTCTTCGACAACTGTTTCAAGAATGCATAAACACAAGCGAAATCCCTACGGAATGGAAGATATCACACCTCAGCACTATACATAAAAAGGGTGATAAAAATAATTGTGAAAATTACCGAGGAATAGCTGTAACTGGATCTATGAGTCGAATATATGGAAAGGTGTTAAAGAACCGAATCGAGAGAGAATACTTGTATTATGAAGCAGAAGAACAAGCAGGATTTCGTACGGGTCGATCCACTATTGACCACATTTTCTCCTTAACCCAGATAATAGAAAAAAAGATGGCAAGGAATCAAGAGATTCATATGTTGTTCGTCGACCTACGGAAAGCCTACGACAGCGTTCCACTGAAGAAGCTGTGGCAATCAATGGAAAGCACGAATATTAATATAGAATTAATAAAAGCCGTCAAAGTGCTATACAACCAACCAATAATAAAGATAAAAGCGGAAACACAAATAACAACAGGATTTATAACATCAAAAGGATTAAAGCAAGGATGTTGCTTGTCTCCCACTTTATTTAAAATATACCTCGAAAGTGCTTTAAAAAGATGGAAACAAAAATGCAGGACAATGGGGATACCGCTCACCAATACTATGGTATATACGCTTAACTTTGCAGACGATCAAGTAATAATGGCTCAAGATTATGACGATTTAAACTATATGGCACGAAAATTAATTGAAGAGTATGATATATGGGGTCTAGAAGTAAATAAAAAGAAAACCGAATACCTGTGCATTGGAGCAGAACAAAAAGATCTCATATTAGACGATAACACTACGATAAAGCACTGCTGTGACTACAAATACCTAGGTATCACTATTTCACAAGATGGAACATTAGACAAAGCCATAAGAGAGAGAAATACGTCAGGGAGAAAAGCCATCACAATGTTAAACACCATTTTATGGGACCAATCCATCAGCAAAGAAAATAAAAAGAGGATATATGAGACTATAGTAAAAAGTATCACTTTATACAGCTGTGAGGTATGGCCACTGAAAGAAAGAACACTGTCAACGCTGAAAGCGACGGAAATGGATTTTTGGAGAAGAGCCGCAGGAAGATCTAGAAGAGAAAGGATTACCAACGAACGCATTAGAGAAATAATGGGAATCAAACGAACAATCACAGATGACCTAACAACAAAACAACTTATCTGGTTCGGACACTTACAAAGAATGGACGAACAACGAATGCCAAAAGAAATACTTAAGTGGCAACCAGAAGGAAAGAGAAAACGAGGTAGACCGAGAAAAAGTTGAAGCGAAGGAATAAATAAAGAACTGAGAGAGAGGGCCATAGAAGAAGATCTATGGAACAACCGGTCTAAGTGGAGATTGGAAGTCGGAAAACGGCGGAGAACGTTATAAACCGACAAGTAGTAGTAGTATAAAGTGCTTACGCCTAGATGATATTCGTACAATGGACGAACGGAAACAAGTGGACAAACTTGCAACAGTTAGAGTCGTATTCGAGAATGTAGTTAAAAATTTTCAAAAATATTATACCATTGGCCAATATGTCACTAACGATGAGATGCTTTTAGGCTTTAGAGGTCGTTGTAGTTTTAGAATATACCTTCCAAACAAACCGAACCGATACAATCTGAAGGTATATTCTTTGGTGGATTCTCGCACTTTCTATACTTGTCAATTAGAAATCTATACCGGTACACAACCACCAGCTCCATATTCTATCAGTTCTGCAGCCTACGATGTGGTTGAGCGGCTTTGCAAACCAATCTCCAAATCCAACTAGAATGTCACAATGGACAATTGGTTTACATCAATTGAAGTCACACAAAATTTACTGACAAATCATAGTCTAACAATTGTAGGAACCCTACGGAAAAAAAAGGCATATCCCAACCGAATTTTTATCGAACAATAGACCGCCAAAATCAACTATGTTTGGATTTACCAATGATATTACGATATTGTCCTATATACGAAAACCAAAAAAACATGTACTTTTGTCAACCCTACACCATCATGACCAAATCGATCCGACAACGGGTGACGAAAGTAAACCTGAAGTAATAACGTTCTATAACTCTACGTAAGGTGGTGTGGACACGGTTGATCAACTTCGAGGTTCCTATACTATAGCGAAGAAATACAATACGTTGGCCCATGGTCATCTTTTATGGATTGCTTGATGTTTCTGCAATAAATGCATTTGTGATACAGAGAATTAATAAACTGGATATAAAAGCAAGCAAAAGAAGAAGATTTTTTTTAAAAGAACTAGGTCTTCAGTTATTAATGAACAATATAAAAGAAAGAGCTCAATCTCCTCATTTGGCACGAGTAAACTCAGTGTTGTTGGACCAGTATAAGCACCTGCGAAATTGCAAAATAAAAGGGGGCGTTGTGCTTTTTGTAGAGATCGTAAAACTCGATACACGTGTCACTATTGTAAAAAATTTATTTGCTTGGAACATACCGTACCTGTTTATCGCATATCTTCTTCTTCTTAAAGTGCCTATCCGTTCCGGACGTTGGCGATCATCACGGCTATCTTCACTTTGCTTATTGCAGCGCGGAACAGTTCAGTGGTAGTCGTGTTATACCACTTTCGCAAATTTTGAAGCCAGGAAATGCGTCTTCTTCCCGGTCCTCTCTTACCATTTACTTTCCCTTGGAGAATCAGCTGGAGAAGGCCGTAACGTTCTTGATTTCTCATTACATGACCTAGATATTCCAACTTTTTAGTTTTGACGGTCATGAGAATTTCACATTCTTTCCCCATTCTACGCAGGACCTCCACATTAGTAACTCTGTCAACCCAGGATATACGTAAGATGCGCCTATAACACCACATTTCGAAAGCTTCGAGCCGATTCATAGATGCAACAGTCAGTGTCCATGCTTCCATTCCGTAGAGCAGAACTGTGAATATGTAGCAGTTCAATAGACGGCATTTTGTTTTTAATGATATGTCTCGACTGTTGAAAATAGTTCTCATTCTAACGAATGCTGCTTTTGCTTTTATTATTCGCTGTTTAATTTCTGTTGAGTGGTCCCATTGGCTATTTAAATTGGTGCCTAGATATGTATATTGCTATTATCGCATATGCATTGATAAAATGACTAAATAAGTTATATACAAGGTGTTTTTTAAACATCAGCCATATTGTAGTACGTATTGTTTTATATTTTTAGTTTTAGTATTATAATAGAAGTTCATTTTCTTTTAATGTATGTAAGTTGTCTTTAGTAGTAGTTCTGATATAGGCAACGCAAACCTGCTTTTACAAAATAAACATAAAAAATTCTAGGTTCTCAGACCCAACCCGTTCTTACGTGTATCAAAGAATCACCCGTGTACCGAAGGGTTAATTAGTAGGATGCTAACCCTACCGGAGACTGCATTCTACTTTATCCGAGCTTCGGACCGGCAACAGTAATTTTAAAATACTTGATTGGCCCAACAGTACTGCAGATAGACTTTCTCGAAATGTGTGAATTGTTTGAATTAAAGGTTTTTGCAAATAATACAAATATTTTAATACTTATAAATACCTATTAAACCCTGGAAGCTCATTCCTCGGTGTGAGATACCCATCCAGACACTTAGCATAATGTAGCATGCGTAGCAGCAATTTAATGTTGATGCCGCTTTATCTAAACTCAGTCTGTAGTCTTCTTTATTTTTCTAATTCTCTCTAATTTTTCTTTATTTTTTTAGTGACATGACTTCATATAGATGAAAATAAAACTGGATAAAGCGTTATTTGTTGATCCAATCTGAAGTAGAAAAGAAAATCGAAAATTTATTTGCTAATGAAAACAAAAAGGACAATGTTAAGATATCTATCAAAAAAGATATCTTTGGTGACGATTCCAAATATAACCAGGATTATGTCGAAGTACAAAACTCCAATACCGATACTGATGAAAGTAAACAAAGTGATAGTGAAGTAGATCATGATATATATATATATATATATATATATATATATATATATATATATATATATATATATATATATATATATATAATGTCGGTTTACAACGTTCTTCGACGTCGTCCGATTTCCAATCTCCATCTCATTCTATCGTTCCATAGATCGTCCTCCAGTTCTCTTTCTCTGATTTCTTTATCAACTCCTTCTCTCCAACTTTTTCTAGGCCTTCCTGGTCTCCGCCTACCTCTTGGTTGCCATTCAAGAATTTGTCTTGGTATTCTATTCTTCGGCATTCTCCTTAAGTTTCCGTACCATCTGAGTTGTGTCGTTTTGATGTCATCAACAATATTATGTGACCCCCATGATTTCTCGGACTCTCTCGTTTGTTATTCTGTCGCGTCTGGAGATTTCCGCCGAGCGGCGCCAGAAGTCCATTTCTGTTGTTATAAGCATTTTCTCTGTTCTGTCTTTTAGGGGCCACACTTCGCATCCATATGTTGTGATACTTTTTATTATGGTGTTGTATATTCTTCTTTTATTTTCTTTAGAGACGTTTTTATCCGACAGTACGCTGTTCAGTAAGGCTATGCCTTTCCTTCCCTGTGTATTTCGTTCCTTAATGGCTGCATCTAATTTTCCATCCTGAGTGATCTTTACTCCTAGGTATTTGTAGTCATCACATATTTTGATCTCTTGATTTTCCTCTACGAGAAGGTTATGTTGATCTCCTCCGATACTCATGTACTCATGTTTTCCATATTCACTTCCAAACCCCACTCTGTAAACTCTTCTAATAGTTTTCGCATCATGTAACTAAGGTCTTCAGAGTCCTGTGCGATGATGACCTGGTCATCCGCAAAGCACAGAGTGTACAAAGTTAAGTCTATTAGTGGTATGCCCATATTCGTTCATTTTTTCTTCCATTTGTTGAGTGCTGCTTCGAGGTATATTTTGAATAATGTTGGGGATATACAGCATCCTTGTCTTAGTCCTTTAGTCACTTTGAATCCCGGTGTTATCAGATTTCCTGTTTTAATTCTTGTTGTTTGTTGGTAGTACAACGTTTTTACTGCTTCAATCAATTCTATATTTATATTTGTTTTCCCCAGTGCCTCCCATAATTTATTAAGCGGGATAGTATCATATGCTTTTCTAAGGTCTACGAACTTCAGATGGACTTCTTGGCCACGAGCAACTTTCTTTTCAATTATCTGAGTAATAGAGAAGACATGGTCTATTGTAGATCGACCTGCACGAAAACCAGCCTGTTCTTCGGCTTCTAGATCATGAACCAGTTAGAAATATTGCAAGTTTACATGGATAAGACGGGCATCGTTGGTAGACACAACAATCCTTAAGACATGGTCGTACAGCAGCCAGAAATATTGTTATGCATTAACCAGGCCCCAAAGGAAAAGCCAGGGTACTTTAGCTCCTGAAAAAGCCTGAAACTTACTGTCGCAGCAGAGGTTTGAATTTATAGCTGTATGCCTAAGGTTTGATGATAAGGAAACAAGAGCAATAAGAAAAACAGCCGATAAATTTGCACTTATACGCGAATTATGGGAAGTCTTTATAAGCAACTGTACTCTAGTCATACAATACTCCTTTTCAGTTTTATACTATCCATGAAAGCGAAATGTGGGGGACAAAGAATATAGTGGCTTAAGAACTTAAGGGAATATTTTGGATGCAGTAGTTAGAATGCAGAACTATTTAGAGCGGCAGTTAATAGGGTATGCATAGCCATGATGATTTCCAACCTTCGATAAAAGATAAAACTTAAAGAAGAAGAAGAAGACTATTGATAAGCAGCTCGTAATATTTAGGGACAAATAACCATTTAAAATCTATATGAGTGGTAAGCGCGAGAAATATAAAATAGAGATAATAATAATTAATGACTTTAAAACATTTTATATGAATAACGCTATTCCATATATTATTAGAAAAGTCCAAACACAGAATAATGAATCAGTGCCAGCTTTTTACCTTTGAAAATAATAGAGTATATAACTGGTTCATTTCAGTACCTCTGGCTGATCAAATAAAGAGGCAATTCAAACTAACTCTCTTGGGTACACTTTCTCAGTAAAAAAAGAAGTAGACACATCATTATCATGTCAACCATCAGTATGGTTTTAGAAAGAATAGGAGCACGTTGGATGCTCTGATGGAAGTTTTACGGGAAGTTTTACTTGATGAATTTGGTCTTCGACTATCTATCAGAGAGGAAAATTGTGGTAGAAAAAGGAGTGGTGGTTGACGTGAAAGCTGGAGTGTCACAGGGGTCAATCCTAGCACCACGCTGTGGAACTTGGCATATGACGGGGTTATTAGCCAATAATATGGACAGGGAGTAACCTCTTTTGCATTTGCGAATGACCTCGCTATGCTGGTAGTGGTGCGGGACAGGGAGAACCTTATCTTTGGTGCACAGCGTAGATGTAACCAAGTCGAGGAATGGATAAAAACGCATGAGCTAGAACTAGCTGCGGGTAAGACCGAAGCTATAGTTCTCAAGGGACCAAGGCAAACCAAGGAAAAGGGACGGGATAAGATTCTAATTTGCAGGAAAGAGAGTGGTTCCACAGAAATGCGTAAGGTATTTATGAGTG
Organism: Diabrotica undecimpunctata; assembly: GCF_040954645.1. NCBI lineage: Eukaryota > Metazoa > Arthropoda > Insecta > Coleoptera > Chrysomelidae > Diabrotica > Diabrotica undecimpunctata. The sequence goes on along the minus strand of NC_092810.1, from coordinate 41,911,680 downwards.
ACTAAATACCCAATATCATGCCCAACATTGGAGGGCCCAAAACTAAGGGCAGAAGGGCACTTCATCTCTACCCTCCGCCTGTGTGGAGTAATGATAGGAAGAGCCTATTGAGGATGGCATGTGCATCTAGTCTCTGCCAAGGCGCTGGGAGTTATCAGCGGGTTTATTTCGATCCACGTGCTAGTGAAGGAAAGAAAAAGGACATACGAGAGAAGAAATGAGGACATAGCAACAGAACGTTTAAAAAAAGAAGAAAGGAAGAGGTCAATAACGGTGGGGCAAGAGGAACGGAACGAGACGAGAAGGATGGCGCAGTGGACGAAGTCGCTGATTCCTAATCTGAGAAGATGCGAAGTGTGTCCCTACATGAACTGTGTTGTGAATATGGTCATCAAAATGACTAAAATTGAAATGGTTAAGAATTAATATGATTAACATAATCAAAAGGTGTTTTTAGTTACCTTTTAGTTAGGAATACCATTTTATTGTTAAATTGAGGTCAAATTTTTTGAATTGTGTCAGTTTTTTTAGTAAATGTTTTTAATTAGTTTTAAATACTTTTAATATTTTTTTGTACTGCTACAATTAAGCGAGAGAAAATAAATTGATTATTCTTCTTTATTTAATAGTGATTAGACAGTCTCTGAAAGTTTAGGAAATATTTACTTTTTTTTATTTCTTCCCCAAAATTATTGGATATATGATATCGATGTGTATGTTTGTTAAAAAAACAAGTGTGATCTAATTATATAAACATAAAAAGATAATTCCATTGCAATCCGCTAACCACAGTCCATCCGATCAGAAGGTATAAATAGGCCTATAGGTCTGCACTTGTTTATAATAATTAATTAATAATAAGTTAAGCATTTAAGAAGTTAATTGTTAATTGTATTCAGAGCGTTTATTTATAGTTCGGCAACGAGTAAATTGTATTGTATTTTTAAAAATAAAGTTTTTAAAAACGAAGTTTATAAACGATTATAAATAATATTAAACGAAAATAAATTTAATATTCTTCCAGCGTTAAAACCAAATAACAAATCATTTTAAATGTATTATAAGAGTTCATTTTTAACTATTTTATTTACAAACTTTTTATATACCATATTGTTTCATTATTTTTCTTATAAACTACTATCGAGTCTTCCCACTTATTTTTAATTTAATTAGACGCCCGTGTGACCGGTTTTGGGCGCCGTTTATGTCAAAACAAAGAAATAAATAAAAAGAAGCAGAAGCAGATGGCATGGCCCGGATTTACTGGAGCGTACTTCCTTCTCAAAAGTAGTTGTGGCTCGTCTTCAACCATAACAACCCGTTTTGATTCACTCAGCTGGAGACGACAATAAACTTGCACCGCAAATTATGATGTAGAGAGTTAGTGAATGATAAAGGAACTGTTTTTATTGTAGTTTTTATGATTAGTTGTAGGTGCGGTCGTTGTTTTCTCTGTTAGGATGGGATTCGATGATTTAGTTTCAAGTGGTTTTATTTTATTCATAAACACTTCATAGAAAGCAGAAAAGAATAGGTAATCCATACTATTTCAGTCCATGTGCCCTACAGTTGTTCACAGAATATTGAAGAATAGATAAGAAACTACAAACTGAAAAATATTAATAAGATACTGGCTATGCCTACTCTGTCAAATGGATGTTAAAGCTGAGTAATAACACATCAAGACTTTGATAAGACTTGATAGACAGACAAATAAAAATGTAATCTATGTATATATACACCGTAAAATGGGGTGAATAGAAACAGTTTTCAACTTTGAACATAAATATCGCAAAGTATTATGAGATGTAAGGAATTGAAAGCTACCTTGGTTTATAGGCCTTGCAGTTCTCTATAGATCTACACCATTGTTTTTTCTTTTAAGTACAAGGAAAAAAATTTTAAAAATAATTAAAACGTGCTCTTTCTCTTCGCCCCATTGATTGTGGTAAATAGAAACAGAGAATGTTTTCCAATTATATTTGAACGGCAGAACCTGTGGGGCTTATAGAAACAGTTAGCACTCTCATGGGGTGAAAATAAACAACACTTGTTTTGATAAAAAAATTTATGTAATATAAATATCAAATTATAAATGACCAAATATCAAATTACAAATAACAAAATGAATCATTGCTAGTCAAGTTAATTTAATTAATATAAATGGTAAAGTTACTGAGATCATTAAGGAAACTAATGCTTGTTTTCATACCAGAAGAGGACAACTTAGGTGATTTAACTGGCGGCATAAGTTTCTTCATTACATCGTCTTTTAGGAAAAAGCACTCCTCTTCAGTTGGTAAAAATGTGTTATTAATTTCTTGTAAAAAATTCCAACATAACCATTGTTTTTAAGGTGAGAGATTTTGCTTATGATTTTAGTTTTCCCATATACTTTCACCACTGCAAAGTCATCAACCTGGAGGTTACTGTCAAGTTCTTGAGAATAGTTTGCCATATCAGATTCTTTAAAGTTAGATAGAATAAGTTCTGCATCACTATCTTGGAGAGAGTACTCTGATTCTTCTTCAGATGAGGAATTAACATTTTTATGTTTTTTACTTTTCCATTTCTTTTTTTAATAAAATTATGGCAAAAATACTTCAGAACACAGAATTAGATGACGAAGACGTGAGAATCATTGCCAATCTATACCGATATCAGAAAGCCATAATACGAATAGACTAACAAAAATCGAAAGAAATACCTATAAATCGTTGAGTAAGACAAGGATGTGTGCTTTCTCCTTAACTTTTTAATATGTATACAGAAGAATTGTTTAAAGAGGCATTAGAAGGTGTAAATGAAGGCATATTTATTAAAGGAGCACTTCTGAATAATCTTAGATATGCAGATGATACAATACTCCTTGCGGACTGCAGAGAAGGACTACAGATCGGTACACATATTCGGTGACCGGTTATTGGACTACATAATGGTTGATCGCATTACCCAATACTGCGAAAGGTATGGAATATCACTGAATACAAATAAAACAAAAATCATGGTGGTAAGCAAGAACAAGATTGAGGAAGACAGTGTTTATTCTAAAGGAAAACTTTAAGGCAGGGTACACAGATATTAGTACTTAGGTCGCGAACTAAATGAAGAATAGAAGAATAGAATAGAATATAAAAAAGCTTTATTCTCAGGATTCACAAGTTACACACAAATATAAATTGTCAATAGAGAGAATGGTGTCAATTAAAATTTGTAATGGTTGCTGTAACAACCTACACTTAACATAAAAGTAATATTAAAATATAAGGATAATAACAGTGACATTTAGATTCAGATAAGAGCCGTCAGTCTCCCTGCAGGTCAGCTTGAAGGTATTCTTCCACTTTGTACGGTTCAAGGTGTATGAGGAACTGTTGAACAGACTTTCTATATTTATTTATGTCAGTTTCTATTTTGATGCTATAAGGCAGTTTATTAAAGAATTTAATACAGGCATATTCTGTGGTTTTCTCAAATGCTGTTAGTCTGTGTATTGGTATATTATAGTTTATGAGATTGTTTCGTGTATTAGTATTATGGTTTGTTATATGTTTCAAGAATTTATGTCTATTTTTAAAAATGAAAAGTTAGCATTCATATATGTATGTTCCAGTCATTGTTAGTATGTTTAGTTTTTTGAAATTACCTCTACATGAATCCCTGTATTTCAAGTTAAGTAGAGTTCTGATTCCAGAAAACTATTCCAAATCGCATTACAGAATGAAAATTTGAAAAATATACAACTCGTTTACATTTTTCGTCCAAATAATTTGCTGTTATTCTGAAAGAGTAGCAGATAGATGCTAACCTGTTACATATATCATTTATATGCACTCCAAAATCTAAATTTTGGTCAATATGTACCACCAGAAATTTTGTGCTTTGGTTTAGAGTAACGATTTGCGATTGAATTGAGACAGTTTCTTGTAAGGTACTATTATTTGTTTTAGTGACGAAACAGATATAATTTGTTTTTTCTCTGTTCAGTATGAGTTTATTCATATTGAGCCATCTCTGTGCTTTATCTAATCTATTATTAGCGATATTCAATAAATTATTCAAGTATGACCCTATAGTTAAAATGTTAGTGTCATCTGCAAATTTCACAATAAGAGTATTCTGATTGTTGTCTGCAATGTCGAAAGCTAAATCATTTTCATAAAAAACAAAGAGAAGAGGACCCATAATATTTCCCTGAGGAATTCCCACCGAAATGAGTCCTTCATCAGAGAAGCAATTTCTTCCCTCGTACTCAAATTTTACTTTCTGTTTTCTGTTTGATAGGTATGATTTTATCCAATTATAACCTGGTTCTCTAATGCCATATCTGTAAAGCTTTTCCATTAGTATTTTGTGATTTAAAGTATCAAATGTCTTTGATAAATCTAAAAATATGCCCATGGATATATCTTTGTTTTCATAACCCTCATTTATCTTTGTTATAAAATCATAAATGGCAGTCTCTATAGATTTTCCCTTAAGGTACCCATGTTGTGCATGGCATAACAGTCCCTCACTATAGAAAAAACTGAGAAGCCTGACACACATGACTGTTTCAAAAACCTTAGAGAATAATGGTAAGAGGCTTATCGGACGATAATTTTCTAGTTAAGTGGCATCACCTTTTTTATACACTGAATTTACTACAGCTATTTTTAAGTTGTCTGGAAATATCCCATTTATGAAGGTTTTGTTTATTATATGACATAATGGTATAGCTAGCTCATATGTACACAGTTTTATTATATTTGTAGGTATTCCATCATATCCTGAAGTGAATTGATTTTTCAATTTTCTAATTAATTCAATTACTTCATTTATAGTTACTGGCGTTAGAAAAAATGAGTTTTTGTTAAACTCTATTTTGGTGCTGAATTCTATTTTTGGTATATTTTCTAAGAGATGTGTAGCAGCATTTAAAAAATATTAATTAAAAATATTACTTACCATGACTGGATCTCCTAGTATAGCTACATTATTATCGATACAATTTACCCGTGTGATTTCTTTAACGATTTTCCATAGACTTTTTGACTTATTTTGACTATAATATATTTCTTGTATATATACTGCATTTTTCGTGAATCCACAAGCATTTTATTATACTTACGTTTTGTTTGTTTGTACTCATCTTTGTAATGGTCATCTACTCTACTTAACATTAGCAAAAGGTCTAAGCGACTTTTATATTGATTTATTTCATTTATATTATGGTATTTGATATATTTTCTATGTTTATTTATATTTTTTTCTGGTAAGCATTGGTCAAATAACAAAGAAATGATTTTCATTAATATAACCCATTGCTTTTCTATATGCCAATTTGGTACTGAAAAAAGCTCCTCCCACTCTTCATCTTGAAGCATTTGTCTAAAATTTTCTTTACTGTGGGAATCAAAAATTCTTTTCCTAATTTTTATATTTTCTTTTTTGTTTACATTAATACTGAAAGTTATTTTTTGACCAAGATGATCAGAAATATGAGTATCTAATACTTCTACTACATAGAGTTCACAGTTTGTAAAAATGTTATCAATGCACGTCTTTGTAGCTCTACATATGCGAGTATATTCAGAAACTGATGGCAATATATAAAATGTTTGTAATAAATAGAGAAAGTCTGTTTTATCTTTAGTTTGACTCCTCAAATCTATATTAAAATCATCTGCAATAAAAACTAGAGAGCTCTCACCTGAAATATACATTAAAACATTTTCTAGAATATCTAAAAATTCCTGCACACAAGACTTTGGAGTACGATATATACAAAGAATTAAAATTTTGCAATTTAAAAAACACACTTCTACACATGAACATTCAAAAACATATGTTTTTGCCTTAGCATTTACATCTTTTCTTATCCTCCATGATAAGCTTTCTTTTATATAGATTGCTGTGCCCCCATGTTTGCCTTCATCTCTACAGAAGGCAGAGACTAATTTGAAACCCATAAAATTGTGATTTTGTAATTGGGTATTTGATTTCCAATGTTCACTTAAACAAACTGCGATGCACTTTTTATGCTGTAATATTTCTTCTTGGATTGTATCCATACAATTTCCCACTGATTGAACATTTTGATGGATGATACTGCTCTTTATAACTGAGGATCCTCCTATTTTGGTGGCATCCTCTTTTTCATGAAAAACCTCGAGACTACTGCTCCATTTGGCCAAACCTCTCGTTTCCATGCTTCTCTACAATCGTCTTGTCTGATGGTAACTTTCATTGAGGCATAATGAATAGGATAGTAGTACGGAAATAAAACGGCGTATTGAGATAGCTAGAAATGCTTTTAATAAGATGAAAGCAATATTATGCAATGGAAAACTCAACATCGCAATTACAACTTGAGTATTGAGATGCTACGTATTCTCTGTCCTGTTGTATGGAGTTGAGGCCTGGACAATTACAGAGGTGACAGAGAAAAACCTCTGTCATTTCAATAACTTTGAAATAGACTAATCTTGGACACAACACATAACAAAATTTGTTATGCGAATTTAATGCGGAAACGCTACGAAGAATGAAAAATAATGAAGAAATACTCAACACTATAAAGAAAAGAAAAATGAGCTACTTTGGTCACATACTATGAAACAGGAAATACGAATTGGTGCTGCTGGTCATACAAGGGAAAGTGGATAAAGAGAACCGGAGAAAAGACGCACGTCCTGGCTGAAGAATCTGAGACAATGGAGTGGGAAAACCTCAATAGAACTTTTCAGAATGACTGCAGATAGAGTCAAATGGGCCATGATGATCGCTAATGTTCTTAGGGATGGGGCACGTTAAGAAGAATAAAATTATAATTTACAGGGTGTTTCATTTAAAATTATTGACTTATTAACGTTTGAAGTCTAAAGAAAAGGTGTCTCATTTGTGAACACCGTACTTAGCAATTTGATTTCGACGTAAATTCCTTAAAGAACTTTACATATTGTTTGTACAAAATAGTTTTTAAGACATTTTGTTTGTTAATAAATGAGAAAATAAATAAAGAATTTTATGCGGAATCTAAAAATGCAGTTATATATAGGGTACTTTATTTAAAATATTAAAGTTGCCGTTAACTTCCGGTATAACCAAAAGTGGCATATTATGAAAATATTTTATTTAAGTTTATCATAACTTGAAATCTCCAGAAACCAATTTTCATAAATATCGTTAAGTAATTTGTGATATATTCCGTCGTGATACACCCTGTTTACTTGGACGTCACACTTTGATAGGTATCAAAATCTAATAGATTTCATACTAATTCCGAAACTTAACATACTGTTTGGTTTTAAATATGTAATCAATTTAATATTGCAATCCTATGTCGAAATAAACAACACTCCCTCGAGCGAGCGAGCCAAAACAAAAACGAGAGCATTCCTGCAAACTTACACAATATCTGTGTTTACACATCTCCATTTTAATACCCGCCCTCCGGCCCAATGCCCTTACCTACTCTCACACTTTCCCAACCGTATCCCAATGACAAATTTTATCCAATTCCCTTATGACAAGGGGTCAAAATACCACCGGACTTGTTTCAAGTGAATATTTGTATGCTCAGGATGGTAATAGGAGATTTGTTTGCGTTGTCGTGCAAAGTGCCTGCCGCGGGCACAACGCTGAAGGCCCGCTCCCTTCGCCTCCTAGAGCGTCCTTCGTCCTTTACTCGTATGCTGGAGTAGCCCTTTACCATTTCTGTTTAACGAAGCGCGTCGATGATACGACCAGACATTGCAAATGTCAACTCCGGAGAGAATATGTCCTTCTACTCATGTGTTAGAGATGGAAATGGTCCGATAATATGCAGTTTTTTTTGTTTTTTGATTCTGAAACCAATTATTATAGGATTGTAGGAATGACGAGATCATTTGATCGGCTTTATGTATAACTCGACCAATCGCCAAAAAGTTATTTTGAGATAAATGACTCCAAAGCTTTTGGTTTGTTAAAAATAAATTTATTAATATATTTGCACAAAATTGTAACAGAAAATGGCCATCTATATCTCTTTTTAGCTGCATAGTTTCAATATAATCGCACTTACCATATTCCAGAAAAAAATTAAATGTTACTTTTCCACTTCGGAAATTGAAATTGAAACGTCAATAAACGTATTTTAACTTTTAATTGTGGCTTATTGCCATTTTAATAGTAATTAATTTAAAATGCCACAAGAAAATAGCTTCAGAGCAATATTCAGAGACTTTTTTTAATTTCAACAAAAAAGATATGCTGTATATTTTCGTTGTCTTTGGTAAAAATAAATAATAAATAAAAATAAAAAATAACAAAAATTTTTCCGTCAAGTTCCGTCAATATTAAAAAATTCAAAAATTTAACCTTACAGATTTGCAATATTATGAATTGGGATATCACTTTTTGATAAGCCTCCACATGGAACTTTTTAACCCTCCATCACTCGCATCTCAAAAAATTACGCCATCACTCGCTTGTTAGATATTATCTAATATGTGGGTATAGGTAAAATAAATAAGTCATTAGTACTTATTGGTTAAGTTTATTGGCTATTAATTTAAAAAAAAAAACGATAAACTTATATTTTTTTAAAATAAAACTGCAAAAAAAACTGCTAGGTTAACTAAAAAATATGTGTATACACATTACCCTAGAAGAAAACAAATAAGGGGATTTATTCCAAAAAAAATGAACGCATTACGCATAAAATTAGATTTCTTCCTCTTCTAGGTAGTGGTGGCAAGTAAAATTTGTAAAACCAGTGTGCTCTTTATATTTCGGTAACTTATAGTTAGTACAATAATATTGTGTAAACCTGTTCTTCCTTAAGGGCAAAAAGAACATCTTGGTTTTATAGTTGGAGTTGCTCCTTTTTTTTTATCCAGCTTTTCATTTAATTTTACAATATTATTGCTCATAGCATTAAAAAAAACAGTTTCCAGCATTCTAATATGGTTTTGGGGCCTTTTGCTTTTGCTTTTACCCCAGGTAAGTTCGTAACAATATTACAAGCTTTGGTCTTATCTGCCAGAAATCTGAAAAAAATAATAATTTTTAATTTGTTTTTCTTGAACTTTTAAATTCTATTTTAAGTTCCCTTTTCTAGTGTTATTTTTAATTAAACATTATTTTAGTTGCAGATTGTAAAACAAAATGGACTTCAGTGCGCAATTCAACAACTACAGGAATTAAAAAAAAACACACCCAGTAGCGCTGCTTCTTCCAAAAAGAAGAAATGGTATATTTGTGGTGCAATGTCTTTTTTACAAGATTTTATGGGTCAACACAACAAAAATGGCAAGTAATTACGACCAATCAGCAGTTATAGAAGAGAATACAAAAAATCATGATCTCAGTGAAAGTGTTGCTGATTTTGATGAGACCAATTCACAACATTCTGTCATATCTACGCCTTCCATTAGGCCAGATTTAAATCCACCTAAGAAATTTAAAAAAACATCTAACAAACATTACAAAAAAAACGCAGCTGACTTAGTGGCTGGTCCAATGATTAACTTTTTAAAATCTAGGACAGGACATACAGACGAAGTGCTTAACAATAGCGATTTCAATTTCTTTAAAATTTTAATACCTGACACGCAAAAATTGTCAGACAAAAGACGTCGTGATTTTAAGACACAAATTATGCTATTGTTAAATAAGTTTTTGGATGAAGAGAAAGACGAACGTAGTAGAAGTACAACATCGCATCCATCTCCTGCTTCCACGGATGGCTTTCTATTCCCGTATAATTATGTAGATATTTAAGGTCATGTAAATAAAGGGTATACTTCAAATAAACACTCACCTTAATGTTTTCAATAATCTCTCTTCTGGTGTTATGCTTGGCCTAAAATTTCTACTTTTCTTCACAATTGTATCAGATATTAATTTCAATAAATAATCAAAAGAAATGGAGCTCATTCTTGTAAAATTCTAAAATTTTTTTTCATCTGCCCTTAATTATTTTAGCAAAGACCGGAGAGTTTTTTTAGCAGTTCTTTTCTCATTTATAGGATGCACCCAAAATTGTCTTTTATTTTGCGTTTTTTCGTCCTGTAGGAGGAACCACTGCCAGAAAACTAGCGCAATTTCGTCGTTATCTGTCGACATCTTTAATAAAACTGATTGCAGTATGGTTTGTGCAAATATTTTGTTTCTGTTGAAAACAAAATGTTTCTTGTGGAAACGAAAACGTTTTCGTTTCAAACAAAAACGTTTTTGACTAAAACAGTTTTGCTCTTTTGGTGTGCGGCCACCCTTAAGTATATTTGTTTGACTTATTATTCTTCTACACTTATTTTACCATTCAATGGCGTTAATGCCAATGCAGTTAAAATTTAATCACTAAAAAACAATAAGTTAAGCATACATCGTTTTTAAAATAGAGGAAAACTAAAGAAACTTTTTTAGATTGAAAAACATTAATCTACACAGTGGAAAGAATCATTACAAAAAGTACCAAGAAAAATGTAAAATATTTTAGATTGCTAACTTTATTGGTCATCTATCGGGAAATCAAGTTAACCATTAAATCGTTCAATATCATCATCCACATCAATATTACTAAAGAAAGACAAAGACTATACATTTATTTTGCATTCACTAGTGAAAATTACAGCAAAGATTTTCTTCTTCTTTTTTTCTTTTAACGTAGACATGACTCTGTCTTTTTTTAAATGTGCCTCCAATAAGTTGTCATTTCATCGTTTTCGTGGTGTTTCTACTGATCGTCTTCCTATTGGAAAATCGTCTTTTGCTGTCTTTACTACTCTATTTGTTGTCATTCGGCTTATATGATCGTTCCATTCTATATTTCTATTTCTTATCCAGTTCTTGATGTTCTCTACCTTGCATTCACGTCTTATATCTGTACTTCTAGCTCTATCCCATAGTGTCTTACCATAAAATTTGTTTTCGTCCCTGCTGCTTTTAACATCCTTTTTGTCCTCTTTGTGTCAGGTTGTGTTTCTGTCGTGTATTCCATTATTGATCTGATAACTGTTTTGTAAATTCTGCCTTTCATTTCTTTCCTGATATTTTTATTTTTCCATATTGTTTCATTTAGGCAACCTGCGGCTCCGTTTGCTCTATTTACTTAATCTTCCATTTCAGTTTCAGTTTCGAACTTTCCGTAGCTAGATAGTGTGATGGCTAGATATTTAAAAACCATCACTTGTTCTATTATCTGACCTTCAAGCTCCAATTTATATCTTAGTAAATTTACTGTTATAATGATTCATTTTGACTTTTTTGGAAAAATAAGCATATTATCCAATTTTCTGACAGTTATATTAAATTGCTGCAGCCTACATTGTTAATCATCTCCACTTTGAGATAGTAGTATTGTGTCGTCTGCATAGCAGATTATTTTAAGTTGTTTTTCTCATAATTAGTATCTTCCCTTTTGTAGTTCTTATTTTTTTCATTATGTCCATCAATCCATTATCAGGTTAAACAATAGAGAACTCAGATAATCACCCTGTTTTATCCCATGGTCGGCTTCAATAGGGTCGGTTAGTTCTTCTTCTACTTGTACTCTTATTGTGTTGTCATGGTCGATACTTTTGATCTCTTTGATTATTTCTAGAGGTATCTCTCTTGCGTACAGTAAGTTGATAAAATTCTTTAATTTAACCCGATCAAATGCCTTCTTAAGGTCCACGAAACATAGATATGCCGGTTTGTTGTATTCTAATGATTTCTCTTGCACTTGCCTCATTACAAATATAGCGTCGGTACCTGATCTTCTCGACCTAAACCTTGTCGTTCTTCTGTGAATGTTATAATTTTATTCAGTTTATTTGTTATTACTTTGGTTGTTAATTGTTTGTTTGTTATGTAGTGTTGTGTTTAATAAAAAATTAATTCCGTAATTTTCCAGGTCCGATTTGTCTCCCTTTTTGACGAGAGCTATTAGGATGCTTGATCTCCATTCTTGAGGAATTCTGTTTTGTTCTATTATTTTTTTGGATTAGTTTTAATAGTTGTTTGGTCAGATCTAGTCCTCTGTACTTTAGGGGTTTGTTCGGTATTCTGTCCTCTCCTGGTGATTTTCTTTTTTTAATTTCTTTAATGCTTCCTTTACCTCTTTCTCCTCATATTTATTTCTTCGTTTGTCTTCACCCTGGTGTTGCTGATTCATTATCGTCACCTTTAGCAAATAGAAATCGAAAGTAGTTTACCCATAGTTCCTTCTGAATATGTCTCTTGTTTGTTAGTTCGTTCATCTCTTTTCTTTGTCCTCTGTTCAGTCTTTATATATCTCTTTTTGTTTTTCTTAAAGGTCGTGCTCCATCTGTTTTAAGAAGCTCTGCCAGTATTCCCTTTTTATTTGTTTAACTAAAGTATTGGTGTCATTTTTGATTCTTTTATAGTGGTTATATGATTATTGTGTTGTGATATTGTAAAAAGGTCTTTTTTCTTTTCTTTACATTTTGTCCTTAGTTTCTCTCTAAACCATGGTGTTTTCTTTTTTGATATGTTAGTGTTGGTTACTTTCCTCTCTCCAAGTGATTCTGTTGCTGCGTTAACTATGTTATTTTTCAGTTTTTCCCCGCTTTCCTCGATGTTATCGTTTTCTAATATTTTATTTCCAGCGATCTTCTCTGATGTTCTTTTTCTGTATAAGTATTCCGTGGATTCCTTCGACTTTGATTTTTGTTTGTGTTGGCGCCGCTCTCTTGGGTCTGTATTTCAGTATTTTAGAATGATTCTTATAGCAAAATTTAAAATAGTCTAATTAATTTTGTTATATAAATAGGTTTCCTTAAGTTAAAACAAGCGCTCTTGGTTCAATAATGAGCCTTCCATCCCCTTGTTTTTAAGAAATGTTTATTTATATAAAAGTTTTCTGATTGAAGTCACTTTTCATTAAAATAGTGCGAGGTTTTCCTTTTTAAATTTTAATATCCCTTGTTTTGAGTTAATTCGCCTTGAAATTTCTAATATTGACATCTTGTCATAGCTATCGCTTGAAAATAAGCACGGCACACAGAGAAGAAGAAGTTCATGGGCGTCGATCGATTAATTAAAATAGGGATAGAGAAAAGAAAATAATAAGGTAATTTGGTTACAGTTATTAAAATAACTATAACAGTTACTTAAAACATTAGTAACTGTGAGTAATAACATAGACACACCTCTATTCGAAGAGCATATGGCCCTTTCGACCCTTCCATTTAGGGATAAATCCACCACGCCACACGCGGCCTCGGCGACAACGGTCCCTCTCATCAAATTTCGAATTTGTCTCGTACGGGACTTTTGGTTAACTTTAATGTCGTTTCAGCTACTCTGTGACCGATTTAATTAATTTTTGAGGACGAAGGTACTACACGGCGACCTTTCTCCTCCTTCTGCTTTACGCTTCGAGATGAGAAATGAGATGGGGACCCGCCGAAGCACTGACCGGTCGTATTGACCCGACCCGAGGATTTTTCATTGCGGCTTTATGGAATTCACACATTTAGTCAACATTCGTAATTTAATTGGGATTTAATTAATCATAAACTATAAATCTTCGGTCGTTTCCTCTGTCCTTTTTTCTATTTTTCTGACGAGCATTAGTATCTTTTAATGGTCACTATTCGTCCACGCTGTTTCTTAAGAGCATCACACTGTACTGGGTCAATTCCGTTTTTGGACTCCAAAGTAAAATTTATGTATATTGAAGCTTTCAGGTTTGTTATATAGCTTTTCAAGTTCTTCACCCATTGTATTACAAAAATGTTCTTTTGAGCACTCTCATTTTAATTCGTATTGTTTGGCAATTATCTTTAAAAAATGCTTTGTTTCGTCTTTAGAATTTAGGATTACGAATGCTATTCACTGATTTTAAACAAGCTTATTCTTCTACTGTACAATAAGTTCCATTTTTACGTCTTTCATATTTTTTATATAAATCCATGCACTGAAACAACTTCACGTGTAAAATTTCTCGTTCGTAATTTGCCTCGGTACGAGCTAACTAAGGCGTTACTGTTTTTCGGTAAGTGTTCGCCGTTTACACGCCATTCATCTCCTCGGCTCATTTTTAGCGAAATGCTTCCCGTATAGATGGCGCCGCCGTAGCATCCTGCTCATAAGATAAGCCTTCAGTAAATAGCGTCTCCTCCTATAATTGGATATTATCCGCACGTTTTATAGTAATCCGTACGGAATTGAAACTTATCCGAGGAGGCTCCCTACAAACATGGGACAATATTTTAATTTAATAATATGGGGAATCTCTTTTAAGCGGCTCGCATCGAGCTGGGCGGGGTTTCCCCGCACGAGGGAATTCCACGGATGTTTAGATTTATTGAAAGGTTTATTTACGACTTGTTTGTTATAGTCGGGGAGTAATGGAGCACGGAAACACAATGGCAAAAATATAGGTTAAAAAATATTTTAAAAACATTTGTACTAAATTGCTTTCATTCTTTATTTTAATAACAAAAATACTCCTAATGTGATATATAGTAGCCTATATATACAACCTATCAATAAGAGTGAGCAATTTTGTTTTAACTTAACTTATATACAATTCTCAAACACAATGTCAGCTATTTCTTGAGTTTCTCCTCGTAAAATGTCTTCCTCATTCAAATTTATGTCTTCATCTATTACTCCTAGAGACAATATAATTGTATCCAATTCTGGCAATGAGTTGGATAAGTCCAGGATTATTGATTGTTCTGAACTGTGACTGAAAAGATCTTCTGTAGGTTTCCAAACCGGTTTTAAAATGAATCCGTTTTTTTTTTTTCATTACAAGAAACAAGTTCGTAGTCTTCCATTCTCTGCGAAGTGTTTGGATAATCATGTGAAAAATAGTCTAAAAATAACGGAAAATTGTTACTATTTAATCCTGATCAACATTAGAGTCATAATATATAATAACCTAATGTAATAAAAATGTGAAATTATGGTCTATGAAATTATAAGAATTTTTCCGAATTTATTATTTTAAACCAAAAAACTAAAATAGTAGGTCTAACTATCAAGAGAAAAAAGCTCATAAATCATAACAAACCATGTATAGACAGAAATCTGACGTACGAGGTTTTCTAAACAACTATAGTAAACATAACCTTTTTAAGAAGTTTTCGTAAACATAACCACTTACAAACGAAGGTATTTTGTCATTAAATATAATTAAAATGTATATAAAATATTGAACATACCTACTTAAGATACTTTATTAAGACCATATTTATTTAGTAATTTTTCCGGAAGTCTAGGGTAGTCATCGATTAAATGGAATACAGGGCGAATATCGTAGTGTTTAAATGACGTGAAGTTGTTAATAATCAATATATTGTCCTTAATTTCTGGGTAGTTGTAACAACTTTCGATCAATAGAGGAGTTTTTTTATATATCCAATATCGATTTGTTAAAACCTCGATATTTAACTGATGAATTGTGTGTGTAAGATTGTCATTTTTTGCGTATATCTTAAATAAGTTTTTATTACTTAAGAATTGTCTCCTTAACAGAAGTGGAGGTATGCAATTTTCCGCCTCCATAACAATTATGGGTGTAGATTTCAGATACCCATTACAGATTCGTAGGCATATTTTGGATTTGATCAATCTTTTTAAGATGACAATCAGAGGCCGATCCATATAATACGCACCCATAATCGATTATTGAATGGATAAAAGATTTATAAAATAGAAGGCAAATATTAGGATCTGCCCCCCACTTACTATGGCTGAAAACTTTTATGATATTTATAGCATTTTCAATTTTAGATGAATGAATTTTATATAATGAATATGAAATTTCCAGTTAAGTTTCGTATCTAGAATAATACCTAGATACTTAATTGAAGTTAGGTACGGGAGTAATTTTTTAGTGTTATGGAAGACGGATGATGAAACCTCTTCCTAGTAAATGTAACAGCTGCTGACTTATTTTCTAAAATGGAAATTCTAAGTTTTGATGACATTTTTCTATATTTTGTTCTACCGTATATATACGTATATCATCAGCATATTGTAATGTTTTTATATTCCTATGGCGTATAGTATCCAAGTCAAATGAGTATATAATGTACAAAATAGGACTTAATATGCTGCAATGAGGAAGGCCAACAGCGGCTTTTTGAGGACCTATTAACTTGTCTACTGTACGAATATAGATATTTCTCTCGTTATACAATTTATAAATATTAAAAATAAGTAGTTCCGGTAGTTTTAGCTTTTGCATCTTGTCGATTAAAATGTCTCGTACGATCCTTTTATATCTATGAATAAACAGGTTATTGAAAAATTGTGTGAGAATTCACTCTATATGTCAGTAACTAGAGTAGTCACATTATCTAACGTTGAACGTTTTTTTCTAAATCCGGCTTGGTTTTCGGGTAATAATTTATTGAATTCTAAAAAATGTTCTAGTCTGTTTTTAATCATTCGGTCAAACGTTTTTAATAAACAAGATCCATATCTATAGGTCGATAAGACTCTGAATTATTAGATTTTTTCCTTTAAGATTAGGATTAGGCTTTAATAAAGGGACTATAATATAATCAAGCCAATCATTGGGAATTGGTATTTTATTAAACCATATATAATATTATATATATCCAACAACGCATTTCTGCCAGAATAAGATAGATTAAATATCATATTATACTGAATTTGATCCTTTCCAGGAGATGTATTACATTTTTTTTTCATAGCTCTATTCAATTCATACAGGCTGAAAGGCGTTGCGTTGTTAAATAATTATCTGAATTTCCAGAGGAATCATATAAACAAGGTTGCAATGGTTTAGAAATGCAAACTTTTGGACATAATTTATTTTGAAAAGCCCCTCTCCATTCAGCACTTGATTCTATGTAATGTGTATTGTTTTGTCTTTTATTTTTATAACTATTTACTTTTTGCCAAACTTGTTTCATAGGCGTGGTTTTATTTAATGACCGACAATATATTTTCCATGATTCCGATTTAGTTATTTTTATCGTTCTTTTTGCTATTGCATCAGCTCTTTTATAATTTATTAAATTTTGCAATTGGATTGTTTTTGTATATTATAAATAATGTTTTCTGGTATTAACTTTTGCCTGACATTCGTCATTTCACCAGTGTTTATTTTTTTGTTTTGCTTATATTTATATCTTTGTGGTATTGCTTTTACAGTTGCATTATTAATTGCATTAATAAATTGGCTGTAATTAGAATTATTATCATTATTTATAAAATGTTCGTCCATTTCGCTTTGAAATTTATTCCAATTGGCTTTTTTTGTTATCTATGTACTATACACCATCATTTCATTACTGCTCATTTCACATTTAAATTTAATTAAAATCGGAATATGGTTAGAACCATGTGGATCGTCCATAATTTGCCACTCAAAAAGATGTGCTATACCTGATGAACAGAGTGTTAAGTCTATCGTTGAGGAGTTACTGTTTAATGTGGGCACTAATGTATGACTGCCATCGTTTAATAGTACCAAATCCGTATTGTCTATTGCATCTTGTAACCTGTTACCTTGAGATTGGCATCCCCAAGCGGTGTGATGAGTATTGAAATCGCCCCCTATTACACATGGCTTCGGGAGAGATTCCAAAAACTCGCCCCACTCATCCGTCCCTATGGAACTACTTGGAGTACCATAAATGTTTACAAAAAATATACTAATTTTGTTGGTTCATAGTAGTTGGATACAGTTTGCTTGCAGTTTATTGGAGTGTCTTACCATAATCTCATTATATTTTAACTTTAACTTTACCAGAAAAGCCACCCCGCCATACACGTCATGGCGGTCTTCCCTAATAATGTTATAACCTACAAAATTTACATATTTTGATGGCTTAAACCACGTCTCTGAAAGCATATCAATATCTATATCTTCATTTATTAACATATTTTGAAGATTTTCTTTATTAGATATAGCTGATGTACAATTCCACCTTCAAATCTTGAAACAACTCTTCATCAGATATTGCATTAAATTTATCTTGAATAATACTAAGTAAACTTGATTCTTGAATTTCAAATTTATTTTGTTGTTTTAAGATTCCTATAATGGATAAAGTTAAACCTACTAAAGCATTCTCTGTAACAGTGACACAAGTCTCTTGATGAGACTGATTCAATGTTAAGTTTGATGTGTAATTTTGATTTTCGAAAACGGTTGTCGATGAACTCAGTAAATAAATTGGTGATATAATTTTTTTGTGTAAATTCAGTGTATTATCCTGTTCTTGAGACCTCACCAACCTAGGTCTTTTGTCAGAAACCGCAGAATGCTGGGAATACACCGAACTCGACTTTTGCCCGCTTGCTCTGCATTTGGGAAGAAGGAAATATGTTATATTGTAATTGAAAAGCATTAGAATTACTGTTTAAATTGTGATTACTGTCGGCTATATAATTATTGTTTAAAATTTCGGTCGGTCCCGGATATTTATTAACCACTTAATAAGTATAAGTAATATAAGCATAAGTAACTTTAGGGGTTTTTTTGTTAGCTTCCGCATAAGATAATTTTTGCTCAGTCATTAATTTTTTAATTGCTTTTTGTCTATCGAATTCTGGACACTCTTTTATTTCATTTGTATAATGTTTTCCACTACAATAGAAACATGTTTTTTCTACAAAATTTTTTTTTATAGTCTTTTGTCTCGTGTCCATCTTTACACTTTAAACAGCAATCGTTACTTTTACACTGCTTTATTAAATGACCGTATCTATAACAATGAAAGCATAATAGGACCTTTTGCCCGTAGGGTTTTACCGGAATTCTTACATGATTAATGCATATATATTGTGGTAACCTAGATGCTTTAAAAGTAACAAAAAAGGTTTTTGTATGCACGTATTCTTTAGTACCGTCCTGTTTAATTACTTTGCAATTCATTCGTTTAACTGCCTCAACACTAAATTTACAATGCATATCAAACGGATTTATTTTCCCTTTAACATACCCTTCATCAAACTCATAATCTATATTTCGTATTATAGCAAATTTATGTGTAATGAATTTAGGAATATATGCCAACAAATTATATTTTTTTAACCCTACGTTAGGCGCGTGGTCTACGACTGTAGACCACATCTGTTTGAACGACGATTGTCTTGAGTTGGGATATACTATGAGGCTGTGCCGTTCAGTAGCTATTAATAACACCGTAATCTATAAGTTCAGTATGTCCGTTGCAGCGAGCTAGTGAAGTGCTAATTTTTAAACACGTGTAAACACGATTGGTCTACGATTGTAGACCACGCGCCTAACGGTGTGAAATTATTTTTCGAGTACCTACGTAGTGTTTTTATAAACTTGTCATAAATTAGGTAAGTGTTGTTTTTTCTTGAATTGTACTTCTCAGAAATGTATTCATATTTGTCAAATATTCAATTTTGTGTTTTTGCACAAATGTATGCATTATTTTGATAAGTACATAATTTTATAGTATTTTTCTTCTTTGTTTCAGAGAAACATGTCTGACTCTAAGAAAAGGCGTACACAGAGTAGTACAGACCTAGCTGTATGGTTAAGATGGTTTGAAGAGGAATCAAGTGGAGACGAGAGCCCAGTAGATGAAAATGAGGAAGATGAAGAAGAAGAAAATGAAAATATAGTGGAAAGAAGTGATCATGAGACTGACTCAGAACTAGAACTCACATCACATGAAGATGAATCACAAAGCGACGATAAACAAATTGGTGATGGCAAATTTTACAAAGGTAAGGATATGACGACAAAGTGGAGAAAGGATTGTGGTAATGTACAAGTTCGAACGCGTTTTCATAATCTTCTAACATACTTACCCGAACCAAAACGTGATGCCCTTAATGCAATGCTTGCAATTGACTGTCTTAAACTGTTTTTGTCTGACGCAATCATTCGAATAATAGTTTGTTTAACGAATATATATATTCAGAACATAAAAGAGCGATTTTGTAGGGAACGGGATGCTAGATTAACTGATGAAACGGAGATAAGAGCTTTGATAGGAATTTTGTTTTTAAAAGGAACACTGAGAAGTTCAAGAAAAAACGCTCGCAAAGTATGGGATAATTCCAAAGGCAATGGAGTCGAATTATGTTACCTCGCTATGAGCGAAAAACGGTTTAGATTTCTACTCCGTTGTTGAAGATTTGATGATATCAATACACGAACAGAAAGAAGGGAATTAGACAAATTAGCACCCATTAGAAATGTTTTCGAAATTTTCTTGGCTAATTTTCAAAATAATTTCATCCCTAGTGCGTATCTGACTGTTGACGAGTAATTATTGGCTTTTAGAGGACGCTGCTCATTTAAGCAATATATACCCAATAAACCAGCGAAGTATGGGATAAAGATATTTGCACTGGTTGATGCAAAAACCTTTTACACTTTCAATCTCGAAACATATGTCGGAACTCAACCTGATGGCCCGTATAAGGTTAGCAATACTGCTAAAGATATTGTACTACGATTGGTGCAGCCAATACAGGGAAGTCATCGTAATATTACAGGCGATAATTGGTTCACCAGTATTCCATTGACCAGAAAATTGCTACATAAAAAAAATTAACTTATCTCGGTACAATGCGCAGGAATAAGCGTGAGATCCCCGCTGAGTTCTTGCCTAATAAAAAAAGAGAAGAGAAAACCTCTATCTTTGGTTTTCAGAAGAATATGACGTTGGTGTCTTATTATCGCAAAAGAAACAAGTCTGTTATTTTGGTATCTTCAATGGACCATGACAATGCCATTGTTCCAAAAACAGGGGATTCCAAAAATCGTCACCCGATATAACAAAACTAAAATTGGTGTAGATTGTGTCAATCAGTTATGTGTAAACTACAATGTTGCAAGAAACACGTGTACTCTTTGCGTATATAAAGGAAATCATCCCTTTGAAACCAAAGTCAAGAGAAGTGAGTTTATTGAGCAATTTGCTTGGGAATTGATCAAGCCTCAGATAGAGGCGAGGTCAACTAACACCTACGTGCCAGTAGAACTAAGAAGACGTGCGCGTGCTCTTCTTGGAATTGAAGCCCCGCCTGCTCCACCGGCAAAACCAGAAAATTACGTAGGACGTTGTCATATTTGTCCTCGAGCCTGCAACAAATCTACAAGAAAAGCTTGTGAAAAATGCAACCATTACGCACGCAAACAACACATAGCAGATATGTGCACTAGCTGTTTGACCGACTAAATATATACTTATTTTGTGCTCACTTTCATGACTTTCAAATGATTTTTTTTGTCAATTTTGTAATATTAGGTAAGCTTAGTATGTATTAGTATCAGAAAATTACATTTGGTTTAATTTTAGCGCACTAAGAATTTTATGTTGTTGTTCAAAACTTATCCCAGAATAATAAAGGTAGAAAAACATGCTTTCCGTTTTTTTTTTAAATAACTACACACAGATATATGTATATTAATTAAAATGAATTTTATGTTAAAAAATATGTATAAAAAAATCTATTTTTAATATCCTTTTAAAAATTTATCACATCAGATGTCAATTAATAATAAAAGAAAATGGTCTACATATGTAGAACACGCGCCCAATGCCGCTACAAAATACCACGCGCCTAACGTAGGATTAAATTAACCGATTTTAATAAATTGTTTGCGAATTTATAGCATTTTAATTTAATTCTTAACCTATTACGCTCTATAGAATCTATGAAATTAATTTTGGAATTTAATTCCGGATGTTCTGTGAACAAAATATCTCGTATTCTAATTGCGTTTAATGTACCATCGAATTTATCTAGACTATTTTCAACATACACGTAAAAAGGAGCGATATCTACATTATTATAAAATCTTTGAATACGTACTGGTTTCTGCTGTATATCTATTGTTGTCTCCGTATGTTTTACGTTAGAAATATTAATTATTGTACTTACATTTGGATTGTTGATATTTTCTATTGTTGTTTTGTCTTATACATTACGTTGTGATTCGACATCCATATCCCAATTATTTGGGACATCTATGTCACCTCTGGATGGGGGTTAAGTTCCAATTGGGGGGTTTCACCACCCCCCTGGTTGGCACTCATATTATACACTCACTGTTAATTAAGTTTCTTATAAAATCTACTACACTCGAAATTTTAACAAAATTATTCGAAATTAGACACTGGTATTAATTACTTCGAACTCGATAAATCGACCGGTCGATTCAATGATCACGAACGAACTGATCCATTCTTGTATTTCGTGATTCATTCATTTCTTGGATCCTCTTCGTTTTCTCTCTTTGGTCCCAGTATTTTTCTGATAATCTTTGTCTCAAAAACTGTCCATTGCTCTTTTTTTCTTGCTATTAACGTAAATTTTTCTGCAGCATATACTTACTACTATTGGTCTTATGGTCATTTTGTAGATTTTTATTTTTGTGTTTTAGCTTATCTTTTTATCTATAAACATTTATTTATTTCTAAAAAACGCTGCATTCCTCGCTTGAATTCTTCTTTTTATATCTACACTTTTATTTCTTCTTTTGACTGATACTCCCAAATATTTGAATGTTTCTATCTAGTTCATATTCTTCTTTCTAATTTTTTTTTCGATTTAAATAGTTTCTTTGTCTTTTGCCTTTGATCTTTGTATTTTTCTCGTTTCTCTTCTTTGCTTGTGTCTTACCACTTCAATCTTATTTCATTATTTTCTTCCATTGCTAATTTGCACTCATCGTCAAACCAACTATTGTTTCTTCTTTTATTTTGCATTTTCTCAACCACTTTCTCTGCTGCGTTTTTATTCTTTGTTTGCTTTTTTTACCGTTTCTCTTCTAAAGCCTTTTTCCATTATCATTTGTTGGACACAGGTTATTAACAGTTTTACATCTAGGTAGAAAAAAGGGTCTGAGAAGACCCAAACGCAAAATTTAGCTATAAATTTAATAAAACTGAGGTAGGCAAAAATACAGTTGGGATCTACTCTGAGATTAATATGGCCGCTTGTGTGGGACTACTTCAAGTTCAAAATAAATTGGCAATACTCTATGTATTGGTGTAACGAGAATGCTGACCAACTAATCCGAGAATAAGCATGCATTCTACAATTCTCCGTTCACAAATTGTTGAGAGCACGAAATGTGTCTCAAAGTAATAAAACGGTCCTAAAATTTGTATCATCATAGGCGTTCCTGAGGTGTATATTTATTAAATAATAATATAATGTTTTAATACTGTTATATATAATATTAATAATGTTTTAATACTAATATATTTAGCAAAAAACAATTAAAACTTTCACGGCTAATGTTGGTTATTATATTATATTAATAAAAATAAGAATTTAACCATTAACAATTTTGTAAATAAGAATACCTTATCTCTTTCGATATTTCAATACTAATCTTCGCGTTTAATCACTTTACTAGAAAACCTGGAATTCATATACGAAGGTACTATTCGTTGCAAGATAATTTGGATGGAATTCCCCAGATTTTTAATAATATAATGGGTATAAAGATGCCGGCTTTGGCCACGTGCCTCGTCTGTTCAGTTTATATTCGAAACTTAACTTGAAAGGGTGAAGTTATTATGAACGAAAACATTTTTTTTGTTTAGTACGTTTTTGATCGCATGTAATTTACGGCTCGTCGGTGTTTCCGCGTCTACGGCAGTAATTAGCGTCTCGAATTATATGCAGTGCATGAGTGATTTTTTATTCCATATACCTACGAACATATACGTACCTTTGGTAAACTGTTAATTGAACTCTTTTGGGCACAAATGAAAAGTTATGTGGCTAGAAAAAATACGTCATATAAAATACAAGCTGTACGTGAATTGTTATATGAGTCTTTACAACATATTACAGAACAAAACTGGAAAGATGCAGTAAGACCAGTAATAGAAGAAGAACAAAAAATGTGGGATCTTGATAACATAATTGATGCGACCGTAGAGACACAACCGCTAATTATTAACCCTCAAGACGACTCGGATTCCGAAGATGATCCTATTTATTTTGAATTTGAATAGTTTTCTAATCGTAATTATATAAGGTAAGTAATAGTAGTTGTAATCGTAAGGTAAAAGGGGAAAGGCGCAAAATGTCGCCTGTCAAAATGTTCAATGTCTTTTAAATGTATCTATTTTTTTTTCAAATCCTGAGAAAACTAAAAAGCATTTTTGAAAAATTTAAAGGCAGAATGAAATATTTATTAGAATAAATAAAAAGTTTCTTTTGCTTGCAATATTTTCAAATAAAAATGATACTATATTTTCACCCCTGTTACATAACATATTAAAATAAACATTGTAGAAGCTTTTAGAGACTTTCTGCCATCAGTAATAATGTAATATTTCATTCTGCGTTTAAATATTTCAAAAATATTTATTAGTTTTCTCTGGATTCGAAAATAATGGATACATTTAAAACACATTGAAAATTTTGCCAGGCGACATTTGGCGCCTTTCACCTTAATTAAATAAATGTATCTTTTACAAATGACAAGAAACTTTTTATTTTTGAATAAAATAAAGAAGTTTTATTACAACAAAAATACAATTTACATAAGTACAATTTAAAAAACATATTTATTTAGTTCAAATAAATGTTTCAATCATAAACTCTACGATACTGGTCGGCCATCTGTAACCATTCAAAATACCTTCGTAATTGGATTATAAGGTTGGCTGCTGTATTGTATTCCTTCAGATACAAGGTATGTTAGTCGAAAACATCTTAAACCGTCAGTTTCAGGTTTCTTTTTACTATTATATCATATTACCTATCCTCTCTATATTTCAGTTCTCTAATTAGGGTTAAACTTGTAGTGAGCTATCGACAAATTGTAAACCGATTATAGTTGTTCCTGAACCCTTCAAGCATACATAATCTTTGTTTCAATTAACATTTTACAGTAAGCTTTTTTAGATTTTCGTGTGCTGATTTAGGTTCAGGAAAATGATTTAATAATGATTGGTTATGTGAAAGAAATAAGAAATTAACCCTGCCGTACCTGAGAGAATTATTAATATAAGAGAAACTCAGGAAATTTTTATTGTTTGTCAGAAACCGTTTCTCCAAAAACCGTTTCTACAAAACATTTTCATTGTGAATAATTCTAATCTGTTTATCGATATTATTATTTGAAGAAACTGTCATTTGTCGCTTTAGTATCTTCCTAAAATAAGGATGCTTAAAGAGCACCCTTATCCGTTAAAGATAAACAGAACCCCACTATAATATGTATAATAAAGTCTAATTTAATCTGATAACCCAGAATTGCGAAAATTCCGCAATTATAATCAATTATTCAGTAAATGAGCGTCTGAACGAATCGCATCCTGGATTCCAAGATGCCAAGGACAGGCAACCAAGGCGGCCTTTATCATTATCATTAATAATTCCTCGGTTAATCGTTTCAACAGTTTTAATGCGCCGGGACGGAAAATACCGAGTCTCTTCAAACGCCCGGAAGGACAAGGATAATAATTTTATCCCGGAAAATAATAAGGGAGAAGTAGGTTAAAATGTCGTTTTTAAGACTGAGAATGAACGGAAAATAGCGATTGGAAAATTAGGGTTATGTCAACAAGGAGCGTTACGAATTAGGTCTAATTATTTTTCGACACGATAATTCCAAGGTTTGTCCCCTTCATTCAATATTAGCTTTGATTCTTTCTTGTCTCTAAAATTATTTTATATAAAAATTGCGTCACCTACCTAGCGGCAGTCCCGCTAGAATTCGAATAGTAGTTTGGACGTACAAAAGCAGATTAACAAATGTGACCAAGAAATAAAGGTGTTGAATTACGAACAAACTATGTAGAAATACAATACATAAAGTAAGAGAGGAGAAGGTGACTAATGAAATCTCATGGATAATATTAGAACTTAGTTATGCTTACTGGCTATTGTCCTCAGCTTATGCTGAATTATGAGATTCTGTTATGTATTTATTAAAGTTTGGATTTCAAAGCGTAAAAAACCGTAATGAAAGCGCTTTAAAAACATAACGATTTTATGAAAAAAGCATGAAAATAAACATACAAATTTTAAAAAATAAAAAAGAATTAACAAAAAGCAATAAATAATTGAAAAAAAGTACTTTAACCTAATTTTTATCGACACACCTTCCTCTTTTTCTTTAACAGCACTACAGCCCAAATCAAGCCTTGGTCTCCTTTTTTTTGCCTCCACCCTTGCTTGTCTATGGCTGATCTTCTCCATACACGGACTATTAAAAGGGCCTGTGCATCGCTATTTACTGTGTCTTCCCAGCGCTTCCTTAGCTTTTCAACCGGTATCTTTCCCTGCATTCTACCTTCAGTGCTCTTTTTGATATTATTTTTGTTTTTTCTGTGTTAATTTCCAGACCTAGCCTTTTTGTTTGCGTTTTTATCTCTGCGTGTGTTTCCTGTGCTCCTGTTGATGTTCTACTCATAATAATAATATTATCGGCATAAGCAACCAGTTAAACCGTTCAATTGGTCAGATGGTTTCCTCGTCCACTTTGCATTTGCCTAACCGCATACTCCAGTGCCAAGTTGAACAAAGTTGGGGCCAGCCCATCTCCCTGCTTTAGTCCCTGCGAAATTTTGAAAAAGTCTGTCTTGTGGTTTTGTATTTGTACACATGCCTGAGTTTCATCTATTAGCTTCTCTAATTAGCTTGTGTGGTATTGCCAATTCAGCCAATATATTGTAGAGTTTGTTTCTTTTGGCTGAGTCGTATGCCTGTTGGAAGTCTACAAACACGTTGTGAACATCAATATCATGTTCCCATGATTTACTCAAGATCTTTTTAACTGTAAATATTTGATGCAGTGTCGATCTTCCCCATCGGAAGCCCATCTGATATACTCTCCCAGTTTGGGGATCTCCCAATAATTTGAAGCCTCCAGTTTATAATATACATGAGGACTTTATATGCTGAACATAGTAGAAATATTCCACGGTAGTTTTTGCACAGAAGTTTGTCTCCTTTTTTATAGATAGGGCATCGTATACTTTTCTTCCATATGTCTTGATGAGCGCGTGGATGTGACTTGCTAGGTGGTCGCCACCTAGCTTATACAATTCTGCTGGTATTTCGTTAACTGTCGGGGCTTTATTGTTTTTCTGGGCCTTAATAGCTTCGAGAACTTCCTCTATGGTTGGGGCTTCTACTTCATTCTTTACTTCATTCTCTTCTACGTAGTTCGTACCAATTTTCTCGTTCATGTCTACTTGTGTAGCAAGTAGGTTCTGAAAATAATGCTTCTAGGTTTCTGTGACTTTCTGTTGGTCACTGATTATTTGTCCACTTTCGTCTTTGCATAGACGTGTTTAAGGTTAATACCCACTTTTTATCTTTTTTAGGTGTTCGTAAGCCCCTCTAATTTAGTTCTTTTTGAAATTTTCTTCCACTTCTTCTATTTGTCTTGTGACTTCAAATGATGTTCGTCTTTCCCGTGTTCTTCTTGTTATATACATTGTGTGTGCTTTATTTATTTCCTCTGTTGCTTGTTTGCACTTGTTATCGAACCATGCTCCTCTTCTCGCCTTTTTCTTGTTTCCCAGTGTGGACGCTGCCGCTGTCAGTACTGCTTTTATAATATTTATTTTATTTGCCTCTATGAAGTGCAGTTCTACGGTCCCTAACTCATTTGCGACTTCTTTTTAGAACTTCTCTTTTCATTCATGAATCTTCAGTTTTTCCAGGTTCAGTTTTTTTGTTCTTTGTTGTCTTTCGTTTCTTTTTTTGTTAACTCTGCATCTAAATTTGGTTTAAAGTAAAATTTGGAATAAAAGATTTTTACATCTGAGATACTACTGGCTGCTCTTTTGTCTATCAGCACAAGGTCGATTTAATTGGTTGTGGTTCCATCTAGTGAAATGTATGTCATTTTGTGTATGTCTTTATGTGGGAAGCATGTGGAACTCCTAACCATGTTTTTATTGGTGTCAAAATTTATCAAAACCTCCCCATTCTCGCTTGTTTCATTGTGCAGTAGGTGTTTTCCTGTTGTGCCATAGAACTGCTATTCCTTGTCCATTTAAGTATTCATATTACCCATTATAAGTCGTTTTTGGGTGCATTGTCATTTACTATTTCCAGTTGTTGGTCGAAACTTTCCTTTGTAAGTTGTTCTTGTTCTTCTGTTGGGCAGTGAATGTTTATCATTGTCAGGTTGAAGAAGTGGGTGCAAATTCTTAACTTGCATATCCTTTCACTGACTACTCGGATATTGACTTAAAATCATTATCCACTACAAATGCAACCTCCAGTATATAGAATTGTGTGCGTTTTGTGTCCCTGGCAGATTTTCCCAACCATCTTGTCTCGTGAATAGCAGTAATCATGAGTTTATATCTTTTTAGTTCTTGCAGAAGTGCGGTTTGAGCTCCTGATTTATTTAGTGTCCTCACATTCCAGTTTCCAGATATATAGTCCAAGTTTCGTTGCTTGAGTCGCTTCCGAAAGTTCTGTCCTGTATTCCGAGGCAAATATTCAGGTTTCGTAACTGTGTTTTTTCTGGAAGTGGGTTTTCAGCCCATTGCCCAATCTTCCACCTTTACCCGGGCTTAGGACCGGCAGTGGTGACTCCTGAGCTACTCGATCCACTTATTCGTCACCACAGACGGAGTTATCGGTAACACTTTACACATAAAAATAATATATTTTTCTTTACCTAAGATATACACGTGAAGGACACAATTGTCATGGGCTGCTTTTGGTACGTTGAGCTTTGTTTTAAAAGCCAGAAAAATCCCAATACACTTAAAACGAAAAACCTATGACACTTGTATACTACGAGTTGCAACTTATGGATTGGAAATCATGGCAATAACAAGAAAAATGGCAGAACAATTAAGTTGAGTAACTCAACAAGCCATGGAGAGGGCCATGTTAAATATAAGCCTCAGAGACAAAATTCCTAACACCGAAATACGTCGAAGAAATAAAGTAACCGACATCATGGAAAAAATCGCGACATTGAGATGGCAATAGGTAGCACATGTAGCAAGACAAGACACCAACAGATGGTCTCATAAAGTGACATTTCATCCAACAAACTGAATTAAATGATTTAGTTCGAGATCTTCACTTGTCCGAAGAACATGCTGAACTTTTAGGTTCTCGATTACAATAATGGAATTTACTAGCCAGTGGAACCAAAGATACAATATTTAGAAACCGTAACCAGGAGCTACCCTCGTTTTTTACTATGCAGGATAAAATGTGTGTTTGTGTTAATCTAAATAGTGTTATGGAAAAATTAGTAAATACACATAACCCAGAAGAATGGCGTTTGTTTATAGATTCTTTTAAATCAAGTCTAAAAGCAATTCTGCTCCATAACGGCAACAAAAGACCATCTATTCCTCTTGCGCATGCAGTTGATATGAAAGAAACATACGAAAGTATGTCGTTGATCCTAAATGCAGTAAGCTATGATACATATAAGTGGCAAATATGTGGTTACTTAAAAGTCATCATATTATTACTGTCTTTAGGGAAGATTTACAAAATTTTGCTGTTTTCTTTGTCTTTGAAATAGTAGAGCAACACAGAGCCATTACCAAGT
This sequence comes from Diabrotica undecimpunctata, assembly GCF_040954645.1. Taxonomy (NCBI): domain Eukaryota; kingdom Metazoa; phylum Arthropoda; class Insecta; order Coleoptera; family Chrysomelidae; genus Diabrotica; species Diabrotica undecimpunctata. The sequence continues at coordinate 41,882,219 of NC_092810.1, read as the reverse complement.
TAAAGAATGGTCACCAAGAGATCAGTACATTCCAGGTCAAGCTAACGTAAAGAATATGCCTCTCGTTGATCCCAAAAACGTTCTGTTACCTCCGTTACATATTAAACTGGGATTGATTAAAAATTTCGTTAAAGCATTAGATAAAGAAGGAGATGCATTTAAATACCTTTAACAAATTTTGCCTAAGCTAAGTGACGTAAAGCTTAAAGAAGGGATATTTATTGGACCACAAATCAGAAAAATACTGAGGGATCAACAGTTTGATGAAAAATCATGTGAGGTTGAGTTAGCTGCGTGGATTTCTTTTAAAAGAATTGTTTTCGAGTTTTTGGGAAACAAAAAAGCAGAAAATTACCAAAGTGTCGTAGAAGAACTACTTAAAAATTACTGCAAAATGGGCTGTTGCATGTCTCTAAAAATACACTTTCTGTACTCCCATTTAAATTGTTTCCCGGAAAATTTGGGTGCGGTCAGCTACGAGCAAGGAGAAAGACCACCAGGATATTCTTACAAAGGAACAACGCTACCAGGGAAGATGGGATGCAGCAATGATGGGAGATTACTGTTTGTTCCTCATGAGAAAAAGTGATACAAAGTATAAAAGGAAATCAGCGTTTGCAAAAAATTTGTGTACAAAAGACTTACCATAGTTTTTGTTTCTAGTTCTAGACTTATTTATATATAGTATATAAGAATTCTTATAATAAACTAGCAAACCCGACAGATTTCGTTCTGTCAAATAGATTTGGAATATGAAAGTTTATTTCTTTAATTCTTCTGAACAGAACCGTCACCATGATGATTGGACGGTGTGTGAGGGTCAGCTCGGGTGACCTAAGTAATCTTCCACGAACTTTGGCCACCCTTTTGGACCCACTAAAAACCCCGACTGGGATGTCTGCCAGAGGGCTTCAAACTAAGAAGAGAACTTAAGGTTCAAACCTGATTAAAAAATAATCTAAAGGAATAGTGGGAACCTAAGGGTGACAAATATTTAAAAAGTGGGTGCTTCAATGACAAAACATGGCGATAATTAATTATTTATTATTATTATTACTAACATACGGTTAATAACCGATGTAATAAAGAATAATGAAATAAAATGTATATCAGTATTTTCAGTAATCGCCTTATTATAAATCAAGTAAATCATAATAATTATTAGCACAAATCTGTTTTATTTTTATTGTAGTGCTTTATAATATACAATGTTTTTTGTTTGATTACCTGGTGAATATACAAAAAAATCTGATGGTTTTCCAACACAGGAACAGGCAACATACAATTGACCATGTGAGAAACATGGGTTTTCTAGATTAATACCACAAACACCTAATGATTGCCTCTGGGACTTATTTATAGTCATAGCAAAAGCAAGCGCACTGGAAACTGTAGTCGTTTAAATTCAAATAGTACATCAGTCGGAATGATTAAGATCTCATCATCCAGCCTCAAGAGTCCACTGCTGAACATAGGCCTCTTCCTCATGTTTCCAACCCCGTCTATCTTGCGCCGCTCTCATCCAGTTTTTATTGAGTCTTCTTAAATCGTCAGTCCATCTTGTAGGTGGTCGACCGACGCTTCTCGTGTCTTCCCTTGGCCTCCATTCCAATAACCTCTTTGTCCATCGCAATCTGTCATTCTGGCTATGTGTCGTGCCCATCTCCATTTTAGTCTGGCTATCTTCTCGATGATGTCAGTCACTCCGGTTCTGCTGACGTGATTGCGATGCGTGGTATCAAAACATCTTCTCCTTTCCATACTTTTCTTTCAGTATAGTTGCTTCTATCACGTTGTTCAATAATTTTTTTTATCGCTAACCGTATGCCGTTGCAAACACGCGGTTGGTTTATATTTCTCAACATTATAACTACCGATCCAACCTTTGATTGAAGATTGTGAGGTGGCAATCCTGGTAAATCCAGTAAGTTCAAAAATTCAGGCGGATAGTTGACGACATCATCTTGGTTAGTAGCCGAATCAACTGATTCATATATCCCCAATTCGCCTGTAATTTGTTCTTGAATCTTGAAATTTAATTCATTTACATCTATGTTTTTTGCATCCCATATAGCCCGTTCGCTAAACCAATCATGGTTTCTGTAATTTTGAGCAACATCTGGAAACACCTTTTGAATAAGTTCATCTTTTGATCGAGTTACCTTGACATATTTCTACAAATTGGAGGACTTTAAACATGCAATAAGTTCATCAGCTGATATTGATCGTGGAATTACTGGCAATATATGTGCCATCGTGCATTCATTCCAAACAATCAATTCACATTACTGCAAAACCTCTGCCATTGCAGAGTTCTTCGAAATGTTGCAGGTTAGAGTTTCGTTTTTTGCATGTTTAATGGCAATTTTAGTGCTGAATGGGCTGTTTAAGTACCTTCAAGCAACGTTGCTGCAATTCCCGAAGAAGCGAGTGCAAGTGCAATTTTATTTTGTGAGCGAATTGTTGCTAATATCAATGAAATCAAAAAAGTTTTTCCTGTACCATCAGGTACATCTAAGAAGTAAATCCCTCCTGTTTTATCATTTGTTACTTTTATAAGTGTATCAAATACATACTTCTGTTGTTCATTCAATAGTGGCAGATTTTGTTGAATTAATTCTTTCAAAGTATTGAGACCATACAGTTTTTCTCGGTGCAACTCTTGGATGGACGCCCCAAATGTCGTCATTTGAAAGCATTTGTTATATTGTTGGATATTTGATAAAAAGTGTATTTAATCTGGTTCTATTCCTGAAACCAATGTGTACAATGACTTTGGTGGTGGATCCAATGGTATCAATTTCACTTTCCCATTTGCGCAACACAATCCATTGGCTTCATTTTTGTATTTCAATGCCTTACAATGAGGGCAAACCAAGTTCATAGGTCCAATAGTAACACATTGGTAGTTACTGTAGTCAATTGACAAATCGTATTTGAAAGCAGCACGATTCAAACTCGCGCGATTATTAGTTAAATCTTTCGCTCTCGCTTTGTACAGCGACAATAAAGCGTAAATTGACTCTTCGACGTTAGGAACATACCTACATTATTTAGACAACAGTGTGTGCTTGAAATTTAATATAAACTTTTTTGAATAGCATTTAAGTTCAAATTAACTCTACATTTAGTTAGAAAATATTTGTATGAGAAAAGGGAAAGGGGCGTTTTAGCGTTTTCTCGGAAATTATTCGAATTTTCTTGCCGTAGAAACCATTCTTAGACTTCAAGGAACATTTTAAAAAAAGAATTCTTAAGATTGGTTTATGCGTTGTTGAGTTATACGTTTACCAACACATTTTGCGATTCATTTCTATATTATAGATAACATTATTTGATGCATTTTATAACTCAAAATGAGAAATTTTGGTGTTTGAATTCGCATTCAGAATGCTTTAAACCCCCCGGTACAGCCATTTTAACATCAGTCGCAACTTTTTTTTTTAATTTGTTGACTAGTGTTATTATTCGCTACTATTGTCTCGCTAATAGCCAATTTGACTGATGCGACTTTGTTGATAACAAAAAAAGAACATTCATATTTCTAAGATACAAACTACCTAAATTTCTTAGTTCTAATCTGTTCATTGTCTGAACACCGCATAATAAATAAATAATTCAATAAAAATATTCTTTATACTGTTGATCGAAAAACCTTAAATACTCTAAAAACTAAATTTAAGTTCCGGCACTGTACTTTTCTCTGTCGGTATTTTTCCAGAGTTTGCCGAACATAATACTTATACAATTTTAATTTTGTTTAACTCTAAATGTTTTCAATTATTTTTTCTTTTCTTCTTCTTGGTCAGTTTTACTTTAGTTGAAATAAAGAGGTCAGCTAGAATAATATTTGGCTAGTCTCAAGAAGATTTAACTCCATAAAGCAATAAGGAAAAAGGCTGCACAGCAATCGTCAATAAAAATCAGTTGGCAATGACACTAATGGAAGCTCAACTCGGCGCAGTAAGCCCACCCCCCAGTAGGCAAGGCAGGAAGTCATAAACAGCACTGGAAGCACGTCGTTTAACCATGAAAGTAATTATTGTTACTAAACGAAATGAAACTTAAAGCTATATATTCCAGTAATTACTCGAAAATGAGTTAAAATTTGTATTTAGTAAAGTTATACAAAGTCCCCAGAACGTACATATCCCCTCACTTTGTATTTCAAACAAGTTTTGAGAGTTTTGACGGTTCGCTCAGACAAAACCATTTCAGGAATAAATTTCTCACAGACTCGGCAAAAAACTTCTCGTCTAACGAGACGGGACTTAATTTGAGCTGTTGTCGAACTGATGCCGAAGTTTAAGTAAAATCTTAAATTGATGATGAACGCTTTTACATTGAATGGTTATGTTATTTTAAGGCCAAAAACTTTCCTAACTGTTATACAATATACTGATGTAAGCAGCAGAATTAATTTATTTAAAGACCTGTCTATGAACGACACTTAAAAATTTCCCAGTTCACAAAAAATAGTTGGAGTTTCTTAAAAAATTAAAAAAAAAAGAGAACAGGTATACAGTATGATGCAAATGTATGGAATAAATTCATTATTTCAGAAACAGACGACTTTTAAAAAAGATCTTTAAACACGTCAATTTTAATTTTTGAATAACCATCAACTGCTATATATACATGTGTTAGACATTACGTGATCATTGTCGGCGTAATGACGTAATCGACTTTTTTTTTAATACAAACCGAGGTCACGCGACAGCTCATTTGAAATATCTCCTTATCGCCTTTGCAACGATATAATCATTTGAATATTTATTTCTACAGGGTTAACCAAAACTGTTGATTTATAAATACAATTAACTTACAATAAATGTTTACTTAAATACAATTAAATTACAACAAATGTTTAAATTCACTACCTTCAGCAATAATACAATGTGAAAGACGGGTAATAAATTCTTTCCTAACGATTTCGATGACTTCAGGTGTTATTTGTGTAATTTCCGTTCTGATGCGCTCCTTCAACTCTTTTACATTATTCGGTCGATTTTGATACACTCTGCTCTTTAAATATCCCCACAAAAAAAAGTCTAACGGAGTCAAATCTGGAGACCTTGGTGGCCATTCGATGGGCCCCGTTCTACCTATCCACTTACCTGGGAAAACGTTATTAAGGTAATTTCGTACCTCAACGCCGTAGTGTGGGGGAGCCCCGTCATGTTGGTACCACAAATTATTTCTATTTGGAAATAGCTGATTCAGCTGTGGCAACAAATAATCCTAAAGAAATTCTAGATAACGAGAAGCAGTTAAGTTTTCCTTAAAAAAATATGGCCCTACAATTTAATTGTTTCTAATGGCGGCCCAAACATTCACCTTCTTGGGATATTGTGTCCTATACTTTTCCATCCAATGTGGATTTTCACTTGCGCAGTATCGATATGTCTGGCGATTTACGTGGCATTCAGCATAAAAGACTTCTTCTTCTTCTACGGCACTACAGCCCAAAATGAGCCTTGGCCTCCTTTATTTTTTGCCTCCACCCTTGTCTGTCTGTGGCTGCTCTTCTCCATACACGGACTCCTAAAAGTGCTTGTGCGTCGCTGCTTACTGTGTCTTCCCAGCGCTTTCTTGGCTTTCCAACTGGTCTCTTTCCCTGCATTCTGGCGTTCAGTGCTCGTTTTGGTAGCCTATCCTCTCCCATTCGTATCACATGTCCGGCCCATTGCAATCTTTGTATTCTAATGAAGTCTGACAGGGGTGTTTCCTTATACAGTTGATAGAGCTCGTTGTTATTATCATTATTATCATATACTCATTACAGAGTTAGAATGTTAGAAACTCTACAATTCTAAGTTACGGTAAGATCAATAATGTTTTTTAATAGATAATATATGGTAGCTAATTATAATTTATTCTTTTTCAGCCCTGAAGAAGCCAAATTAATTCTCTTTGGCGAAAACGTTCGGCGAAACAATTGATACTCATTAAGTTGAGTCTTTCTTGCAGATTTCCCCAATAGTTAAGAGTTTACTATTTAACTTATCTAGCCCTTTCTTTTATATATATATATATATATATATATATATATATATATATATATATATATATATATATACAAGGTGGCGCACCGAAAACGAAACATATGCATTTACTGGCAGATGATTCCTTTTAAAAAAAATTTGTGCTGTTCTATTAGCGCACTGATTATTTCCGAAAAATATTTCAATAATTTCAACCCTTTCTGCCGTGGAATATACCATGGTTAAATTATGTATAAAGCAATAAATGATATTTTAACAACAAAGATTGGTCAAATCAATCGCAAACTAATGTACTATTTCCTATTTAAAATAAGTACGTGGCATTCTCTACTTATCTTTCTTCAAGAAACAACTTTTTTGTCACAAAGGACACTTCAATTGCTATTTGTATTATTAATAAACCATGGGCGTAGTAAATAAAAGCATTTACTTATCAAGAAAATGCTTTTACTCAAATTTCTTCTGAAAGAAGTACAAACTAATTTGATGTACCTATTAAAGTCTACTTTAAACTTTAAATCAATAAATCTCCAAAACTACTTAATTGAAGTACATGAATTTTACATCATTGTAAAGGGAGTTGAAAGACCTTTTAAATGATGGATCATTCGACCCCCCTTTCCATTTAAGATTTTAGGGATGGTGCCACCCCCGCTTACGGGGCTGCAAATGTTAATGTGATTTTATGCCAATTTTGTTTCCCCCTCGATAGCAAAATCGACGGGTCCAAGCGTTTTTTCAAAAAAGGAATCATCTGCCAGTAAATGCCTCTGTTTCGTTTTCGGTGCGCCACACTGTATATATATACATGCATATTAGTAGCTTTTATTGCTCTGATGAAAATAAAAGCCATATACTATGGCATTGGAGCACAAATTAGTCAAATTTTTTACGTCTGAATCGGAGTTAATAGAATGATATAACTTATTTTAATACGTCTACGTCTATCTATATGCAGATTATAACCTTAACATGCAATATTTTACATATTTTAATGTCAGTTTTTATTTGTGAAATCTTTTTATTTTTTTGAATGTAAACAATTAAACAATACAAAAGAAAATAAGCCAAGTAGGTATCAGAATGACAAAAACTTCTGTAATCTATATTTAAATTAATTGCTTGGGCTTTGATATTTTATGTAATAACAAAAACAACATCCACGTAGCAACGCGAACAGTATCTTAGTTTTGATTAGGCAATCCCCCGATGGTGTTTCGCACCCAAAACTTCCTGTAACAATTATTTAAAAGATGCTCGAGCAATTTGGCAAAATTATGTTTTACGATTTCGGGATTTCCACCATTTCGGTAGGAATCCTCGCGTGGAATTCGGGACAGGTGAGAAGTGGGAGTTCGGAGTTGCTTAATTAAACTCCGGGAGCCAAAAATAAATGTGCCTTTGATCTCCTCGCTCCATTTCCATTTCTTGACGGTTTCGTTTCAGTTTTTCCCATTGAGCGGTCGGCATAATCGCATGGAATGGATTTTGGTATTTAGCAAACAGTTGAATTTTCCCTTTCCCCGGTTAAAACCTCGATGTTTAACCTACATTTTATAATTGAGACGTATACACAATAGAGCAGAATATATTCTGCTCTTAATTACTGGTACTTATGTAACCTATTAATAAAATATGATTGAACAATAAATATATACATACCAGATGTAATAGAAATGCTGTTGTCGCCTTTTAAAAATAGTTGTTATGTCATCCAGACACCATTTTAACTTAATTTAAAAAAAACCAAATACAATAATAGAAAAGAGGACTTTTTACAACAAATGGCAGGAAAGCATACAATACACGAAAACACGAATGACAATGGGCAAAGACTATGTAACCTAGCAACAAGAACAAATTTGTTAATAAGCTCAACAAAATTTGAACACCCTAAAATAAATAAGGTAACATGGAGGTCACCAGATCAGAAAATATATAGTCAAATTGATCACATAATGATTAATAAACGAAAACAATCGTCAATAAAAGATGTAAGAACGTTCAGAGGTGCGTGTGAAGATTCAGACCACTACATGGTCACAGCCACTATAAGACAAAAAGTTAAAACTGAAACAAAACAAAAAAACCAACATAAAAAGTGGAATGTCAATAAAATGAGTAATGAAGAAGTAAGAAAAAAATATGAAGAGGCAGTAACAGTTCAAATAAAAGAGAAATATAAAGCAGAAGATATAAACACAGAATGGGAGACGATCAAAAAATTAATAGAAGAAGGTGCAAATATGCAGATAGGTAAAAGTCAGGCTAATACAAAAAACGGATGGTATAACCAAGAATGTAGAGAAATAACAGGAAAAAAAGTGCAAGCCAGAAATAAATGGCTAAGAACAGATAAAGAGGAAGACAGAGAAGAATATGAAAAATAAAGAAGGAATGCTAAGAAAGTGATAAGACAAAATAAAAGAAGATGGGTAGACAAAAAAATGCAGGAAATAGAGCAGGAAAGAACAAAGAGAAATACGAAAAGTTTTTACAAAAAGATTAAAGAACAAAACAAAAAATACAAGGGCAAAATAAACGGAAAAAAATAGAGAGGGAATAGTGATAATAGAGGACCAAGAATACAAGCAAGTATGGAGAGATTACTACAGAGAGCTCTGTAGAAGAAGAAGAAGAAATGCATAACGAGGAGGAAACGGTGCACGAAGAAGAAGCAGATGAAGTAGATGAAGTAGACATCGAAATTTCAAAAGAACCAACATTAGAGGAATTGGATGAAGTAATACAGAAAAGCAAAAATGGAAAAGCCCCTGGTAAAGATGAAATTAATATGGAACTAATAAAATACGGGGGAAGGGAACTAAGAGGAAAAATACTGGCACTATTGAAAAATATATGGAAAGAAGAGAAAATGTCAGGGGACTGAGAGGTAGGGCAGATCATAACAGTACATAAAAAGGGAGACCAACAAATCTGTGAAAATTATAGAGGAATAACGTTACTAAATAGAACATATAAAATATTGACATCAATAATAAAAAAGAGGTTATCAACGATCACAATGAAGACAGTAGGACAGTACCAATGTGGATTCACAGAAGGAAGATCTAGAATAGATGCAATACACACAATAAAACAAATAATGGAAAAATCAAACAAGTGTAAATTAGAATTGGAAATGTTATTCATGGACTTCAAACAGGCATTTGATTCAATTAAAAGGAACGGATTAATGATAGCACTAAAAAAATTAAAAATTCCACATAAACTCAGAAAATTAATTGAAATGACAATGAGAACTACAAAAATAAGCATAAAGACACAAAGAGGAGGGACAAAGGAATTCATTATAAATAAAGGGATGAAACAAGGAGATGCCTTATCAATTTAATCTGCTTTAATCTAGCATTAGAATATGTACTACGAAATATAAATAAAGGAAATCTCAGAACAAGAGGTGGTCAAATAATTGCATATGCAGACGATATTGCTATTTTTGCAAAGAACAGAAAAATAATGAAAGAAATTCTAGAAGAAATAAGAGAGAAAGGGAAGGTAATGGAGCTAAGGTTAAATCAAGAAAAGACAAAAATATTAAGATTAGGGAAAAAACCAATGAAAGAAAAAATCAAAATAGGAAGTTCTGAGTTTGAAGAAGTAGAATACTTCAAATATCTAGGAGTTACAAGTAGTAAATCCGGAGAAAGGAAATCCGAAATAAAAGAAAAATTTAAAAAAAACCAAATACAATAATAGAAAAGAGGACTTTTTACAACAAATGGCAGGAAAGCATACAATACACGAAAACACGAATGACAATGGGCAAAGACTATGTAACCTAGCAACAAGAACAAATTTGTTAATAAGCTCAACAAAATTTGAACACCCTAAAATAAATAAGGTAACATGGAGGTCACCAGATCAGAAAATATATAGTCAAATTGATCACATAATGATTAATAAACGAAAACAATCGTCAATAAAAGATGTAAGAACGTTCAGAGGTGCGTGTGAAGATTCAGACCACTACATGGTCACAGCCACTATAAGACAAAAAGTTAAAACTGAAACAAAACAAAAAAACCAACATAAAAAGTGGAATGTCAATAAAATGAGTAATGAAGAAGTAAGAAAAAAATATGAAGAGGCAGTAACAGTTCAAATAAAAGAGAAATATAAAGCAGAAGATATAAACACAGAATGGGAGACGATCAAAAAATTAATAGAAGAAGGTGCAAATATGCAGATAGGTAAAAGTCAGGCTAATACAAAAAACGGATGGTATAACCAAGAATGTAGAGAAATAACAGGAAAAAAAGTGCAAGCCAGAAATAAATGGCTAAGAACAGATAAAGAGGAAGACAGAGAAGAATATGAAAAATAAAGAAGGAATGCTAAGAAAGTGATAAGACAAAATAAAAGAAGATGGGTAGACAAAAAAATGCAGGAAATAGAGCAGGAAAGAACAAAGAGAAATACGAAAAGTTTTTACAAAAAGATTAAAGAACAAAACAAAAAATACAAGGGCAAAATAAACGGAAAAAAATAGAGAGGGAATAGTGATAATAGAGGACCAAGAATACAAGCAAGTATGGAGAGATTACTACAGAGAGCTCTGTAGAAGAAGAAGAAGAAATGCATAACGAGGAGGAAACGGTGCACGAAGAAGAAGCAGATGAAGTAGATGAAGTAGACATCGAAATTTCAAAAGAACCAACATTAGAGGAATTGGATGAAGTAATACAGAAAAGCAAAAATGGAAAAGCCCCTGGTAAAGATGAAATTAATATGGAACTAATAAAATACGGGGGAAGGGAACTAAGAGGAAAAATACTGGCACTATTGAAAAATATATGGAAAGAAGAGAAAATGTCAGGGGACTGAGAGGTAGGGCAGATCATAACAGTACATAAAAAGGGAGACCAACAAATCTGTGAAAATTATAGAGGAATAACGTTACTAAATAGAACATATAAAATATTGACATCAATAATAAAAAAGAGGTTATCAACGATCACAATGAAGACAGTAGGACAGTACCAATGTGGATTCACAGAAGGAAGATCTAGAATAGATGCAATACACACAATAAAACAAATAATGGAAAAATCAAACAAGTGTAAATTAGAATTGGAAATGTTATTCATGGACTTCAAACAGGCATTTGATTCAATTAAAAGGAACGGATTAATGATAGCACTAAAAAAATTAAAAATTCCACATAAACTCAGAAAATTAATTGAAATGACAATGAGAACTACAAAAATAAGCATAAAGACACAAAGAGGAGGGACAAAGGAATTCATTATAAATAAAGGGATGAAACAAGGAGATGCCTTATCAATTTAATCTGCTTTAATCTAGCATTAGAATATGTACTACGAAATATAAATAAAGGAAATCTCAGAACAAGAGGTGGTCAAATAATTGCATATGCAGACGATATTGCTATTTTTGCAAAGAACAGAAAAATAATGAAAGAAATTCTAGAAGAAATAAGAGAGAAAGGGAAGGTAATGGAGCTAAGGTTAAATCAAGAAAAGACAAAAATATTAAGATTAGGGAAAAAACCAATGAAAGAAAAAATCAAAATAGGAAGTTCTGAGTTTGAAGAAGTAGAATACTTCAAATATCTAGGAGTTACAAGTAGTAAATCCGGAGAAAGGAAATCCGAAATAAAAGAAAAAATATTAGCAGCGAATAAAGCTTATTTTGCAAACAAAAGATTACTTAAAAGCAAAACACTGACTAAAAAAAGTAAGATGAGTATTTATAACACCATAATTAGGCCAATATTATTATATGCAGGAGAAACAATGACGATGGTTAAAAAAGATAAAGAAGACTTAAGAATAGCAGAGAGAAAGATTATGAGAACCATCTTCTTCTTAAAGTGCCTATCCGTTCCGGATGTTGGCGATCATCACGGCTATCTTTACTTTGTTTATTGCAGCGCGGAACAGTTCAGTGGTAGTCGTGTTATACCACTTTCGTAAATTTTGAAGCCAGGAAATGCGTCTTCTTCCCAGTCCTCTCTTACCATTTACTTTCCCTTGGATAATCAGCTGGAAAAGGCCGTAACGTTCTTGATTTCTCATTACATGTCCTAGATATTCCAACTTTTTAGTTTTGACGGTCATGAGAATTTCACATTCTTTCCCCATTCTACGCAGGACCTCCACATTAGTAACTCTGTCAACCCAGGATATACGTAAGATGCGCCTATAACACCACATTTCGAAAGCTTCGAGCCGATTCATAGATGCAACAGTCAGTGTCCATGCTTCCATTCCGTAGAGCAGAACTGTGAATATGTAGCAGTTCAATGAGAACCATACTAGGACCAATCAGAACAGAGCAAAATGAATATAGAAGCAGAACAAATGCAGAAATTAAGAAAGAACTTAAGGAAGACATCGTAACTAAAATAAAGCAATGCAGAGTTAGATGGTTAGGTCACATTTGGCGAGCAGGCGAGGAGGCAGTGACATACGCAATGATAGAATGGAATCCAGGAGGAAGAAAGAGAAGGGGAAGACCGAGATCAAAGTGGCTGCAAGAAGTTAAAGAAGACCTCCAAAGGGCAGAAGTCAGAGAATGGAGAGGAAGAACTAGAGACAGGAAAAAATGGAGAGATATTCTCAAGAAGATAAGATAAACAAAAAAAACTGATCCACTTAAGAAATAGGATCTAGAAAGCATTTGCGGTTTAACCCCACACGATAAATATTATGACTCATAAAACTGTAAACATATCATTTCTAATTCAATTTTATTCTAGTAAGTTCGCCGCTCAGCTGAAAAACCTGTTTGCCAACCTGACTTTTCGAGAGGGTCGCCGTCCGAATTCGAAGGGATTCTCGATTAACTGTATTTTATATTTAAGGAGGGAATTTTGTTGAAAATAGTTAGTTCTAGTTCTAGTTTTGAATATCGAGTTTAAATTGTAAGCCGGAAAAAATATAAATAAATATTGTGAAATAAATTAGTGAATATTGTAATAAAGACCTTATTAAACTTGTAAGTGTTATAAATGTAGAACCTTTTATAATAAATAAAAACAATAAATTAGATTAATAAAGATACTACATTATAATTAAAAAGAAATTTAAATTGATAAGTTAATTAAAAAAGTGCAAAGAAACAAAAACAATTGAAAAAAACTTACTGAGGAAGAAAAAAAATTGGGAAATATTCTTAAAATTATTATACAATACTTTTTAAAGACTTTTTAAAATCACAATCCAACTACTACCTGATAATAGCCTAGCTTATTTTGGAACTTATGTAACACCTTTTCAGTTACCCGTCATTTTGATCTAATTCATTCCTTCAACTCTTTAGGTCTCTAGTAAGAATATACAACATTTTGCTGTTTTTTTTTGCTAGTTGCACTGCAAGAACTGAGAAAATCATTTAGAGAAGCAATGGCGTATTATATTTTATTATATGATATTTTATTTAAACTCATATCATAAAGCAATTGGTAAAAAAGAATTAAATTCATAAGTCAGAAAATTTGCATATAATGAAATTTACTTGTTTTTAAGAAAGGTAATAAGAATAATTTTGCAGAAAATTAAATAAGTTGGTTTTAAAAGGGAAATAACAGAATTAAGTTTTCTTTTGCTCTGAGGAATAGATAATTCAGTGTGTACAATTTTTATGTTGTATTGAAATAAATGGTGATTATTTTAAAAGGTTATAAATTGTGTTATAATATTTATTCCTTTTGTCTATAGCATCCAGTAAATACTAGAAGCCACGAATTGAAAGTAAAATACATTTTATTGTGTAGTAAAGAATCCTGAGAAATTAAATATTTTTTGATCTAGCTTAATTCAATTAGAATTAACAAAAATTAAAACAAAGCAGATCATAATATATATATATATATATATATATATATATATATATATATATATATATATATATATATATATATTTAGATAAGACTTTCAAAGAAATACTTTTGATCGAAATAAATAATTGTATATACAGTATTACATTTTTTTGGTCATCGGTATATTATATAACACAACTCTTCGGTGTTGATATGGTTTTAAAAACTGTATGTTTGATATATTAGTTATGTTGTAGCTGGTTGATTAACAGTTACTCTAGGTCAATAAAAAACAGTAATGTGATCGAATTAAGAACAAGATGGTAAAGTAGTTAATGCAGTTAACGTTTTTCGTCTATATCTAATTAAAAGTCCGCTGATGGCAATCTTCATATTAACGTCAGACCTTTGAAACTTTTGACCACGGATAAACCAAACAATGTCTACGAAAATCTGATGCATAAAAATTAACAACTACCCAAAACAAGAAAAGTTTTTAATCAATATCTATTTGGTGAGAATAAATAAAAAACAAACAAACAAATTAAAATATTCTTCTATTTTCGTTGCTTAATTAAATCAACATAAATACCCCTTTTGTGTCTACAGAGTCGCCAGCAATATTATTACTTCAAAATTTAATTTCCTCCTAAAATAAACTCAAACAAATGCAGCACTCGGTTCTAGATTTGTTTAATATATACATATACATCGAATGGCAAACAAACTTCATAGTGCAATCAGTTGGAGCGCATTGATCACATGAATTAAATATAGGAAATGCATTCGCCTTGTTGCATGGATGTTTCTTTATCAAAACCATAACAACGACTTTCCAGGAAGAGTACGGTGGATTATTGATGATAGGTGTTATCGATCTTGTAAAAGTGTGTCGAATTTTATTTTAGAATATGAATGGAGATTGAAATACATTCCAGGGTAGTCGGCGGGCTATCTTGCCATACTGTTTAAGCTATTTGCTAGATATAGGATATGTCTTGTATTTTGTTGGTTGAAAGATATTAGCAAAAAAAATCTACAATAAACAAATTTTTATTAAAAGTTTTCTTCACAAAAAAAACTTTATTACATTTTCTTATTTTTATTACAAAAACGTAGTATATGTCGTTACAAGGTTATTCTATAAATAACTCAAATATTTTTTATATCAAGGGTATTTTACTCCATTTAAAGTCTTTATTATAAATGCAGTTACAACCATACCAATAATATTATCGAAAAAAGTAACACTATACACGTAAAAAGTAACACAAAAAACAATGTAAAACAAAATCGCCAAAAAAGTTAGTTACAACGTTATTCTATGCAGGAGACGATATATATATATATATATATATATATATATATATATATATATATATATATATATATATATTGTTATGATGTATTGTTTATTTAACTAAATTATATTAACAAAATTTTGTACTTTTCTGTCACTGAATGCCTAAATGAACTGTTTTCCACTATATAGATTATAATCACCACTCAATGTCTTCTTCTCAGCTTCGGTTATCCTTGTTTTTGTGAAATTACTTTTTCCAATTATCAGCTTCCACCAATTTAAGATATTTTTCTTCATTAGCATTTATAAACCACCAAGCAAACCAGCAAACAGCATTTATATTTATTCTTCTTTTCAATATACCAATATCCAATCACCAAATATATTATATAATTTTAATATTCAATTAATACTTCTTCCATTATACAATCACCATTTATACATAACATAATTTTTAATCTTCAATAATATTTTCTTTATTTCTTAATCTTGATTTAACTCACTAAATTGAACAATTGTAACTAATTGACTGACTCTAACTAACTTTCATACTAAAACTGGACTCATAGTAACTGTAACTCATAACTGATGCCTTGAATCCAAATCACCGGGTATTTATACCTTTTCAATGTTCCAGAATCATCTGGCAATAAATCATATTCGATTTTGTTCTATATATGAATGTTTGAATTTTCTGGAACAATCCATTTCGCAACAAGGCCATCTTTGGTGATCTAGAGAATTCCTTACTTTTTTATCGAGAATTTTGTCGACATTTAGGCTTTTCAGATCAGAATATACACTTAAATCAGTAACTTAACATTCTAATTTAATAAACTACACATTTTAAACAACATATCATTATAACCCCACTTTATATTCGTAATAATTATTAATTTCTATCTGTCACTTACTGTATAGTTGGTTGCCTATGCACATGGCTCACCTAAATATATCTACAATATTATAATTATTAAAATACAACTTTTTATAAACTTATTACATGCTAATTTCTTAAAAATGCCCTCACATAAATAATTTTTATTAAATTCTCTAGTATATAACTTCTTAAAATAACCAAATACTTTTTATATCTAATATTATCTAGTATATAATTTATAAATTATTTTCTTTAAACACCAATCATCTCAATATATATATATATATATATATATATATATATATATATATATGTTTATATATATATATATATATATATATATATATATATATATATATATATATATGTATATATATATATATATATATATATATATATATATATACTGTCTTCTTTTGTGATTAACATATTCAGAAAAGAAAGTGAGAAAAGGAAGATTTTTTCAACTCACTAAAAGATGTATTAGACAGGACAAAGGAAAAAGAAGATATTCTACTAATTGGAGATGTTAACAGCCACATAGGAAAGGATAATAAAGAAGTAGTGGGACGATTCGAAAAAGACGAAATTAGGAACGACAATGGAAGTCGGCTAATCGAAGTATGTCAAGAATACGATTTAGCCATAACCAACACAAGATTCCAGCATAAAAATATACATAAATACACATGGGAAGAACCTAGTAGAAACCAAAGATCAATTATTGATTTAATAATAGTAAGAAAAGCCAGCAAAACAATAATACAAAATGTAAGAGTATACAGATAAGCAGAATGTGCAAGTAACCACCGATTAGTGTTAGGAAAATTCATATACACGGAAAGACGACAAAAAGTCGATATCCAGAAAGATGAGGAGATGCAAAAAAATTGCAAATACGAGGTATAAAGTAGAACTTCTACAACAATTTAGTACTCGAATACTATATCAGAATAGGCTACAGAATATGCTACAGATGAACGAAGAATGGACTCCAACAGAAATGTATCAACCCCAGGAACACGATGAGAATATGTTACCATCAGACAACAAGTTAAACAAAGAATAAAGCTTAAGAAAAACGAATACTGGGAGAGAATGTGCAGAGACCTAGACAACACGATAGGGTATAACAGATCAACGAAAGCATGGAAAACAATAAAAAATATCAGAAGTAATAAACGAAGTAAAAATACCATACAGATAATTACATCAAAAGAGTAGAAAAGCATTACACAAAATTATTGCAGGAGAATAGGCCGGAGTATATCACATACGACCCTGTGACAATAATAACTGAGGTAGCAGAATCACAGAGGAAGATATAAATAAAGCACTAAAGAAATCCAAAAACTATGAAGCACCAGGACCAGGGAACATAAAAATGGAACTGATGAAAAATGGAGGCGCAAGGATAGTATCCTTTATACGAATGTTATTCAATAAAATCGAAGCAGGAGAGAAGATTCTCGATGAGTGGAATTTATCATACATGTCCTCCATTTTCAAAAAAGGTGACAAAAGGTCACCAAATAACTACAGAGGGATCAGTGTAATGCCTTCAATAGCAAGAATCTTTTCATCAGTTATAAAAGAAAAACTAGAACAACACATGGACCAATATAGCGAAAAACAAGCCGGATTCCGAAAAGCCAGATCATGTTTAGATAATATATTCATTATGAGACAGGTGATTGTAAAGAACAAAGAAAAAAACATTGAAACACATATGACCTTTATCGACTTAGAGAAAGCATACGATAGCATGCCCAGGAAACAACTATGGGAAGCAATGAGAAGAATGTGCGTTAGAGAGAAATGGGTGAATATAACACAAAGACTGTATAAAGAAACACAAGTGCAAATAAAGTTAGGTAATGAAATAACAAAAACAATCACCGCAACAAAAGGCCTCAAACAGGGATGCGGTCTCTCACCTACACTTTTTAACACACACACATATATATATATATATATATATATATATATATATATATATATATATATACACATATACATATATATATATATATATATATATATATATATATATATATATATATATATATATATATATATATATATATATATAAATATGTCACAAGCACTTGAACTTCTCAAAAAAAATATTTTATTTTCAAAATTAAGTTACAATTTACAGAGATATTTACTACAACTAAATAAGAACTAATAATAATAATCGTGGGCTTCTTCCTTCCTTCTTTATAACCTCTGATCTTCGGAATTTGCTGACTCTAGATAGTCCGGGAGCTTCTTTCACATTTCTCCTCCCTCCTTTGGTTCGGACTTCGTCCTCGAAGTCCTAGTAACTTCTGCAATTAATTCATTCAGAATTTGAATTTGGGCAGGATGGAGTTTCGTACCAAATAGAATTTGGGAAATTCTTTTTCGTTTTTTAATTAGGAATATTGCTAAAAATGCTAAAACAAATAAAAGTATAACAATTGAAGTGGTGCTCAGTCCCATTGAAAGTGGTGGTAAAACATCTATTGTTTCGAGGGGTTGAATTTGACCATGAGTATTTGGAATTGTTAACTTCTCAATTTTGGTCTGGTGATCCGGCAATAGTTTTATTGGAACTATTTTTGGTAGTGAAATGTCTTCGGATGTTTTCTTGTTGAAGTAGATTCCTTCAATGATGATTGGTTCTTCTGTCGTTAGTAAACTGGTTGATTTTACTTCCTGTTGTCGAATTATTATTGTATGGATTATTCCCAGCAATATCACTTTGCTTGTTTCTTGAAAAAAGTTCTCTGTCACTATGGTCTTTGTGCAATTATGGACATTTGGTATCGTACAATGGGATTGTACGTTTTTGGTACAAATGATGTGGTCACTTTCTCCAATGCAGCTTTCGAACCATTTGTTTTTGACATAGTAGGGTGTAGGTGGTAAAATCATGATGTGATCTTTATTTGGGATCGGATAAATCTTAAAGGTGGTATAGGAAGTTTCGTGGAGAATAGGTATTTTAACTATTATGAGCATTGTATTGGCGGTTACGCAGACTAACATTTTGGATGCTTCGATTAATTCATACGGATGTTCATCACTGACTAGAAGCGAATTTCTAGGATACAGTTTAAGAAGATTTTCTTTTAAATTGTCTAATTCTTTTAACGTGAATAATTCGATATTTGGAATATTTAATTGAGATAAAGTAATGGTTCTAATTAGTTTCGTTAAAAATTCGTTAATATTTTGAATGTTTACTATTTCATTATGCAAAATTAAATAACTATCAAAATCTGCAGAAAACTTACTAACTGCAGCTACAAGAGCAGCATTATCAGTATTTATCTTTTCTAAAAGTTTATCGAATCTTGTATTAATTGATTGTCCATATGATATTTGATTGTTAAATTTTTTTATTATTTCATTTTGTTTATTTTCTATTGCAATAATATGTGTTTTTAATAGATCAAGGTCAGAGTCATCTGGGTTACCTGTTATATATTTGATGGCAGTTCCGAGAAAGTTAAAGAGTCCTCTTTTCTGTTTGCGAGTAATCTTATGCAAATCATCTTTTACTTGTTCGCGTATATGATTATATTGAGAATAAAGAAGTGAGAGAGGTGTTTTCTTAAAATGAGCTTGGAATTGGTTGATTGGGCTAGTTTCTATTATATTCGATAAATTGTCTAGGGAAATATGAAGGAAGTGTCTATGGTAATGGGAGATTTCTTTTGATTTTCCTATCTCCTCAGCATAGTAGCCATTATTCTGAATCTCCTGAATCCTGAGTTGATGGCCCAGGGCGAGGATTTTCCTGTGAACAAGTTTGAGCTTGAGTATTTTTGTCTGTACATTTTCTTGTTCTTTTAACAAACTTAAGATGTGTACTTGTTGGGTTTTGTTTGTCTGTCTTACCTAAAATCTTTGTTTTTTCTTGTTTATCTGGATGTATTATAGAATAAGGTGCTTGTAGTTTTGGTTTATGTTTCTTTTTTGAAACATACAAAGTTTTTGAGAGATCTATCTCGGGAATTTCTTCAGCGTTTTCGTTCTGTCTATCTAATATTTGCTGCCTGTTTTCTTTTTGTTTATTGTATAAATATTCGATAAAAGGTTGTAATTCTTCCTTATGTCTTTGATTGTACGTTTCGTATATGGGAAGGTCAAAATCAAAATGGATTTCCTCGGCATAAGGTCCATATAGGATTGAAAATGGAGAGAAATTTGTAGAACTATGAATCGATTGATTATAGATAAGAATGGCATGTGTCAAAATGTCGTCTAATGAATCATTGGGGTTTTGGGCACGTAAGGTCCTGAGTTTTTCGGTAAGTGTAGAATGGAATCGCTCTACGGGGGAGTTTGAAGATGAGATATTAACTGTTGTGCAATGAATTTCGATTTTGTGGAGTTTTAAAAATTCTTTTATGACTGCTGAGTTAAATTCTGTGCCACTATCACATACAACTTTCTTTGGATAGTTATGGTGCGTAAAGTAATGCCTAAGTTTATTCAGTATTGAAATGGATGTTTTATCGTTTAATTTATAACACTGTCCATATTTAGAAAATGAATCTATTATTGTTAAATATAATGTTTTGTTGCAATGAAAAATGTCAATGTGTAAGATGTCAAATGGTTTTTGTCCAAGTAATGGCCCTAATTGTGGGAGTTTGTACGGGTGCCTTTCATATTTGTTTTTTAAGCATATTTCACATTTATTTATAAAATTCGAGATCGTGGTTTGCATAGAAGGCCAATAGAAAGTTTGCTTTAGATGTTTATATGTTTCCACTATTCCATTATGATTTTCTCTGTGATATTTTTCTACGCATTCAACTTGTCGTTCCTCTTCTTCAATATCTTTTAGCAATTTATTGCAGAATATTGTCTTTACTGTTGATTTTATTTTCTCTTTAAAATAATTGCAAATGAAGGGTCTAAATTCATGAGGTATTATAATGGCAAATTTTTGATTCGGTCTTAGGATACTTTGAAATGCATCTGCTATTTCTGCTTGCCAGTTGTCGGTGAGCGTTACAGTGTATCGATGTTTATTAAAGATCTTTTTGTATTGTAACTCAAATTTAGCACATTTAGTTTGGAATATAATTTGATTTGACGATAGATTAATTGGTTCGGGTGATATTTCAATTCCTGTGATAGGGTGTTCGACAGCGGTGTGTTGTGTGTTTGTATTATTTTGCAAATTTTCAAATTCCTCAAGAAAATTTTCTGCGTCAAAAGCATCAATTGCATCTGGAGGTTCAGCGCATTCTGAGCTGGAGCTTAGAGCATTTATTTGAATTCTGCTGAGGGCATCGGCTACTTGGTTCTCTTTTCCTTATTTATATCTAACTTCAAAATTGTAATCCTCTAACTTAAGTCGCCAGCGAATTAATCGAGAAGTAGGGTCTTTAACTTTGTAGATCCAAACTAGAGGGTTGTGATCAGTTTCTACTATAAATTTCTGATTGTACAAGTACATACGAAAATGTTTACATGAGTCTAAGATTGCCAATAATTCTTTTTCTATTGTAGAGTAATTTTGTTCGGCAGAATTTAGGGTCCTCGAATAAAAGGCAATGGGATGGTTATTCTGAGATAGGACTGATCCTATCGCTATATTAGACGCATCCGTAGTAAGTACGAAAGGTTTTTCGAAATCTGGGTATTGAAGAACAGGAGCATTAGTTAAGAGTTGTTTACATTTTTCGAAACATTCCAAATAATTTGGATTTTTAGGATCTATAACAGCACCTTTACGAGTGCATCTGGAAAAAGGAGACGTAATCTTCGCGAAATTTGGAATAAATCGCCTATAGAATCCGAATAATCCTAGAAAGGACTTTATTTCTTTGACAGTCTTTGGTAATGGGTATTTTTGAATGACTTCAATTTTACAGGGATTAGGTTTTATACCTTGAGTGGTTACTACATGTCCTAGGAAAGCCACTTCTTTCGTAAGGAACTCAGACTTATCTAATTGAACTTTTAAATTATGTTTTCTAAAGGTATCGAATATGGTAGTGATGTGAACGAGATGTTCGTGAAGAGATTTAGAAAAAATGATTACATCGTCCATATAGACGAATACAAATTTGTGAACGAAAGGACGGAGAATGTTGTCCATTAGTCTTTCAAAGGTTGCTGGGCTGTTCTTTAAGCCAAACGGCATACGTAAGAATTCAAAATGACCATGTGGCACTGAAAATGCAGTTTTTTGGACAGAGTTAGGATGAATTTCGATTTGGTGATAGCCTTGAGCCAAGTCTAGTGTTGTAAAGTATGTAGCCTTACCTAAATTATCTAAAATTTCCTCTATTTTTGGTAAAGGATATATGTCATCTATAGTATTTTCATTTAGCTTTCTATAATCAATAACCATTCTGAATTTTTTCTTGCCTGAAGCATCAGCTTTTTTAGGTACAACCCACACTGGGGCCGAATAGGGAGAAATTGATGGTCTAATAATTTTATCATCTAATAATTTTTGTACTTGTCGACTAATTTCTTCCTGCATCGCCTTAGGATGCCTATATCCCTTAACATAAATAGGATTTTCATCTTTTGTTTTAATTTCATGCTTCACTGCTGACGTGAAAGATAAACTCTTTTTCTCATCGTAAAATACATCTCTGTATTTTCTGCAAAGGTTAAGTATTTTATTTTTTTCTTCATTATTTAAATGTTGTGTACGAATATTAGATACTACAAAGTGCGTTGGTCCGGTTGAAATTTCATACTCATCAAGTTTTTGAACTTGAATAGGTTCTAATAATTTTATCGGATAAGGGAGTGTCAGGTTATGAATGAAACCGTTTTTTGCTGTGTGTATGGATTCCGGTAATGTAAAATTTTGTAAGTCTACACGGGGTACTAGAATTTCACCGTCTAGGACGTTAACTGGAATTTTATAATATAATGTCTCAAAATGAATAGTAATTCTGTAATTTGTTAAGGTCAATGTTTTAGTTTGATAATTTAGTATGGAGTTAAAACGTTCTAAATCATAATTTCCCAGTAGGATATCAAAATCTTTGCTCCAATTTGCGATTCCTGCGTCAATAAGATCATTAATGCCATATTCAGATAATAAAGGGGTTTTAATATTTTGAAAAAATTTTGTTGTACGATTCATAGAGGTTAATGTGAAAGGTTTTTTGTATATGTGGGATTGATTAAAATATTTTACAGCTTTCGGAGAGATGACAGTATCTGATCCTCCAGAATCTATAAGAACTTTAAGACGAGTCATGGGCGTAACAAAATAAGGTAGCCGGGGAGATTTTTGTAAATTATTCAGATTTATAGAGAAGGTGGTTGTTCTTCGGGAGATACTAGGGGAAAATCCTGATAGTTATGGTCGAAATATTCTTCCATGACTTGTTCGGAATCGGAATTTTCAATGTTAACTTCGGAATTATGAATTTGATTTGCAGCAATATTGAAATGATGGCCATTAGTGGTAACGGTCATGGGTTGGTGATTTCTTGTGGAGGATGTTAGAACGCCACTCATAGGAGAATGTGTGTTTTGTTGAGTTTGTGGGTTCCTATATTTATTTATTCTATGTTGTACATTTTGTCGAAAATTTGGGGGTTGATTATTTCTAGATGAACTATTATTATACGATTGAGAAGCAAAATTGAAATTTGGCTGTGAAGTATTATTAAAATTTGTTTGATTATTCTGAAATGGTGGTCTGAAGTAATTTGACTGCATGGGCGAGAAGTTTGTGGGCCTATTATTATTATTATGATTATTACGTGGAAACTGGTTTGGATTATATGGCCTCTGTTTGAGCAAAGGTTTTCTAGTTTGTTGGCTTTTTAAAAAGTTCATATATTGTTGTTGGTTTTTATGATTATCATAAGCAATGCACTTTTGAAGTGCTGCTTCAAGTGATTCTATTTCAAAATGCGACAAATATTCGCAGTACGGTTCATTTATACCCGAGCAAAAAGTTTTTAAGGCCATATTCTTAAAATATGGCGTTTTAAAATTTACAGTAGCAGGATTATCATTTAAAGTAATATGTTGAAGCAGATCATTAAAATTGGTGGAAATTCTTTGATGATACTGATCATAGGATTCGTTATGTTTTTGAACTGTTGTCGATAACTGAGTGACCAAAATGTCTTCTGACCTTCTATCTCCATATTTAGTTAGTAAAGCAGGACGAATATCTGTCCAGCTTAATTTGTTAGAATAATTCAAAAAATTTCTCGGATCTCCTTTTATACGAGATACAATGTGAGTATTAAGAATAAATAACTGAGGTTCTGTAAGTTCTTGGGTACCTAAGAATGTTAACAAGTTATCTACAGATTTGATGAAAGTAGAAAGATCTTCTTTAGACGAAAATTCTGGTAATGTGGAACACAGACTAGCAATATCGCTATTACTGACAGGCATTTTGGAAGTTTTCTTAGAAGATAAGGATTTTTTATTACAAGAAATGGAATTTCTTAGATTAGAAATTGACGAGTTATTAATAATATTTAAATTCAAATTGTCAAATAATAAATTTAAATTTTCAATACTGTTTTGAGAAATATTGTTAAAAGTGCTCATAAAAATTAAGGAAAGAAAGGAAAAACTTACATAAGGATGATCACAGTTGATTTCCAATGCATAATTTCTTTCTTCTCCAAGGTTCGATCGGTCTCGTTAAACAACTAAAGTTGACCAGGAAACTGATGTATGTTTCTGTACGATGCTGATCCTGTTCGCAGCGCCAAATATGTCACAAGCACTTAAACTTCTCAAAAAAAATATTTTATTTTCAAAATTAAGTTACAATTTACAGAGATATTTACTACAACTAAATAAGAACTAATAATAATAATCGTGGGCTTCTTCCTTCCTTCTTTATAACCTCTGATCTTCGGAATTTGCTGACTCTAGATAGTCCGGGAGCTTCTTTCACATTTCTATATACTTATAGATCAGGCTTTGAAAAGATGGTATAGAAAATGCGAAACAATAGGCATACCAGTACAAGAGAATATATTACATTCACTACTTTTCGCAGATGATCAAGTCATTTTTGCACAAGACAGGGAGTATTCGAAATATATGATAAGGAAATTAAAGGAAGAATATGAACTTTTGGGACTCAAGATAAATATGTGCAAGACCCAATACTTATGTATTGGACCCGAGGTTGCAGATTTGAACTTTAGTTTAGAAGAAGAGACTATTAAGAGTTGTAAGGCTTTTAAGTATTTAGGGTCAATGATTAGCCGAGATGGTACTTGTATGAAAGAATCGAAATGAAAATAGCACGGGCAAAACAAGCCACAAGAGCAAAGAGCACAAAAAGAGGATCTTTTAAAGCATAGTGATGAATATTACCCTATATGGAGCGGAAGTATGGCCAATGACAACAACAATACGAAATAAAATAAGAACAGTTGAACTGGACTTTATGAGAAGATGTCTACAAATCACAAGAGCGGATAGAAGTAAAATGCTCAATTACAAAAAAGTTGGAAAACAGCGCCCCTCAGTGGCATGGGCATGTACAAAGAATGACAGAGCATAGGTGGCTGAAAAGAATATTAATCTGGGACCCGCCGGGAAAAAGACGGAGAGGAAGACCTGCTACAAGATGGAAAACATACGTCGGAAATGCTATGATAGATAGAGACCTCAGAGAAGGTGACTGGGAGAATAGAGTGCTGTGGAGGACAAAAACGGCGAACTCATAATAGAAAAAGCCGAAGAAAAAGAAGAAGAGAAGAAAGTGAATTCTTGTTTTTTTTTGTGGTGAATTTGATCGATTCTTTTTTATTGTTATTATCCTTCAGAAAGATATTCAGTGCGTTTGTTCTGTGAGAAACATATATTTGTTTATAATGGAGATAAGGATGAGCCCATGGCTAATCCGAAATTTTGCTTATAGAAATCTAGTTGAAAATAAGTGTTATCTGTTTAAAGTATTCCATGATAGCTGATATATTCTCTTTAGTTTTTGTTGTCAATATATCATGTCTTTTTAATTTATCTCTTATTTTTTAAATTTTTTCGAATGATACATTAGTGAAAAGACTGGTGATATCAAAACTAACTAGCATATTGTAATCTATTTCTGAGAAATTTTGCAAACATTGCTGTGTTTTTAATAAAACATTTTGTGTTGTGTACTGCAATATGCCTAGAAGGACCTTTAAGAGTATGATTCAAAGGGAACCCATGCTGCTACAAATTGGGCTGACTATTAGTTTGAAAGATATGTTGCTTACTTCTTTTTTTATCTATTAAATATATGTATAAGTCACTGAATTTATACTAATTAGGATTTCCATTTTCAAATCTTCAATAAAATGTATTAGCTCTTCTAAGGTTGCTCTATTAGTAGTTGCCAAAAATATTTTAATTCAGCCATTAATACGCTTCTCCAGATCAATAGACCATCAATAGGAGCATCCACAGACATTATTCTCCCATATAATATTAACCCAAAGATTCGGGCCCTCAACATACGAAAGCTTTTCTTCCTTATATCAAAGAGATCACTGACAAAATCTACAAAATTCTTAAATCAAGAGAAATAAAGACAATACCTATTTACCCCTAACAAAAACTTTATTCTTCACCTCTTCTTCGTTTCTTTCTTTCTTTTTCACTTTTTATCCGATCAAAGACAACATCCCAAATGAACAACACAGAGTTTATGAAATTTCTTGTGCATACTGACCCTGATGCTACATAGGCCAAACAAATCGTAGAATTTAAAATAGGATTTTTAAACATTCAGAGGAAGGTTCTGAAGGTTCTTGTAAACCCAGAACAAGGTTCCTTGATAATATCGATAAAGACATGAGAAATGTGGGAATACGTGCTTGGCGGAGAAAAGCGATGGATAGGGACGACTGGAGAGAAATTCTTAAGGAGGCTAGGACCCACGCATGGTTGTAATGTCAAAATGATAATGATGATGATTCTGAATCAATTTCAACTCTAGGTCAACACCATCTTCATATAGGTTTGAAAATTGAATTTGAAAACTCCAGAACCGTAGCCCCCATCCACTTCCATAAACCAAGAAATATCCTAGAAACCACAGAAATTGAAAAAAGGCCAAATTGTCTTAATAGAAGAAATTTCATCTTCAGACTTGGAGACCTCTCATAAAGAAAATATCATCTTTTCTACCTGTAAGTCAGAATCCTAGGGTCAGAAATGTTTGCTCCAACCCCCGAGCCAATCCCCGCACCAATCCGCACGCTAACCTTCAGGTGAAACTCCACCCAAACCACGTCACCCTTGACGATATAAATGAAACGTCCTTTATTTCCAGCACCAGTAATGCATTGATTAGTTATCAGTATAGTAGTTTCTGGCGGCTCGGGAGACTGATATTTCGAAGCCCTGTAGAAGGCATCGAAGAGGATGTCGAAAGCTCGGAGCAATGATAATCGAAGCGGTTTAACCCGAAAGAGGATTGAGTAGAGTATTAAGAGTAGAGTAGAGTATTTATTTACCTACAGATACCTCTAGATAACTAATCCCTGCTAAAATCCTGACAGCTTTCTTTTACATTCTAAAAATTTGAAGTGCATTTGTTGAATTGCCACATATAATTACACCATAGTTTAGATGGGAGTGAAATAAAAGAAAATATGTCATTTTTTATGTTTCAAAGTTGACAACCCTTGCTAGTTGGCGAATAACAAATAATGAACTTGATAGCTTTTTCTTGAGTTGTGAGATATGAGCCGACCAGTTGAGTCGATTATTTATGGTTATTCCCAATAGTTTAACATTTTCTTTGTTAACTAGATTATCATGTAAATTACTGGCAGATATAATCAAATGTTAAGTTTTATCAGAATTAAGTTTTAGTTTGTTTGCATCAAACCATGAGCTAAATTTAGTAGAAACCTTCTTCATGAGACATTTTTAAATCATCATTATTTTTTCCTGATATAACGTATGTCGTGTTATCTGCGAATTGTATGGTTTTTTATGGAGATATGAATTTAGACAAATCGTTGACATAAATAATAAACAAAAGAGGCGATAAGGCCGAACCTTGCAAGTCTTCATGTTTTACTCAATCACCCCGCTCACTGTTCAAACAGGCGATCCCAGTCGAACAAGCGGGTTTTCGACTAGAACGAAGCTGTGCAGACCAGGTAATGTCACTCACCACCTACATCGAAGCGGGTTTCCAAAGAAGACTTAAAACTTCAGCGGCATTTATTGATCTCTCGGCAGCTTACGATACAGTATGGAGAGAGGGCCTTATATACAAAATTCTCCGTGCAATCCCCTGTAAATCAATAGCACGCCTAATAGATAGCATGCTCAACGACCGAATCTTTCAAGTAGTGATGGGCACAGATATCAGCCTACCAAAGAAACTTAAGAATGGCCTACCACAGGGGTCCAGTGCTCTCTCCACTACTATTTAGCTTATACCTAGCAGATATGCCGGAAACACAGTCAAGAAAGTTCGGATACGCCGATGACTGGGCCCTCGCTACACGATGCAGAATACTAAAAACGTCTGAAGAAGTTCTGACGGCAGACTTATATACATTGGGCAAATATTTCCGCAAGTGGCGACTTCAACCAAATGCATCCAAAACAGAAGTTAGTTGCTTTCACCTGAACAATAAACTTGCTGGAAAGGAACTCAACATACGGTTTGAAAATACCACACTTACCCACAACAAAACACCGAAGTACCTGGGCGTAACACTAGACAGAACGCTATCATTTAAAGAGCATTTAACAAAAACTGCCCAAAAGTTGAGTACAAGAAATAACATTATACAGAAGCTCTGTGGTACCACCTGGGGAGCATCGGTTTCCACTATCCGCTCTACTGCCTTAGCCCTTGTTTTCTCGACCGCTGAATATTGTGCTCCAGTCTGGCTACACAGTCCACACGTAAAAAAGGTCGACAATCAGCTGCACAGCACTATGAGGATGATAGCTGGTACAATTAAATCAACTCCCACCCAATGGCTTCCAGTATTAAGTCACATCCCACCTCCATATTTACGACGAGTCGACGCACTTACACGTGAATACAAAAAGATCATGAACAATATAAACCTGCCGATCCACCAAGATACCGAGGATGCACGAAATACCCGTCTCCGTTCTAGAAAACCACCAATGAAAACGGCAAGAATAATACATGAGGAGTTTAACATCACGAATGCATGGTCCCAAGAATGGAACGAATGGCAAAATAACACGCCCTGCATTACCCACAAGCCACCAGGTTTTGATCTTCCACGCAAAACATGGTACACTCTAAATAGGATCCGAACCAGACATGGCAGATGTGCATACATGTTACATAAATGGGGAAAGAACCCGTCTCCTCAATGTGACTGTGGGGAGAACCAAACCATCGACCACATTATTCAAGAGTGTCCCTCAAGATCCTACAATGGTAGCCTTGAAGACTTCCTGTTTGCAACTTCAGAGTCAATTGATTATATAAATACACTTGATGTTTGTTTGTAACCATTTAAAGTTTGTCAAATACCTATATTACTAGTGTTTGTGTATTTGTTCTAAATGTGTTGTAATTGCCATACGATAAATAAATAACCCCGCTCACAACATTAAATACCGCGTTCGAAGTAAACCGAGCACTTTTGAATCCATATTGTAAGTTGCTAAAGTAATTATTTGACTCAAAATAGGAATAAAATTGTTGTTTAATAACCTTTTCAATCACTTTTCTAAAAGTAGAAACAATGCTTATAGGTCTGTAATTGTCAGTTTTTGAGGAATCACCTTTTTTGTAGATTGGTATTACTTTTGAGTAATTTAGTACTACTGAAACTACTCCAGTTCATAGAATTAAATTAAAGATAAGTAAAAGGTGAAACTATTTGGTAAGTTTGTTTTTAAAACTTTGCTATTAATTTCGTGAACGTCCCTACAATAAGAATTACTAAGAGACTTTATTATTTGCGAGACCTCTTCTTCCAGAACGGGACAAAAAAAAGGACTTGCTCGGAGAATGATAATTTCTATAATTGACGAGGACATTAACGTTAATAGTGAGAAGAAATGTAATTATATTCTTTGCGATTGTAGTAGAAAATTAATTCATTTCGTCTGGAGGTAGATCAGGTTGTACCGAACTTGATCTTGCGTAGTTTCTTTCAAAATTTACTATTTTCCAGCAGTCACTAGGTTTATTATTGGAATTACTAATAAAATTACAGTAAGCTGACTTTTTAGCATTTTTTAATTGGAGATTATATTCAACTTTTTGTTGTTTATATACACTAAACAAATCGGGATTCTTGGTGACATCTGCAATGTATTTAATAAGAGAAAGATTAGATCTGTAAGACCTTAATTTATTACTAAGCCATTGCACAGGTGTTTTTTCAGTTATTTGTCTTACTTTTTTTAGTGGAAAATGCTCTAATATTAAATTGTTATAAGTTTCGGTAAGACAGACTGTTAAAAAATCAGGATCATTATTAATACCGTAGAAAAAGTCCATATTTGTACTAGCTAGCGCACGTTTAAGCTTCTGTAAACCAGAAGAAGTAATAAACCGTTAAAATGTTTGATAAGTGTCAACAACTTTATGCTCAGAGCCAATAAATAAAAATTGAGCTCGATGGTCAGAAAAATAAGGTTGAAATAGGCTCACTCTGTAGATAGTTTCAGAAAAATTTGTCATAATGTTGTCGATGCAACTCTGGACTGGGATGGGATGAAAATGTTAATAGATTTTGAATATCAAAAAAAGGGTCAGATTGAAGTTTAAAATTTATATTAAAATCATCAAGTATGATAAGTTTGTCTGCTTTACTAAGCAAGGATGTTATGGCAGTTTCAAAATTGACCAAAAATAAGTCAAAGTCACCCTTACCCGATCTGTATACAGTTAAAATTTTGGAATATTTATTTAAGGTACATAAATTGCACAAAACTCAGAACTTTGCTCTACATTATATTCATTTAGATTAAGAGAAGAATATATAAGATTTTCTTTTACATAAATTGCAACTCCGCCTTGTTTCTTTTTTACCCTACAAAAGAAATTAGCTAATAAAAAGCCGGATATGATAATTAATTTTAAATTTTCTTTACTTTGCAAGTGCTCCAAAAAACATATGACGTCATTTAATTTTTGATCCGCAAGAAAAGCATTGATCATATCGACTTTATTTGAAATACACTGCAAATTAACATGAAACATGCTTACCGTACCTTTTCGAATTAGTTTATTTTGATAAAAGTTTTCGAAGCTTCTAGGTTTTTTCTTCCGTCTTCTTTTTGTGTTGAAAATTTCTGTTGAAGTTAAATCTCTTAACGGCAGCTCCTTTGGGCCAAATATTGGGACTGTAGACTTCGTCAATTTTATCGAAAGGGAAAGACACCTTATATGTGGAGTTTAATAATAACTCCTGTAATATTATTAATCTTAGCTCTAGGTTTAATATATATATATATATATATATATATATATATATATATATATATTGATATGATTGGTGTTTATAGAAAATAATTTATAAGTTACACTACTAGATACTATTAGATATTAAAAGTATTTGGTTATTTTAATAAGTTATATACTAGAGAATTTTATAAAAATTATTAATGTGAGGGCATTTTTAAGAAATTAGCATATAATAATTGTAAAAAGTTGTATTTTAATAATTATAATATTGTAGATATATTTAAGTGAGCCATGTGACTAGGCAACCAAAAATACTCTTTAAAGTGACAGATAGAAATTCATAATTAGGAATATAAAGTGGAGTTATAATAAAATGTTAGTTTAAAATGTTTAATTTATATATAGTTACTGATTTAATTGTATATTCTGATCTGAAAAGCCTAAATGTCAACAAAATTATCAATAGAAAATTAAAGAATTCTCCAGAATAGAGAATTTGACCTTTGTTTACGGTGGAACATTCTCGAAATAATGGTTATGTCTGTGGATCGAACATATACTTTTTTCGAGAACATCCATATAAAAGAAATAGAACAAATCAAACATGATTTCTTACCAGATGGTTCTGGAACATGAAAAAAGATATAAATACCCGGTGATTTTAATTCAAGAGGTCGAGTCCTTTCAGTTAGTCAATCAGTTATGAGTTACAGTTACTATGATGGCCAGTTTTTTAGAGTCAGTCAATCAGTTATAATTGTTCAATATAGTGAGTTAAATCAAGATTAAGAAACAGTATAAAGAAAATAATATTGAAGATTAAAAATTATGTTATGTATAATTGATGATTTGATAATGAAAGAAGTATTAATTGAATATTAAAATTAAATAATATATTTGGTGATTGGATATTGGTATATAGAAAAGAAGAATAAATATAAATGCTGTTTGCTGGTTTGCTTGGTGGTTTATAAATGCTGTGAAGAAAAATATCTTAAATTGGTGGAAGCTGATAATTGGAAAAAGTAATTTCACAAAAACAAGGATAACCGAAGCTGAGAAGAAGACATTTGAGTGGTGATTATAATCTATATAGTGGAAAACAGTTCATTTAGGCATTCAGTGACAGAAAGGTACAAAATTTTGTTAATATAATTTAGTTAGTGTCATAACAACTTCAATTTTGAAGATAGTTTGTTTAAATTTTACATTGTCTATAGAATTTAATTAGTTTCATAAGAATTTCAATTTAAAGATAGTTTATTTTAAATTTACATTGGCTAGGTTAGATATATATATGTGTGTTTCATAGTAAATCTAATAAAGATAATTTAAAAAAGTACTTACAAACTAATTCTTTGAGAACCGCGATAAAAACCCTATATTATTAAAAATACTCATTGCTCATCATTAACAAACAATACATCATAACAATATATATATATATATATATATATATATATATATATATATATATATATATATATATATATATATATATATTTAACGATTATTATATATATATATATATATATATATATATATATATATATATATATATATATATATATATATATATATATATATATATCTGCGGCTTAAAGTAAACTCCGCCCATGTTAAAATTCAGGTTCAAGTGAGCTCCGTGGTCAAGTGGAGACCGATATACGGAGTTCACTTGACCATTCCATAATATTGGTTCTGTCTATTCGTCAACATGTAGAGTTTCATAATTTTTAAAAATTGTGTGGAGTCCATAAGTACCCCTGTATAATAAATGTATATTGTTAAGTTCACGTGTATATATTATAGGGGTCGTTCAGATCTTTTTCACTGTATATATGAAAAATAAGTTCATAGGGTCCCTTCTTTTTATTGTCATGAACCATAAACACCTGAAGATTCTCCAGTTCAACATAGCATCATTGAGGCTAAGGATCAGCGAACTTCGAGAGACAGTGGTAAGACATAACCCAGATGTCATATGCCTGTCTGAAACAAGATACATGACGGAATCCCAACTTCCAAGAATAACAAACTACGATGGATTCGGAAGAAGAGACGAACCAAACGACAGAGGAGTAGCCATCTATGTTAAGAACAACATAGAATGGAATCAAGTTTTGATAGACACACACCACTTCGAAAGTGTTGGAATCAAAGTAGGTATAGCTAATATTTTTTCAATTTACAGGAAACACTCGGAAGAACTAGCCATAGAAGAACTGGATGCCTTACTTAACTCTGCACCAACCGTAGTCGTAGCAGGAGATTTCAACGCCAAACACACAGCATGGGGATGTATGACGGACACAGCACCAGGAACAACTCTACTAAGATACTGCGAGGACAGAGATAGGATGTTATTCGCTCCAGACGAACCAACAAGGATCAATCCAATAAGAGAACACAACAACTCAACACTGGACCTGTTCATCACCAAGGATGTAATAATGGAAGACGTCAGAACATACTTCGAATGCAGTTCGGACCACAAACCAGTAATAGGAAGGATGACATCGAGAGTCGACTTGCCAAGGATAGAACCAGTAGAAAGATGGAGATGGAAAGATGCTAACTGGCCTAACTACAGAAGACAGCTAAACCAAATGGAAATGAAGAGAGAATTCCAATCAACAGAAGAAGTAGAAGAAAAGATCGAAGAAATCACAAGAAGGATCCAACGAGCAATGGAAGCCAACATCCCAAAATCCATGACGAACAACAGAGGACTGATCATCCCAACAGAACTACAGGACATCATCAAGGATAGAAACAAGGCCAGACGAGCATTCCAAAGAACCAGAAGACAGGAATTCAAGGACTACGGAGACATCCTATCCGAAGAAATAAGAGTAAGACTGAGAAGTCTTACTGAAAACCAGTGGCACAACAACATCAGAAGAGCTGAAGAAAACCATGGAAACGTTTGGAAAATGCTGAAGGCAAGAAGAAGAGGAAAACAAAAGATGCCACAAATCATGGACAACGAGGGAACACACTACGACACCCAAGGAAAAGTTGATGCAATATCAAGGAAGATGGCAGCCACACACAGACAAAACCAGGATATGTCAGATGCAAGAACAAAGAGGAAAGTCGAGCAAGAATACAACAGGATCAGAAGAAGGAACGAGTTCCAAATAGACGAAGAAGACCACATCAGCCCAAGTGAAGTTGCAAAAATCATCAGGAAACTGAAAGGAAGCAGAGCACCAGGACAAGAAGGAATCCACAACATCACCCTCAAGGAACTTCCGAAGAAGATCATAGTACAACTGTACTATATCTTCAAATACTGCCTGGAAAAAGGACATTTTCCAAACAACTGGAAACACGCCAAGATTATACCTCTTCTGAAACCAAGGAAAGATGGAAGAAGACCGGAAAGCTACAGGCCCATATCACTCCTGGAAACGATGGGAAAGATCTTAGAAAAAATCATCTACAAGAGACTGGTGAAGCATACAGAAAGAAGAGGAGTCATCCAAGAAGACCAGTTTGGTTTCAGAAAAGGAAGAAACTGCGAACTCCAATTAGCAAGGATCATCAGCGACACGAAGATAAAATTCAACAGGAAACAGAAGACAGGATTAGCCATACTGGACATAGAGAAAGCCTACGACACGGTTTGGAAGAAGGCACTAATCTACAAGATGGACAAGGCTAGACTTCCACACTACCTCATCAACATCTGCGACATGTATCTATCTAATAGAACATTCCAAGTTTCAGCTGACCAAAAGATGTCGACGATTCAAGAAATCCAGGAAGGAATGCCTCAGGGCAGCATTTTATCACCCATTTTATATAACATTTTTGTTTCAGACCTCCCTACAGATCCAAGGACTTCTACAGCCCTGTATGCAGACGACACAGCAGTGTATGCATCCGGAAAAGACGAAAGAAGAATCATAGATAACATGGAGAGCCACCTGGAAAGAATCACGGACTACACCGAAAAATGGAAAATCAAGATCAACGCCGAAAAAACGCAGTTCATCATTTTCGGCCAGGATAGACGACAACTACGGAACCAGATCACAGTAGGAGACAACAGAATTCAGGAAACAGAGACGGTCAAATACCTAGGAGTCCACCTCGACAGAAAACTCAACTTCCGGATGCATACACAAAAAACTAAGGTAAAAGCTAATGGATGGAAGCTAATGCAGCTAAAAAACTAATACTTCCTTTCATTTTTAGGTCCAGTCCACTCTCGAAGGCGAAGAAAATTCAACTCTACCAAGCATATGTTAGGTCGGTGATTCTGTATGCTATACCAGTGTGGAGCTCCATTGCGGAATCACACTGGAAAAAGTTGGAAGCAACTGAGAACTCATGCTACCGAATCATCGACGGAACAGCATGGGAGGATAGAGTTACGAACGCGACAATCAAGAACAGGTTAGGATACACGCCACTAAGGGAAGTGGCCGAGAACAGAACCAGGTGGTTCTTCAACCAGGCCACTCGAAGACTGCGAAAGACCAGGGATATCCTCGAGAAGAACAGGATCCAGAGGATACACAGATCCACCCATAGACTGATCGACCACCTGATCAGGGTCTAACCAGGCGTGCAGGGAAGTAGGTACGTTTGCCGATTTTAGTACCTACAGAAGCAGACGAGGACACCACCCAGGAAAATCCAGGAACCGAAAGGAGAAATCTTCAAGAGCTGGCGGTGCACGAGCGGGACGTCGAGGAAGAAAGAAGGCTAAAATATCTTAAGTTTTGACATGTAAATATCTTAGAATGGCAATAAACGTTTTTATTTTTATTTTTATTTTATTTTTATTTATTATATTTTTATTGTCATTGATACGCATTACAGTCTGTAATAGATATTGTACCCTACGAACTACACCTGCTGTTGGTAGGCACGTACTTCTTTATAAAAAGATAAAAGGTATATAGATACAAAAGGACTTAGGCTTATTATTTAATGGAATTTTCACTTGCAGTGAAAATTTGATATTCTCTGTATTTTTAAAAATTAAATTTTTTTATCATAATTTTATTATTTTACGGCCGAATTCAATGTTTTTTGTTTGCGGAAATTTCGTAATGTATTTTGTTAACATGAGTTTGTCTTTATACGTTTTATGTGAGAATCCGATTAATAAGAACTGCTTTTATTTCATCCATTGTTCTATGATATTTTGTGTATAGCTTTTTTATTAGTTATGTTCTGGTCTCATTTGTGTACTATATACGATATCTGGATAGAAGGTGATTTCAAAACAATAATGGTTAAGTGCTAAAACAGATATTTGTGTTAAAGTGGGTAGTAGGATTCATTGTTCATGCCAAATAAGAAAAATTTTTTAATTAATCTAACAAGAATATACCACTTTCACCAATATTGCACACTTCTGAATGTTTTATCTCGTATTTAGGGGTAATAAGTAATCAATATAAGTAGAATTATAAGTAGAATTAGTGTCAAATTTGCAATCATCTTTATAAACAATAGCTTACTGACTATACTCTACATGTTGAGTCCAAATAATTAAACCTTTGACTTTCAGAAAAGAGCGGTTCGAATTGGAAAGTCAATTGCATGCAGAAGATCGTGTTCTGTGCAAGCTTTTTCTAGTCTATGCCAATCTTCTTCGTTTTCTACCTCAGTCTCTGTCTACCCGCATGACCAAAACATTTTCTGAAGGTTTTTTTTTATTTGAGTGTCCATGCTTTGTGGATGAAATTTATGGCATCTAGTAAAGTAACAAGGGATTCACAACGGTTTTCCACATTATTCAGAATCCGTTTAACAAAAAGTTTTCTGTAGTGAACTTACAGGGACCTTATCATGCCCTGATCCATCGGTTATAGAACAGATGTGAAATTTGTGGGGTAAAAGAAGTTGAACGTTTTTTAAACCCTTTACTTTCGGATGGGCTGTACAATTGTCAACAATTAAAAGAATCTTTCGATGTGACAACTCTCTGTCCCCCTTCAAAGATTCTCCACTAAAAATTATTGCTGTCATCCACGATTTTTTATTAAATTTATATGGGACAGGAAGCTGATTCACACCTCTGAAACATCGTGGTTTTGTGAAACATTGTGGTACGTAGTTTTTTTCGATTTACTGGAAAAAGACGAATCTGCTTCGAAAATCTTGAGTTTATTTTTAAACATGGTAGATAGAGTGGAACTTAAAATTCCTCTTTCACTACAAACTTCTGCTTTTTTCTTAGCGTTCTCATTATCTTTAAGGATGTTAATTTCTTTTTTTAAAGTAAATGCTATTCTTTTAGAAGCCAAATCTACGACAAAAAGAACTGTAAAATGAAATTCTGGTGAAATTTCTTTCATTTGTCATGTTTTTAAGTCTCTTTACGTAGTTTATTTGGTGCGAATGATCAAACCCCTACACTGATACTTGTGAATTATAAATTGTAAACTTCCGATAACACAATGTCGGCCGGTAGATTAAACAGAAGAAGTTTATTGCGGGCGGCAGTTAAAAAGGGTATTTATTTATAGCCATAACCGGGCCAAAAACGTAAAAAAACACGTTTTTCGATGTTATTTTCTATCGTTATAACCCAATTTGCCTCGCTATAGAGCGTTTTAGTTCAATTAAAATTTCACGGGACATCTAATGTACTTCGTTATAAGCGAAACCTCGTAATAGCCGTCTTCGTTATAGAGGGAGTATACTGTAGAAACCATTACGTTTTAATGAGACATACTGACACATTTGACATACTAATTTTAAAACTTATAACCGAGGGCAAACGTGTATTAGAAAACAAAGAATTGTCTTCTTAACGAATATGACAAACTGAATAAATAGACCTTGGAAAGATAGAAGCAATTACAGTGACGGAAAGAAATGACGAATGTGATCACTTTATTTGATAGTGGATTACATAAAACCACGTCAAATTCAATGAAAAAATCCTTATCAAACTATTGTAGTCAACAATTTTCCAAGCATTAAACTTTATTTGTTTTTTAAAGGTAAACAAACCTGTAGGAAATTTTAAACGCTTCTGAAAACATTTCTAACAGTATACAATCCAAAACCAAAACATTTAGGATTCTTGTCCCATCCTTCGTATAATAACTAATTCAGTAACGCGGAAACCCTTATTGTTTTCCTTCAAAATCACGTATGTTTTGTTTGAAAACAAAAGGCTGGCGTAAAAACGGAGAAATCCATGGATATCTTTCGTTCGTGCTGGAAAAAGTGTAATACGGGTCGTAGTTTCAAGAAAAACTATGATGGAATGAGAACCACTTCAAGTTTGTTAGCTCATCGTTTCAAGAACATAGTCTTCGTTATATCTGACTGTGTTTTCTTGTTAAGTTTTTATGGAATCGCAGTCATTACTTTGTTATGGTACCTATTTGTACTACAAAAAAATTGGTAAACAACAGAAAACTATATTGTGTGTTCTAGTAACATATGATCTAACAATGCCTCTCCAAATATTTAACGACCACCTGTTCTGGGACGTAACTCGAACTAAGTGAAAATTTTCATCGAAGTTTATATATCTGTTATTGAAAATATTGTGATAAAATATCTATTCGTCAGAAATACAATATTTTCCAAAAAATTTTTGCTTCTACTTAACATTTCTTCCACCCACATACAAAATTCATTTTTCTTTAAAAATCATTTTCATTTAATTCCTGGTGTACCTGAATTTTAAATAGGTGAAAAGTTTTTACTTTGTTCTGTTTTGTTGCGTTTAACTCTGTATTATTGCTAAATTGGAGCGTATTTATATGTGGATTCTTTATTAAATAATGTACCTACCATAACTCGTCTGTTCATTCCCATCCCTAAAACCGTTTTTGGTATTAATGGTTTTAAATATTGCACATTACCTGAAGGAACGAAGCGATTTAAAACTTTTAGAAAGGCTTTGTTGTAGGATATCTTCTGCGCGGATATCCCTGATTATACGACGTGTTTAAAGTAAGTAAACAGTTTCTAAAGCTAGTAAACAGTTGAGTTGAAAAATTAATATTTAAAATATAAAAATTTGTTACAAATATGCTATAACTACACCAATATTACCAGCTATTGTGACACGAGTCACAAATTTATTTACACAAAGTTATTTATTAAAATAAACAGTATATACTGTTACTACTAATAAAATGTTTTGACAGATACATTTACCGTTTTTGTTGTTTCAAGGCATACGTTCTCAGAATGTCGGTACTGACATTAAAAAGTTATTTAACTGATCTTTCTCGAATAATATGTAATCTTTAAACGATTAAGAGCGTGCATTACTCGTATACATAGTTAATAACGACATTGCTTCGTTGTTCCTTTTTTGTATAGGTATCAAATTGATTTGCTAATTGAGGCATTTTTTATTTATTTTAGTATTTCTTTTTTTTCTCAATAACAAGACTTTCTTTGGTATTTTTCATCCCAATTATGTGTTCACCTGCACTTAATTGTTATTTAGACTACTAACCCAACCTGTTTGTTTACAAAAAATTGTATGAAAAGAAAGGCTGACACTATTTTGTGATAAAAAGCCGTATTGATGATTCAAATATTTTTTTAGTGTTTTGTGTTGGGTGTAGAATAGTTCGTCGGATCGTGACGTATGATACATCATTAAAAATGATTCGATTAGTGCGTGTAATGGGTTAAATGAAAGGGAGGAAATAACCAATATATTAAGATAAAAAATAAACAGAACGACTACCAAAAGGGCACTACACAGTATCTTCATTAATAATGAACGTATAGCGAAATACGAGATATCATAGGACACTGTAGATAAAAGTAAATTTACTACAAGACAAATTTTGATTTATTGACTTAAAGAAGGCATCTGGCTGAGTATGAAATAAACTACTGATCAAATTCTAACATGGAAGGTTGCAAATAAAAGGAGAGAATGTAACGAATATATCAAAATATAAAAAAGAAACAAAGCGACTACCAACAGGGCATTACAGAGCATCTTCGTTAATAATGAACGTATAGCGATATACGAGATATCACATGATACTATGGATGATAATAGATACACTACAAAGTAAATTTGCTTGATTGACCTGAAGAAGGCCTCTGACTGATTACAAAATAAACAATTAGTAGATATTGTTGCCGAGAGGGGGCATTTGGGCCTGTAGGACCCATCGCCGGCTCTGCGGACTTCTTCCTGTCCTCGGAATTAGACCGGGTGTTGACCATCTTTGCTTGTCACTGATAAAATGGTTTAATACTGCTACTGGTATAAAATAACGGTTACCGTGACAAGTATCTGTTATAGGTAACAGTTCCAAGGAGCAGATACAAAATAACAGATCAAAAATAGAAAACAGAACAGGTAAAATAGTCTAAGTATTCCTTGACTTACGGAAGAAATAACTTAGTAAACAAGAACAATAAAATGGTATAAAAGTACAATGCAAAGAAAATGTTTCTAAGTGTTTCTTGACTTACGGAAGAAACAACTTAGAATGAAAAGTAAACTGCACAAGATAAAAGAATAGAAAAGTGCAGAAATATTCCTAAGTGTTTCTTGTCTTACGGAAGAAACAACTTAGGACAGAAATACAGATAAATGAAATATGTAAATATAAAACAAGGTATGGAAATATTTCTAAGAGTTCTTTGACTTACCGGAAAAAATTACTTAGACAAAGTACAAATCAAAATATAAAATAGAAAAAGCAAGATAAATATTTGTAAGTGTTCTTAACTTACAAAAGAACAACTTAGACACAAAATACAAGAAAAATAAACAATTAAAATAATCAAACAAAAATATCAAACAATCAGTACATGAACAAATAGAGATCAATATAATATTCTAACCTGAAAAGGTCTGAATATACAATAATGCTAAAATAAAATGGTATATAGGAAATCAGAAATAAAACAATAACTTAGTAAGAACAATAATAGCACCGACTAGGTCTATAGTAGAAGAGGCAAGCTCGACTGATCGATGAGAGAAAATCTACCTGCTTTTATGTAAAACAAATCCTTTGTTTTACGTAGCGAAAGTGGAATTTCCCTGCATCGAATCAATTAGAAATTTGGATTTGGCCAAACTTGGAATTCCCAAGTATTTTGACCGATATCCAAATTCCTTAATGCGTCCGGCACGGCTGTCAGCTCCCGGCTGTTACGCCTCCGGAGGACATCCCCCCCCCTCTGAAAGACCTAACGGTGCTAAAAAATTTATTAAAACAATAGAAAAATACAATTTAAGAATAAAAAAAAATACAATAATAAAATTTTTACCCTAAAAGAATATAATGTAAAAGACTTAAGATAAAAAAAAACTAAGATATTTTACTTAAGATATTTGAACTTAATTGTATATGGTCCAGTAGGCCCAGGTGGTCTAGGTGGTCCAGGTGTGCCGGGTGGCTCGTCTGCTTCCGTCAGGGCTACTTTATTCACCCTGAGGAGGTCCTACGACGTCGTGAAGATATAAGGCTACTTAATTCACCTTGATATCTCCACGTGTCGTAATGGGACCTTCTCCTTGGTCATCTTTGGCAGTCGGCTGCGCTGTGGTTCCTTCATCCCGTCCGTCCGGAGGGGTCAGGGTCCTATGGTCAGCATCGTCGACCATCGTGAACTCTTGGAGGAGATTCTCTTCAATCTCGCTCCTGGGTACGT
Source organism: Diabrotica undecimpunctata (assembly GCF_040954645.1). Lineage (NCBI taxonomy): Eukaryota > Metazoa > Arthropoda > Insecta > Coleoptera > Chrysomelidae > Diabrotica > Diabrotica undecimpunctata. The sequence continues at coordinate 41,840,216 of NC_092810.1, read as the reverse complement.
CTTCTGAGGTTTGCTCCTCGCGTCTCCGAAGTCGTTTCTTTCTCTTGTGTGTCCGGTGACTTCTCCGGATTTCCTCTCGGAGTGGTATGTCGACCGGACCGTCGAGGATGGGGTCGGTGTCCTCCTCCTCGTCGCCGTGCTCCATTGTCTCTATCAATAAAAGGCATTCGGCGTCTGGCATGTCATCTGCTGTCAGGCTAGGTTCTTCCTCCTCGTCGACGTCCTCCATCGTCTCTAGTAATGGAACGCCGTAGGCTTCTTCTTCTTCTTCGGGTGTGCCTGTACTAATGTCCGCTGTTTCGGTTTCTTGAGTGGTCGGCTGACGTGGACGGTTGTCTAATACTTCATTGTCCTCTTGGGTTGACTGCTCTGCTTGTTGGGATGGGGTTTGATGGAATTCCAGCTGTTGTGGTTTGGCTTGCCTTTCTGCTGGGGTCGCCCAGTAGATGGTGGTTCGGCAGGCAGTACCAGCGTGTAGACATTTTCGGGGTATGTCTACATTGGCCTCTTCCTGCTCCAACCAAGGCATCCCTAACACAACGTCGTGGTTCAAATCCCCCATAACCATGCAGTTTACAGTCGTGTCCAGAGTGTCAATGTTCATATTGACTGCAGCAGTCCCTAGGGTGCGGGATGTGCTGCCCGCGCATGCCAGCTGAACCAGTCCTGGTCCTCGGTGCAGGTCCCGTCTCTGGATCAACCTCTGGTGAACGAAGTTCCCGGAGGCACCGGTGTCGACCAAAATCTTCACTTGCTGCCCGTTGATCCTTCCATAGAGTTGGGGGAGGCCTGCTGTCAAGGGTTGTACCTGAATAGGATTCAGTTGGAGCACCATCGTCACAACAGGGTTCAGTTGGCACCCCGATTGGCGTTTCCCTGGTTCTGTGGGGTTGGAGGTGGTGGTTGGTTCATTGATGGCATCCTGTACTGTCCACTGGGGTTTCTCCATTCGTCTATCGCCTCAGGGTGTCGTGGAGCGTTATCCTGACGTGGGGGACGGTACGGCTGTTGTTGCTGCTGCTGCTGCTGATGCTGCTGGGGTTTGCCGGTCCGGCGGATGTCAGATTCCATGCCCTGGGTGATTGTCAGACGGTCTTCCTCGGTCCTGGGTATGTTCGCTCTCAGGCAGATCGCGATGTCGGGTCTCAGTAAGTTTACGATGGTAATACACCTCTGGTCCTCAGGGGTGTAAGGTGCGAGACGTCTGAATAAGGCTGCTTTACCGTTGATAAAGTCCTCCGTGGGTTCATCCTTCCGTTGATGCTCTCCATGAAGTTTTGACGTCAAGGCTGAAATCACGGCAGGGTCGTTGTATTTCCTTAGGAGACGGTCTCGGAATGTGTCGTACGGCAGGTTCGTGTGTGAAAACTTCTGGGCCCATTTCTTCGCGTCGCCGTGGAGTGAGTTGTCGATGAGATAGTCTATCCAGTTGTCCTCGTCTACGTCGTATTTGGTTAAGAAATTTTCAGCTTTTGTCAAAAAGTTGAGAGGGTTTTCAGTATCCCGGCCTGAGAATTGAGGGGGCTTCATATATGTAATCCTGGGCTTCGGTGGCTCAGGTTGAGGCATCTGGGGTGTAGTGCCTTGAGTAGTGGATAGGATCACTTGCATTAGGGCAGAGATGAAGTCATATGTGGAAGGCTGGCTTGAAGACGGTCCTGGGGTCGTGAGTTCGGGTTTTTGTTGGGCGCCATGTTGCCGAGAGGGGGCATTTGGGCCTGTAGGACCCATCGCCGGATCTGCGGACTTCTTCTTGTCCTCGGAATTAGACCGGGTGTTGACCATCTTTGCTTGTCACTGATAAAATGGTTTAGTACTGCTACTGGTATAAAATAACGGTTACCGTGACAAGTATCTGTTATAGGTAACAGTTCCAAGGAGCTACAAAATAACAGATCAAAAATAGAAAACAGAACAGGTAAAATAGTCTAAGTATTCCTTGACTTACGGAAGGAATAACTTAGTAAACAAGAACAATAAAATGGTATAAAAGTACAATGCAAAGAAAATGTTTCTAAGTGTTTCTTGACTTACGGAAGAAACAACTTAGAATGAAAAGTAAAATGCACAAGATAAAAGAATAGAAAAGTGCAGAAATATTCCTAAGTGTTTCTTGTCTTACGGAAGAAACAACTTAGGACAGAAATACAGATAAATGAAATACGTAAATATAAAACAAGGTATGGAAATATTTCTAAGTGTTTCTTGACTTACGGAAGAAACAACTTAGAGTGAAAACAAACAAGAGAATCAAATATGGAAAAATAAGAATACAAATACTTATAAGTGTTTCTTGACTTACGGAAGAAACGACTTACAAATACGAAAAATCAAATACAGAAAAGATGTGGAAATATTGCTAAGCGTTTCTTGACTTACAGAAGAAACAACTAAGCATAAAATAGAAAATGAAAAAAACAAATGTATTAAGTATTTTCTTAATTTAAGAAAGAAAATATCTTAGATAAAATATCGGAAATAATAATGCAACAATGATTATGAAAATATTTCTAAGTGTTCTTTTGACTTACCGGAAAAGAACGGCTTAGACGCACAATTAAAATAACAAGTCAAATATTCAGAGAAATATTTCTAAGAGTTCTTTGACTTACCGGAAAAAACTACTTAGACAAAGTACAAATCAAAATATAAAATAGAAAAAGCAAGATAAATATTTGTAAGTGTTCTTAACTTACAAAAGAACAACTTAGACACAAAATACAAGAAAAATAAACAATTAAAATAATCAAATAAAAATATCAAACAATCAGTACATGAACAAATATAGATCAATATAATATTCTAACCTGAAAAGGTCTGAATATACAATAATGCTAAAATAAAATGGTATATAGGAAATCAGAAATAAAACAATATCTTAGTAGGAACAATAATAGCACCGACTAGGTCTATAGTAGAAGAGGCAAGCTCGACTGATCGATGAGAGAAAATCTACCTGCTTTTATGTAAAACAAATCCTTTGTTTTACGTAGCGAAAGTGGAATTTCCCTGCATCGAATCAATTAGAAATTTGGATTTGGCCAAACTTGGAATTCCCAAGTATTTTGACCGATATCCAAATTCCTTAATGCGTCCGGCACGGCTGTCAGCTCCCGGCTGACACGCCTCCGGAGGACAATATAATGTTTATAACGTGTCATTAAACAATATATATATATATATATATATATATATATATATATATATATATATACAGGAATACAGGATAATCAGAAGAGTCGGAAGAGCTTATTATAAACCTAGCACTAACTGATCATCATCATAAGTGGCTCGACAATCCGTTGTGGATCTTGGCCTGCTCACGAAGAAGTCACCGCTCCTGTCCTGGCAACTGCCCTCCATCGTCTGACCCTTAGAATCTGTAGTTCTCTTTTTACATCATCAATCCACCTCCTTCGTGGTCGTCCTCCACTTCTTGTGCCCTCTGGATTTAAAAATGTTAATCTCTTTGTCTATTCGTGATCTGGCATCCTATCAATGTATCCAGCCCATTAGTATCTTCGACGCCGTAGCCCATTTTCATTTACGGCCCCAAAAATCTTTCTAAAAATTTTCCTCTCAAAAATACCAAGAAGTCTTTCATCATTTTAAGATAAGGTTTACGTTTCAGCCCCATATATTAAAACCGGTCTTATTAAGGTCTTGTATATATTAAGCTTTGCTGTACGTTTTAAATTTTTATTTTTTAAGTGTTTCTGGAGACCGTGAACAGTTCTGTTTGCTTTTGCAAACAGAACTGTCTTTTTATTTCGTCACTTGTCTTGTTTGTTCCGTTTACTAGCGATCCAAGGTAAATTCTTTGACTTGCTTAAAGGTATGGTTGTTGATTTGAATTCTCTGTTGGATTTTTTTGAAGTTTTTAGAAACCAACATATATTTGGTTTCTTTTCTCCTTTTTTCCCCACAAGCCTTAAAAAGCACTGCACCATATCTCTCATACTTTTGCCCACTATAACTATATCGTCAGCAAATCAAGAATTTGCGTTGATCTACTATAAATAGTTCCATTCATTCTAATATTTAATTATCTGATTGCATTTTCCAAGGCAATATTAAAGAGGAGACACGTCAGCGTGTCCCCATGTCGTGGACCATTATTAATGTCAAGGAACGTACAGTTTTATCCTTTAATTCTAACGCATGAGCTTACGTTTTATTTTATTAGTTGGGTCAACTTAACTAACTTAGGTGAGTTGGTAACTAATCAATCTAGGTGAGATCCCAAAGTATATTATTGTATTATGTAATACTGTCCTTTTCACACTGTCAGCCTGCTTTGAAGTCAAAGAAGAGATGGTGTGTATCTATGTTATATTCTGGTGACTTTTCCGCATTGGTATTCACTCTTCTTACGTCGACTAATACGTTTTTTCTTTATTCTAAGACGTCTATACTCTTCTTTTTTTTCTCCGTATACAACATTCTTTCGATGGTTTTTTGATAAGCTGAGTTCTTTTTATTTGTGGCCATTTCGCACTTATGATCAAACCAACGATTTCGTTTTTTTTGACTTGGTTTTACCTAACAGCACTAGATTAGATTAGATTTAGAGAGGTGGCCTTTTGGCCTATTCCATTGCGACATTTTCAGATCTATTGTGGTCCTCTAGTCCTAGATAACATTTTCTAGCCTGACCCTTTTTATAAAGTCCAGTAGCTTCGAAACTGTCTTTTCCATGTAGCTATTTGACGGTGGATTTTCTTCTTTTAATGCAAAGAACCGCACATTTGGCAGACTGTCACACTGACATAAAATGTGCTCTGCTGTTTCTTTTTCGAGGTGACATAATCTGCACAGGTCATTATGTGATAATCCCATCAGCTTCAAGTGCCTATTCAGATTACAGTGCCCTGTTAGAAGACCTACTATGGCTTTGACTGTTTTCCTGTCTTCGCTTATTAGGTCTGCCGTAAATTTTGGCAAATGTTCTGTAATGAAGTTTCGCTTGTCTTTGTCCTGGTGAATTCCTCCACCATTCCAGAGACTTGTGAGCTATCCCTTTCTTGTAGTCGTTCTTGTTACTGACTTTGCAACGCCGCAGAACGGTTCCGGTCCAATGAATGGGATTGATGAGCCTTGTTTGGCTATTTCATCTGCTTTTTCATTGCCCTTATGATGCTCGTGCCCCGGTACTCAGACTACCGTAACCTTGCTACAGTCTCGTAGTTTAGTTAGAGCACACACGCAATCCCATACTAGCTTAGAATTGACCTCTACAGAATTGAGTGCCTTAAGCGCTGCCTGACTATCTGTGAAGATAACAACTGAACAGAACGTTATATTTCTTCCACGCAGTGATGGATTGCCGTTATTTCCGCCTGGAAAACTGTCACATCTTTAGATAGACTTACCGGGAAATGTATCCCTCGATTTGTCCCTACTATGTTGCTCCCACATCCTCCTATGTTTTTGAGCCATCCGTGTACCAGGTAGCAGCAGCTTGTATGGATACACCTTTATTCCAGTCTTCCCTGCCTGGTATCGTACTTGTGAACTTATTGTTAAAGCTGTATCTCGTAGCTGTTGCATCGATAGGTATCCCCATCACAATATCGGCTTTAAGCTCCTCGATTAGCTTTCTGTTGTCAGTACTATGCAACTGGCTTATATATCGCTGACTATGGAATAATCTGTGCATCACTGATCTGGCTTTGCTCTGTATAAAGATATGAAGTGGTGGTAGATTCAGCAGGACTTCCAACGATGCAGTAGGAGTTGTTTTATGGCCCCCGTAATACACTATAACTGTGATAACCGTAATAGCCTGTGTGTATTACCTAGCAGCCTTATTGCTCCCACTTGCTGCGTCTTTGTCCACCACGTCACCGAACCATAGGTTATCATGGGTCTAATAACCCTTGTGTATAACCATACAGTCATTTTGGTGTTAAGTCCCCAATTCTTACCGCACATTCTTCTACATCTGCCCAGGGACATAGTAGCTGTCTGTGTGGTTTTCAGAATGTAAGTATTTTATGTAAGCCTATGATCAAAATATACCCTAAGGTATTTTGTTTCTTTGGCAAATGAAAGCTCTGTTCTTTATAGCACCGGTGGTTTTCGGCCTTGTAGTACAGTTTTAATAAAAGAATTTAAGTCATTGTGTCAAAACATTAAAGGTACTATTGAAAAGGAAATTTTTCAAAAATTTAAATTAACTATGGAAAAAAATAGTGGTTATCAGGTTCTTTCTGAAGTGATTTACAAATATATGTATTCAGATAGAAGCCATAAGTTATTATTAGTAATTTATTGTTACCACAATTCAAAATAATATTTATATGTTAAAATAATTGTATATGTTATGTATTTATAATATTGTAAGTATTTTTGTAAATAAAAAAATATTGTAAATATTTTTTATTACATGCACATTTTCTAGATAAATATGCATATTTTGCATAAAATACTGCATTATTTATTTATGCGCATATTTCATACTTTTTTATTTGCATATTTGCCTAAGTCTAGTAATAACAATCAGTCTTCATTTCTCGTTGTACTTAGTATTGGAATAAATCACAATCTTCGGCAAAATCTGTTTTGCATTGTGAAGTTGTATTTTTCTGTCAATATGCTGAACGTATATGAATAATATTTATTAAAAAAATAATAAATTGGCAATTACTTTGGAAGACAGTATATCTTCTCCGTAATTCTCTACTGACATTTTTTTCTTTATTTAATTAAGCTTTTTACAAAATCTTATTATACGGCCTATTTTATATTTCAATAATTCAAAATATACGACAGTAAGACCTATACGCGCCACAAAAACAATTTGTTTCATCTCCTTAAGTAAAAAATAACATAAAAACAGTGGGTCGCGAACGTCGGATAAAAAAATAATTCTCCCGCTCGGTTTTTTTATAAAATCTGTTGTTACAGCTTCGATAAACCAAATTTATTACGTTTTTTATCAAAATAAATCAACAGCCCGCAACATCTGTCTCGATTATTCCCGTCCCCGGCCCCGGCCCCGCTTATGCGAGCAGTCGTCGAAAAACAAAAACACACATACAGAAAACAAGAGAAAGCAAAGTAAGAAAATAAATTATGGTCTGAGAGTCAGAAGAGCTGACAGGAGAAATGTATCTGGCGATCGCGAAGTTTTTTGGCCGTGGAAAGTTATTGAAAACGTTTGTCAAACTTACGGCTACCTCTGTTAACCCCCTCGACCCCATTTTGATATTCAGAAATTAAAAATATTTACTGAATTGTGAATATTATACAATTTTCGATAATGGGTGACGATAAAAGTAGAATTAAATTACTCTATAATAATATTAACTCTATGAAAGTATTAACGCGTGAACTGTTACTGATGTATTTCAGTAATAGCAAGAAACAATTCGTTATGAATAAACTAACCAGTTATTAATAAACAATGTAATGGAAATTCCCAAATAATAAAAAAATGTAACAATAAAACACTGAAAACTTTGTTTTCAAAAATTTCCACAAAATTTATTATAAAAACTTATCACTACAGGTATTTCGGCAGAGTGCCTTTCTCAAGTGATCTATTTTTGGCATGGGTTTACACTTTATAGTCTTTAATGAAATATGTTGAGAAGGGGAGAACTGTTTGTCTCAAGTTAGTCATTCAGAATTATATCTCTGTTTTTTAATTTGTTAATTTCCATAAATTCTAACAAAGATAGCACATAACAAACTACACAAACCGAATCACCAAATAAGACCTGTAGTTTCTTTTTATATAGCTCCGCCATATAAACTTTCAAAAAAACTGTTATTATTTTAGAACACACTAAATTTTCAACTAAATTTACGATAAAAAATACAATAGAACTAGTTCATAAAATACAACATTTTTAATTAGCTAACAACTCCAGATTGCTTTCATTTGACGTAAAAAATCTTTTTCCTAGTATTCTTCCTACAGAAACTTTTATTATAGTATAAAACCTTTTAGACCAAAATATTACAAATCCATCTTCTTGAAATTTGCATAAACCAGGACTTCTTTGAATTTGAATATATATATATATATATATATATATATATATATATATATATACATCCTACTATCATTTTCGCATCGACACATTATGCTTTTCCCATCAATTTAGCATCGTCTTGCAAAGTAGCATCTGTATATCGACGCTACTTTACAAGACCTCAATAACTGTTTTCCTGTACTTGTTACAAGAATTTTAACCATCTCATTGATTAGAGTTTTGATACCGTGTTGGTATTTTAAAATATCCGCTTTCTCTTTTTATCCCTTACTGAGTTATATAAGTTTATTCCAGAAAATGTTTGAGTCTAAAATGATGGTACAGTGAAAATATTATATATATTTAGTTCAGGGTTTTACCGTTTACTCGCTGCCATTATATACATGAAAATGTATATCCCACTTTCATTATCAATCATTTTAGCATCAGAAATTTGGCATCGCTGTTGAATATAATATTGCCCACAACGAAATAGTAAATTTAAGAATATATATATATATATATTTTTTTCATCCACAAATCATTTTGGAATCATGTTTGGTTAAAAGGAACGGGTTATGATATATTGCAACTACCTATTGTATCTTCACTCTAATTCGTCCAGTCGCGACGTACAGCCCCTCAAATGATAGGATTTAACCAATAAAATACAATAAGACAGAAAAATCAAATATAGCAGCATGTCAAAAAGGCCTTAATTATATATCTTCGTTTCTATAAGTCCAATCGTGACGTACAGTATCTCAAATGACAGGATTTAACCAATTGAAAACAATGAAATAAAAAAATGAAATACAGCAACATGTCCAAAGGGCCGTAGTCACGTATCTTCGGTCCTATTAGTCCAATCGTGACGTACGATACCTCAAATGATAGCACTTAACCAATAGAATACAATGACATAGAAATCAAATACAGCATCACGTCAAAAGGGCCTTAGTTACGTATCTTCGTTTTTAGTGGCCCAATCGTGACGTACAGTACCTCAAATGATAGGATTTAACCAATCGATTACAATAACATAAAATACATCAGCTTGTCAAAAGGGCCTTAGTTATGTATCTGCGGTCCTATTAGTCCAATCGTGACGTTTCGTACCTCAAATGATAGAATTTAACTAATAGAATACAATGAGATATAAAAATTAAATAGAGTAGCCTGGCAAAAGGGCCTTAGTTATGTATCTTTGATCCTATTAGTCCAATCGTGACGTACAGTACCTCAAATGGTACAATTTAACCAATAGAATACTACGACGTAGAAATCAAATACATTAACACCAAAAGGACCTTAGGTATATATCTTTGCTCCTATATATGTTATGTCAAAAGAGCCTTAGTTGCGTATCTCCGGTCCTATAGGTCTAATCATGACATATGGAGCCTAAAATGATAGGATTTAACGGAGATAATACGATGGTGGAGAAAAATTAAACATGGCGGCATGTAATAACACCTTAAACTGGCAGCAATAAAACGAATTAACGCACAGAAGTGTGTGACATATTACGTGACAGGATTATTAGCGAATACCATACGATTATGTCATGAATATCTTTGCATACGTCCACTTTTAGTTAACTACTTAGTATGTATTCAGTACTTTGCTTTACGGTTGTTGAGGCATGGGCTCTTAAACAGAAGAATGTTAAAAATCTTGAAAGCTTTGAGATGTGGTGCTACCGCCGTATACTAAAAATAAGTTGGGTGGATAAAATTACAAATGAAGAGGTAATACGCAGAATAAATAACGATCCAAAAGTTATACTGAATATAAAAAAGAGAAAACTTGAATAGTTTGGCCACCTGATGAGAGGACAAAAGTACACATTCCTACAAAATATAATGCAAGGAAAAATCCAAGGACGCAGAAATCCAGGCCGTATAAGAATGTCCTGGATGAGAAATTTAAGAGAGTGGTTTGGCTGTACCACTAACGAATTATTCAAAACAGCAGTAAATAAAATTAGAATCGCCCTAATGATATTTAATCTCCGATAGGAGAGACACTTAAAGAAGAAGATATGATAAACTCGAAAAATCTCCAACGTTCACTGTTAGACATATGCCTCCCGTTTAGTGCACACATTTACTGCTCCTTGACGCTGTGATGAGAATGAGATAGGATTTAACAAATAGAATGACAGAAAACTAAACAAGACAGTTAAACGTGGAATGCGTCGCAGAACGTGAAATATTAGCGTAAAATATCCATTTAATTTTTTTCCTCAGTTGAATAATTCCTGCTGGTATTTGGTCTAAGCTTACTTCTTTTCCCCATTCAAGCTGTTTCATAGCTAATTCTACTACCTCTTTATAGTGCTCTGTTCATCTGTTTTGGTAAAATATAAAACAGTTGTTTCAGATATCTTTATCGCGTTTCCTTTTTTTATCGATGAATATGCTGTCGTTTTCATCTTCTACTATTTCATATGGAGCTACACGATTAACAATTCCAAATCAAGAAAACACAAATAACACTCAGAATTATATTATACCACTAATAGTCGAAAAATGAAGAGCAAGAGATAGATAAACAGACAATTAAGATCAGCGCTACATGATGCACACAATTCCACATTTGAACACTACATTAGTACATTGTCTAAAGAAAATCATTCACTATGGATAGCAACAAAAACACTTAAAGAGACCTGAACAATACAACCCACCAAATAAGAAAGATGACGTTAGTTGAGGAAGATCAAACCAGGAAAAAATGTCAACATTTTCAGGATACCAGATAATAATAATCAAGCAATAGAACACTGAAAACTTTTGTTTTTAACTGTACGCCCGTGAATGACTTATTATTTTTTAAATAACACTTAATATTGCACTTTTTTATTGTATTTTTTCATCTTTTAAGATAATTCTTATAGGAATATATTTATTTATAACATACGGTCTTATGGTCTTATTACGGCTTTAAGATTATACGACCTAAATGTATCTTGTACCGCACTGCTAATTGAGAATTATGTTTGTAATGCGATAAGAGGTCCGGATATACGAGACACCAGTGACTCATGCCTCACTGATAAAAATCCAACAGGAATCTGCATTTCTATAAAAAAAATAGATTAATTTGTTTTGTGTATTAATTTAGTTTAGTTTAGTCGAACAAGAGTTGCAGTAACAGATTTTTCTAAATATAGAATGTAAACCATATTTCCAATGCTTTGTGAAAGAGAACCAGTTTATAATATTCCGGACGACGTAATAACACCTTATTTTAGAATATTGGTCGTTGAATTGAAATCATTGTTCAAGAAACGAATTATTCATGTGCAGATGTTTTACTATTAAAACATGTAAAACCAAAATCTCGATTAAAAAAGTTGCAACCAGCTACTCACGATGAAACTTAACCCCATAATTGATTTTACAAGTGATAAAATGGGTCGACAAAAGACCAGCTTTAATCCTTACAACATTTAAACATAATAGTTGTATCTTGGTTTAATCAAATGAAAAGAAAAATTATACACAAGTACTAAAACCACAAACTATTCTCGATTATAACTTGGTGAAAAAGAGTGTAGATTTTAGTGATCAAGTGGCTTCTTACCAAAGCCCAATACGCAAAATTCTGAAGTGGTACCGGAAAGTGGCAGTGGAATTAATATTTAATGCCGCATTTAATACCGTAGTAGTCAATGCTAAGTTGCTAAATAATAGAAAACGTAAAAAAAGCGACAACCTATCCTTATGTTCAGACTGGAGTTCGCGAAAGCATTTGCAATTAAAGAAATATTGTAACCCTAGTTACACCCAAAGATACCATCTCAGGCAAAGCGATGTAGATAATACAAAGAGAAGAAAGTGTACAAGATGTTACAAACTTTTAAGAAGAAGCATGACTAGTAGAAAGTTAAAACATACTGTGAAGAATGTGATGGCAATACTGCAATATGTCTAGTGTGCTTTATTGAAGCACATTAAAAAATAATTTTTCTTATACAGGAACTATTATTGAGTAAAAACGTATTGTGCCTCAAGTGGCCTATAGTATTGGAAGTCGTAAGTTGATAGTTTCTAGTAGAACGTTTTTATTGTTAATTACCTCCGTAAAAGTGAGTTATAGTATTTATAAAAAGATGGATGTAAATAATATGCCTTCGACATCTAAAAAAGCTAGATGTGAACATAAACGTAGATTGACCACTGCTGAATTACAATCATTGTTAGAAGCATCTGTCGAGGACGATGTAGATTAAATGAATGATGGAAGTGACTCTGATTGAATCTGACGAAATATTTGCACAAAGTCGTTCAGAAAAATCGAGGATTGCGTTTTGGAAAGAGACAACACAAACAGAATTTAAGACTTTTCTCGGACTTATGTTCCATATGGGGACAATTAAGATGAACCGTCTGAATGAGTACTGGAAAAGTATGGGTAACTTCTATAATAGTGTTGACTTGACTAGATAATTGCTCATAGCCCATATTAAGAAATAAGCGAATAGACAATCCTCACTTGTCAAAGAAACTGAAAAAACGTGAAGTGGTCTAAAAACTAAAAAGTCCCCTATTCAAACTGTTTTTAATAAAAAATTTAATAATATGTTTAAGTTTTTTTAATATACCTTAAAACTGAAAGCGCAAAGAATCGATTGCAAGTTATAAAATACTTGTAGAGTCATACTGTTTGGACAAGTACGGTTGTTTAAATAATCGGTTTCTGTCATAAACAAATTGAATAAATTGTAAAATATTTTTTGATCTGCTTGATATTTAGCACACTTTAATAACTGATCAATTGCCATAATTTCAAGTAGCTATATTACCTGTCGTTAGGCAAAAAACAAAGTTATTAACATTTATAAATTACTACAAACATAATATCTTAAAGTTTACGGTTTTTTGAAATTATATCAATTATATATGTATTTAAATTTGGTATTTCTCTACATAAAAAACTTTTTATGGTCTACAACTTTTATTTGAATTATTTTTCTTTAGAATGTATACAAAACGTTTTATAAGCAAAAAAATTTTTTTTGCCTTTTAAGATTGTTTAAAAAAACAAAGCAAAATCAAGTGCACGTCTTTACGAATTTTTCGTCAGCTACCCCTCATACTATTATTTAGAATTTAAATTTCTGTATAAGATTTTTTTAAACTATTTAGCGAGGTATCCGATATTATTTTTTTATGTGATTAAGCCACAATTATTGGTCGTTATTGAGATGAAAATTACATTTTTAATTAACTAATCTTTAACGTTTTGATTTCCACTATTATTTTACAATAACTCTGTTTATTGTACAAATTATGTAAACATGTGTATACACATTTTGTACAAAAAAGCGTTTTTTGAGAACGATTTCAGGAATGGAAATCAAAATTTCAAACATTAACAGGATCACAACCAATAATTAAGGCCTTAATCCCATAAAACCATAATATTTATCTCAAACTATTCATCGATAGCTTCGACTAAACAGGTTGTAAATTGAAATTTATGTAAAATATTCCCCTACACGATTCTCTGGGCAAAAATATCTAGGTTGAATAAATATAACATCTAAAGGAAGAAAAAACCCGTTGAGACTGCAACTTGTGAGCAGGTAGTTTCAATGTCGTTCTTTGAACTTGAACCCAAAGCGATCGATATTTAGGTATCTAAAATATTATTTTAAGGATTAATACCGGCAACATCTATTGGCTCTAAAATGATGCCAAATACAGTGATTTTACCGCTCGATGTTAAAACGTAGGTATGACGTAAAAAATTAAATATATAAAAAAAATCGGAATATTGAAAAACCGACAACAGTGCCAAGCCTACAAAGGTGCACTAAACGAACATACACAATTTTTAAATAGAAAATGATAGCAATTCTTGGTGATGCTAAATTACTGCAACGTGAAAAGGGTTTAAAAGGATAGCGGGATGTATATATATATATATATATATATATTATATATATATATACATGTATATATATATATATATATATATATATATATATATATATATATATATATATATATATATATTCTATATCCTATTCTTTCACCTGTTTTTTTCCAAATAATTTTAAGGTTTATTTTCTAACTTTAACAGCTGTGATTAACACTATTATACATATATATATATATATATATATATATATATATATATATATATATATATATATATATATATATATATATATATATATATATAATATATACGACATACAAGGTGTAAATTAAACAACTGCATTGCGTCAGCCGAGTTATCCCGGCTCACGGACTAAAAAGATCACTGCAGATGTGCCTTGTATAGCCATCGAGCCGTCCGTCAACTAAGCAGATCAGTTCACAATCCAGTAAAGTTAATAACATAAGTGCCGATGAAACTCGAATGGAGATAATCCAGTTTGGGGAATGGGCGGCTGGGGATGAGGGTGTAGAAATGCACTGGTGTCGGCGGTGGCCTGCCCCTATCCCTGAAAAAGGCGGGGGTGGAAGCACAACTGGACTTGTTTCTATTGTTGACAGGATGTTAGAATCATTGTAGCTTGCTAGTAGCTTTATTTTTGTTAAGTCGAGCTGGAGTTTTATGTTTTTGACTTACAGTCGGGAAATTTTTGATACACTGTTCGAATTAAATATTATTTTGTGAAAAATTTTATTGTTATTATTAAAAACCATCGACAATACCCGTAATCATGAACCGCAAACTGTAGGTGTTTTAAATTGAGATTTTGTATTGCTGCTTTGCATAGTACCATACTACTGTGATTAAGAGGAGATATTTATGTCTTGAGATATATCGTTGGATCACAGTAGTATATTTTTTCCCAACAAATATGTATATAAAAATCTATTAACAATGCTCAACAATGTTTTACGATAACTTATCGCCATCTATCTCGATTTCTTCATGCATCCTCATCTAAGTTGCTATCTCTAATATACCTGTCTACGCCTTCTCTTCAGCTTCTCCTCGATCGTCCACGTTTTTCACGACCCAACGATACCTAATTTCTTTAGGTATTCTTGTTGACTTTTTTTACCTATTGCTTGCGAAAATTGATATGGAGCTAAAAATCACATATTTAAAAAATCTATCAGATTCTCTTGACAATATTGACTCTAACAATAGGGAAGATAAAGAAGAAATGATATGTGAGATGACCAAGAGGCAGAATCTGGCTTCTAACATAATTGTCTGTAACGTTAATGAATCAAAAATGAAAAGACAATCAGGGCGTGATTCTGAAGATACAACAAATATTGGGAAAATATTAAATAATTTTAATATTGACAAAAATAATTGAAAAGTGTTTAAAAAAGTATGTGGAAAACAGGATTAGGCTACTCAAAGTTATTCATAACTCAAAAGAAGATACCAAATTTGTTCCTAAAAATAAAAAATAATTGCTATTCCAAGGATTAGAATATTTGGAGATCAACCGAAGGCTTAACAGGAATATTTTAAGGCGAATAAAAATAAACTAGGTACAGACTTTAATTGTTATCGGTGATACTACCAAAACTCTTAGATTGACGTTTTAATTTTCACTTCGGAAACTGGTCTCAAAATACAAACAATAAATTAAACAAATTTTGTTCTTTATTACTTGGTGAAAAATTCTTCTAATAATTTAATTTTATCTGACTCATTTATATTAACAATTCAGACATACATTACACACTAAAGTAGACGACTTTAAAATAATATTGCCAATATTGCTGAGTTGCGTTCCTGGGACGACTTTATTTTAGCATTCGATTACATGAAATCAACTTGAGAATATCTGTCAGAAAAACTCATTGCATGTGATTCGTCTTTAAAAATATTACCACATGCCAAAATGACAGGAAAATGCTCCTGTTAGTGATTCCATTAAAAATCATAAGGGAAAAACCAGGAAAAAACCCATAATACTATCCAGACATGGTAAGTATTTGGCCTTACCTTTAGTTTACTCTTAATAAACACCAAATTCTAATTTTATATATGTGTTATTTAAAACACATAAATAATGTATCCTCGATATATTACTTACTTAGTCATAGTGGTATTTTCCTTTTATTAACTTTCTCTTTTAATATGGGTAACCATATCTTACTGCTTTGTTCCGAGGAATTTGCGACACAATTGGTCTCATTTAGCATAATTAGATTCTTTGAATTTATGAAAATAGGAAATTACCACTACTAGTAGGTCAATAACATACCGAGGTACATGTTTTTTAAATAACATACACTTAAATCATAATTTGGTGTTTATTGAAAGTAAACTACATGTAAGGAAAAATATTGACGATGTCGGTATAGTATCATGAGGTTTTTTTCCTGGTTTTATCCTCATGATTTACTATGGACTCACTAACAGGAGAATTTTACTATCATTGGAAAGAATTGAATTGAATTCTTAATGATTAATAAATAACTAATAGACATGGTTTGATGACTATATTGAAAGAAAAACTGGTTATACAAAATAAAACTATGTACGTACTAATACAATATTATCAGTCAGTTGTAATTTATTATGCAAACTCTTGTGAGTAGATTCCAAAAGAAATAAAGCACCTATCTCATCATGTAATAACTTTTTAGTGTTATTGAATCTTTCGCACAACGTATCTAAACGTACCTAAAGAGAAAAGTAATTCTTGTAATTATAACACAATAAACCCAAATCCGTAGGTTTAATTACTTTAAATGCTTTCTATCAATTCTAATCCTAATGCTAAATCTTTCCATTCTTTTTCATTAGTAGGCAATGTTAAAAATGTTGCTAAATTGTTGTATATCGCTGCACATACTTCTCTCACCAATGTTGTAATTGTTGTATATCCACGTCGAAAATATTAATGCAGTTTTATAAATAAACAGCCACTTCCTAGGAAAGGTCCCTGAAATATAAGGTCATGTTACGCTCGAGAGATTTAGAGGCAGAAATTCATAAAATCTGGATCCGGGATGGAACGAAAGAGTGAATAAATTTACTTCAAGCAGTAACAGTTCTTGCAAAGAGTGGTCGCAGTGAGAGACACACGAGATAAAATGGATCCGTTTATTACAGCGTTAGATAAGTCAACTGAGACCAGAAAACACCATGATAATAATAAACACGACAAATATCAATTATTTTCGATTATATCGATATTTCGACCAAATACACAGTATGCTTACTCAGCTGTCCACTGCTACTACTTCTACGAAAAGTTACATAAACCTTTAATCTCCTCAACCAATATTATCACCCACAGACCTTTATGGATCTGTTTTAAAAAATTTATCCTATCTACGTTCAAAGCCTTACTGATTTTTTAATAAGATAATAAAGAAATATACGTATTTATAGTTTTTTTTTTCTAAAATTACAAGAGACTCATCTTAAAGTGACCAATAATTTTTCTTCTGGTGTTATGGATTTTCGAAGAATAGTGTTTTCTTTGGATACATTATTATTCTTGGACAAACTTAGTAATTCGCCGAATGACGCGGTTGACATACGCATACAGTTAAAAAATTTGGTTGGATACTTTCGCAAATCATCGTACAAGGTTAAAAATACTCCACTTATAAAACGTTAGAAACAAAAGGATGTACCCAAAATTGTCTCTTCTTTTCTCAACACTCTTCATCGCATATATAAGTGCAGTGATCTATCTCTTCTACGTCCATATTGCAACTAAATCAAGTCTCTTGGATGCCAAATTGGTTGTTCGGTTTGGTTAGTGTGGTAACTATGGTGTCGCTACTGGTTGCGCCAGTAGCAAAATTGCTTATATAAGAAAAAAGTGAATAGTTTGCACACCTAATTAATATTTATAAAATATGTTTTATGATTATAATGATTTAAATAGTATAGATAAAAGACCTAAAGAGTATAATAAATATAAACTGTATCTGTATTTCCATTACGGCTTGTAATAATGATAAATACTTGATATCTTATCGTGCCTCAGAGCATATTATAACAAAACATAAAACCGACAGGCATACACGAGTACATCAATCGCGGCATTAATCCCTGCCTCCTGTCTCTTCTGTCGTCAGCTCTATCACATCAGGCGCGTCGAAGTATTATCCCCGGAATAAAAGAGTAAAAAATGCTTTCCTTTCGAAAAGTGCCACCCAATACGTTATAATCCATTAACGTTGGATGAAAAATGCCGCCCGACGTTTGATGAATTCACGATAAAAATTACATTTAATAGAGGTGTTAAGGGAGCAGCTGCGTTCCCTCCAATCATCGATCAAGAACGAAAAACGGAGTGACAAAGTGGGACAGGGTAAAGGGGGACCAAGGGCCATTCATCATGGGTGCCGCTGTTTCCTTACTTAGCGCTATTATTTGAGGGATTACCAGAGTTTTCCATATGGAGCTCGCTAGCTCGAAGACACTCGCTGTGGCAAAGACTGAGTGGCTGGGAGATTTTCCGCTTTTTTGGAAGATATTCTTGCTCACGGACGTTTACAGATGTATCATAAATGGTATCTTTTTAAGATTTATTATATGTTTCATTAAATAAACCGCAAACATTTTTTATATTTAAATAAATATTTGAAGAAATTTTTGATAATTAAATATTGATAATATTTATTGCTATATCCCTTTTACAAACAATAATTTAATGTAATAAAGTTTTTTGGTACCATTTTATATCTTTTGCAAAAATAACTTAGTTTTATTTTTCTTACTTAAACTTAAAATTTTATCTTAAACTAAACGTTTTATATTTTAATCTGTATGGCTCATAAATTAAGCTATTTTTCTCAATTCCAACTTAATATGCTGCATATCTTTTGTAAAGTAAACCATGTTCAATTTTTTTGACTATATAGATGTTTGCTTATTTAATTAATTTGTAGATAACTGATAGTGCGTATAATGTAATACACGAAACGTCTTTAATAAAAAGATTAGGTAGCTCCATATGACTGTTTTTGAAAATTTTAGATCAAAGTTTAATCTGCAAATTTACTGGGCTTCCTTTTCTTAAACCCGTTTTTCTTAGTTCAACATACTTTTCTTCCAGGTCG
This sequence comes from Diabrotica undecimpunctata, assembly GCF_040954645.1. Lineage (NCBI taxonomy): Eukaryota > Metazoa > Arthropoda > Insecta > Coleoptera > Chrysomelidae > Diabrotica > Diabrotica undecimpunctata. The sequence continues at coordinate 41,821,213 of NC_092810.1, read as the reverse complement.
ATCTTTGCTTAAAGAAAATTATCTCTAATCGAAATAAAATATTGACAATCAAATGCTGCTGGCAAATCTCCAAATCTGGTGACCTCTCAAAAGACATCGACAGTATCTCCTCAAATAATTTGTTAATTAATGCTTTCCTTTTAAATTTAAACTTCTCGTTTTCTTTCATGCCATTTCCTTAAATCTCTTCTTTGACCAATCAACACACTCCAATAAAAAACATATCTTTTCCAATCTTTCCCAGTCTCTTCCTACCGTTTTTATATCCCAAACCATTTATGCAAACAAATTATTTTACGAATTCTCGAGACACACAATCTACGTCATCCTAGCCCATGTCTATGGCTAATGGCCTTTGACAGCTATTCCTTAACCTGATTTAATGTCCATAAACTAAAATAGATTGAACCACTTTCAGCACCTTCAAAAATTGTGCAGCACATTTGGTCAAGTGGGTTTAAGGAGTTCGTAGGAGAGCTGCAGCAGCAGAAAAAATGGAAACAAGTTGCCAAAGACATTAATATTTGCACACTAGTTCTTATCAAGGAGAAGAACTTGCCGCCTCTAATTTGGTAGTTGGGATGTGTACTCGAGCTGCATCCAGGTCCAGACGGAGTTTCCAGGGTAGTGTCCATAAAGACGACGAGAGGGATCATCAAGAGAGCAGTCTCTGTCATCTGTTCTGTACCATGCAGTGAATAGTGCTGGACTCTTGAACAATTTTGCTCATTTTTAAAATTGTTAAGTTATTATATTATTTTAAAAGACTTTAGCCTTTCAAGGTGGGCAGCCCGTTCTGTTTCCCATCCATGTTTATTTTAAACTTATTTGTCACAGTAATAATATATTCATTTTTTATCTATATTCAAACATACGCGCCACTAACTAGAGCGCTTTACATTTTTACCCGTTAAAGAAGAAGCCAGCTTTTGGTGCGAACAACTTCACTTCGCTCTCAACACCAGATCAAGTCGGTCGATGTTTTGTATAGTCGGTTTCTTTAATAACTGTAATTTATAATATACGTATTAAAAGTGTATCAACCGTTACAGTTTTGTCTTGAATGTCTTTTTAACTTTCAATCTATCACAACAACAAAAGGTAAAAAAAGCTTCTAGACTGTCACCTTAATATATATTTCATATATCGATGTATAGGTAATAAACTAAACACCTATATACAAAACTTTAGCATAAATAAGCGTTCCATATACGCCATAGTAAAACATACCTTTGGAATGTAAGTACTATTTATTTTATTTTAACCTACTTTTTATTCAAAATTTTCCCTATAGACAAACATAAGTAATATTGGCATTTTTTCCACCATACCTGATGAAAGGTTTTTGAGGTGAAGCTGGCTTTGTATAACTTTTTTTTCTCTACAGTAAAATGCTAAGGCGAGCGTCAGGAACTAGCGCCACAAAGTGGCGTTATCAGTCATAGAATAGCGGTTCTTGACATCGATTTACTACTCTTGATCAATTCGTTTCTAGTCATTATATATTTACTCTAAGCAGGTTTAAATTAAATACTGCTTAAAAAGTAACTAACAAATATACACATGAAATGAGAAGTAAAAAATTAAAAGACTAAACACTAAAAGATTCAATTCGTAACGATTGTCAAAATTTAATAAAAGTCATAAATGTCATCCGATTAATAAAAACATTCAATTATCTATTTAAAATTTTATAATAATTCCCTTTCTAAAATAATTTCATATAAATACAATTATTATTTTATACATTTATACAGTTTATATAATAATCAAATTTCACATTAAATGATAGGTATTTATTTATATTTTAATATTAATATTTGGTGTGAATTTGACAGGTGTGTCATAAGTAAAAAACTACGATGCTTATTTAATTTGTTTAAAATATAAAAATTTATTAAATAATAATTTTACTTTATTTAATTTTAAATGTATTATTTTAAATTTTAAAGATACAGTATGAAAACATAGTATGAAACTTCACGTTAATCTACAGTACCGCCTACTGTTCCACTTTTTTAAATTTTTTTAAATTAAAATATGTAATTGTTTCAGCATTTTAAAATTTGTACTTGATCAGTAACCTGGTGATGACCAGAAAACTGTAGTGGTCGAAATCGGTCGTCGCAAACTAAATAAATAGATTGCGAGTAAGTCTATAATTTATTTCCACAACCTTGTTTTTTTGTAAAATTAGTTTGAACATATCGCACCTCCGCTAAAAAGAGTCACAATTCAAAAAACGTTGTTTTGAGAAAAATGATGTTATAGATTTTAGTTCAGTTAAACATGTATTTGTCAGTTCCACGACTAAATGCAAGCTAATATGCTATTTTATTGTAAACTGGAATTATATTAGCTTAGTGTTATTGGTGTATTATTTTTCTTAGAAAATTCAATTTTTGCAGTTAATAGTAAAAAAATATAACATGCCGATATTGTCACACTTTTTTAGAACAAGATATTATCATCTTAAAAACCACGTTGTTAGAGTATAATAAAGCAAACACAAAGAAAAACAGACAAAACTGTTTTATTTATTGTTACAAAGAGGTATAGAATGCTAAGTAATAACTGGGAATGTGATTATTCTTTATTAAATCCAAGAGATCTTTTTTCTTATTGTATTTAATGCTAAGTACACTTTTGTAGGCCTGTTTTAAGGTACTTGGAATGGTATTGTTTATTCTTCGGCAGAGATCTACTTGCTTGAACTCTTCATCTTTATAGGAGGTTTTATAATAGAGGATGGTAGGATTTCCTTGGTTTAACTTAAAAACCTTTACTTCATTAATCTTCAAAGGTTTGATGCCTATATCGTCACATAATTTTTTAAGCCAATAAAAATCCAAATAACCGAATTCATTTACATGGTAAGGTTCTTTCTTTTTTTGCCAAACGAATGATTTGTGCATACTGACTTGGCACATATATAGGACCAGCTTTTAAATTTTTCTTTATAGCCTTCTCAATAGTTGAATGAATAAAGTAGCCTTCATTCTGACTATGTCCACTTATTAAATATTTATGGGTTATTGAACGTATTATAGGGTATTTATCCAGAGCATAAACAATTATCTGAAAAGAAAACGAAGTCAAGCCCAGCTTCATTATTAGAAGTGTCCAGTTTTTTTCTATGAAATTAAGTACACATGAACTTATTTCATCATTCACCCTATTTCCATGCCCTTCGTGCCAAAAGTAGCATTCCGTTGAACCAGTGTTCAAATCAGACACCGTGAAGTTGTAGCAATTCAACTTCGATTTATAATAAAAAACAGATACAGTTCATAGTCATAGACTGATACAATATAATTGGGATTAGCCTTTGCCTTTTCTTGGTCCTTCTTTTTTCTCGATAAATCTTTTGCTTCCAAATGTAATACATACTTGTGTTCCAATATTTCCTTAGCTTCTCTTATGGCATTTTCATATGCATCACACAACCCACAGCGACCTTTTCTGGGTATAAAGAAACTTGTTAAAATCTGTGTTATAATTTTTTTGAGAATATCACTAAATTTGCTATCACTTGGTTTGCTTGCGAAGGTAGTGGCTCTCAATACGAGGAATCGATCGAATGTGCTCAAGAACTCCATATTTAATCGATGGATCCACTTTTTATGGTTTTTTTGTTTACCGCTTAAGTCTACTTCCAGGAACCCTTTTTCAGCTTTGTTAACGACCGTTCTTGTAATTTGATTGTTGATATCTAGCGTAGCCATAAAAAAGTAATTGCATAGGCAAACTTGCTCATTAATATTTATGTGAAAATAGTATGCATTGTTATGTTGTTTAGGCCTTTCTGCACTACTGTATCTGTACGATGGTTTGACTGGTTTCATGCATTTGTGAATGAAATACCTCTGTCTATTTATATTTTCCAGGGCCCAATATTTTTTAAAAATATTTTTCCTGGTATTTTCTTCTATTTTATTAGAGCATTTTGGCCGGCATTTATCTCCACAAGCAGGTCTGATACTCCTAGCAACAATAGGTTTTTGTGATTTAGATCTTGAGGTATATGCTTGGCCAGAGTTCTTTGTTTTTAGAACTGGCAATTTTGGTGTCTACTGGATGAGTGTTGGCTGGTTGGATGTCTGTTAGTTGAGTATCTGGTACTTCAGGTCCTGATCCTTGTAAGTTGGATGCTAGAGTGTCTGCAACTTCAACGTCTGGTACTTGAATGCTTGCTCCTGGAGTATTTACTGCTTGAAAGCCGCATGCGGAGTATCAGCTACCTGGCTTACATTATGTGAATTCGACAAGAAAACAATACAACCTGGACTATAACTACTGCTTGAGCTAGAACTATCACTTGATGTAGAAGAGGAGGACGAACTAGTTCGTCTTTCCGTTCTGGTGAAAGGTTAACCCGTAATAATGATGTATCAGGCTTATTATTATCGTTATCCGTAGCTATAACATAGTTTGCATTATATAAGAAACAAGTGCAGCATTTTTCTCTACTAAGAGATGAAAAAATCAGGAAATCTTACTTTCCTTAAGATTGGTATAGTTTTGACAAATTATTGTATCCTTTTCTAAATGTTTCATTGTGTCTGTACGTATTAATCAATCATACGTGCTTTTACAAAATGTCTACCGATTATTCAAATTACTAAACATAAAGATAACAGACCATGGATCGTACCTTATAAAAGAGTTAGTAAGCTAACAATCGCAGATATTACAATAACAAGATTCAGAGATATGCAAATCGACTTTATGTTAAACTAACACTAGATTTATGTATGCTCTCAAAAGGCATTTATTCTACGAGAAAAGCTCTCTGTAATTACGAAGGCTTTTTTACTTCTAACCAGAAGTGAAAAGAGTTCTTTGAAAATAAAGTCAGCATAAGGAAAATGTTTTAAATAAAAGATATTAGTGAATAAGTATAAAGAAGTAGATTTTATAATTTTTATGGAATGTAATTTATTTTTCAAACCTTTTCAGAATTAAATGGGATGTATTCTGTAATATTTACGTTAAATTTAAGAGGCCTCTGAATTTAAACTTTTAACGGTCATCTTAAAGTTTTATATCCACTATAATCTCTAAATAGCAAACTTTGAATGATGTAAACATAACCAAACAAAAATAATTAAACCACATTTAACGGACTGCTAAAAATAAGACGACAAGTTCTGACATCCTTTAACGGGAGTTTTAACGATTTACGAAAATGCTATTGTAAAAGGAAACGACACTTCAGTATTTAGCCCAACTTTGAGCAGGAAGCATTCTTCTTCTTCTTCAAGTGCCATCTCTGCGGCGGAGGTCGGCAATCATCATAGTTATTCGGATTTTTTAGACGGCTGCTCTGAAAAGTTCATTTAATGTACATCCGTACCACTCTGTCAGGTTCCGCAGCTATGACATTCTACGCCTCCCTATGCTTCTCTTTCCTTGGAAGTTTCTTGGATCTGAAGCACTTATTAATTTAATCCCGGTGAATCATCAAGTGGTTGCGCAAAACTGGTATTATTGAATATTTTGTGTTTTTTACAAAATACGGAACAATTTGATGTAACTACTTGTAAATCATACTTCGATATTGACTGTTGTTAGCGAAAGAAGTATTTACAATTTCAAAAATTGGAACAACGATAAAGATACAGAACAAAGTGGAACGTAAATATCGGTTAAGTCAAACCAATTCTAGAATATTCACATAATTATGATGAGGCTGTAAGAAGTTCTCTACGGAGAATTGTTCATTCTCCCTTTCTACTGTGAGAAAAGTGCTGAAGCCAAGTCTTCAATGGACCATAGAATTTTCTTTTTAGTTTTTAATGTTCGCAACTGATCTTTAGTAAAAATTTTTTCTACAGCATCTGCCTCTAACTTTATGTTTTCCAGCATAATTCGCAATTGTTTATTTTTTTCTTTAAGTTATCTAAATTTGTCTGCATCTTCAATTAAAACAGCTTGGGTGCCAATTAAACGTGAAAGACAACAGTAACTATTTTCTTGGTTATTACCTTCAATTTTCTTGTTTACTGGGTACTATCGCTGACGATATACTAGAATGTAATAAATTAAATCAATAAACACTTTTTCTGGCATTCTAAGTACTCACTTATTATTAAATATATTTTCGACTAGTAGTCTCATTTTTTTTTTATTTCTACCCGGTGTTTCTATTGGATAGAGGCGCGTGGTATTTTGTAGCGGCCTTGGGCGCGTGGTCTACATATGTAGACCATTTTCTTTTATTATTAATTGACATCTGATGTGATAAATTTTGAAAAGGACATTAAAAATAGATTTTTTTATACATATATTTTAACATAAAATTCATTTTAATTAATATACATATATCTGTGTGTAGTTATTTAAAAAAACGGAAAGCATGTTTTTCTACCTTTATTATTCTGGGATAAGTTTTGAACAACAACATAAAATTCTTAGTGCGCTAAAATTAAACCAAATGTAATTTTCTGACACTAATAGATACTAAGCTTACCTAATATTACAAAATTGATAAAAAAAACATTTAAAAGTCATGAAAGTGAGCACAAAATAAGTATATATTTAGTCGGTCAAAATACAGCTATATCTGCCATGTGTTGTTTGCATGTGTAATGGTTGCATTTTACACAAGCTTTTCTTGTAGATTTGTTGCAGGCTCGAGGACAAATATGACAACGTCCTACGTAATTTTCTGGTTTTGCCGGTGGAGCAGGCGGGGCCTCGATTCCAAGAAGAGCACGCACTCGTCTTCTTAGTTCTACTGGTACGTAGGTGTTAGTTGATCTCGCCTCTATCTGAGGCTTGATCAATTCCCAAGCAAATTGCTCAATAAACTCACTTCTCTTGACTTTGGTTTTAAAGGGATGATTTCCTTTATATACGCAAAGAGCGTTTATACCCGATATATTCAAAAGGTCGAAAAATATTACCATTGGTCAACGACACGTGTTTCTTGCAACATTGTAGTTTACACAAAACTGATCGACACAATCTACACCAATTTTAGTTTTGTTATATCGGGTGACGATGTCAGGTTTTTTGGAATCCCCTGTTTTTGGATTAATGGCATTATCGTGATACATTGAAGATACCAAAATAACAGACTTGTTTCTTTTGGGACAATAAGACACTAACGTCATATTCTCCTGAAAACCAAAGATAGAGGTTTTCTCTTCTCTTTTTTTATTAGGCAAGAACTCAGCGGGGATCTCACGCTTATTATTGCGCATTGTACCGAGATAAGCTAATTTTTTTAAAGTAGCAATTTTCTGGTCAATGGAATATTGGTGAACCAATTATCGCCTGTAATATTACGATGAGTTCCCTCTATTGGCTGCACCAATCATAGTACAATATCTTCAGCAGTATTGCTAACCTTATACGGGCCATCAGGTTGAGTTCCGACATATGTTTCGAGATTGAAAGTGTAAAAGGTTTTGGCATCAACCAGCGCAAACATCTTTATCCCATACTTCGCTGGTTTATTGGGTATATATTGCTTGAATGAGCAGAGTCCTCTAAAAGCCAATAATTGCTCGTCAACAGTCAGATACGCACTAGGGATGAAATTATTTTGAAAATTAGCCAAGAAAATTTCTAAAACATTTCTAATGGGTGCTAATTTGTCTAATTCCCTTCTTTCTGTTCGTGTATCGATATCATCAAATCTTAAACAACGGAGTAGAAATCTAAACCGTTTTTCGCTCATAGCGAGGTAACATGATTCGACTCCATTGCCTTTGGAATCATCCCATACTTTGCGAGCGTTTTTTCTTGAACTTCTCAGTGTTCCTATTAAAAACAAAATTCCTATCAAAGCTCTTATCTTTGTTTCATCAGTTAATCTAGCATCCCGTTCCCTACAAAATCGCTCTTTTATGTTCTAAATATATATATTCGTTGAACAAACTATTATTCGAATGATTGCGTCAGACAAAAAAAGTTTAAGACAGTCAATTGCAAGCATTGTATTGAGGGCATCACGTTTTGGTCCGGGTAAGTATATTAGAAGATTATGAGAACGCATTTTCACTTGTACATTACCACAATCCTTTCTCCACTTTGTTTTCATATCCTTACCTTTGTAAAATTTGCCATCACCAATTTTTTTATCGTCGCTTTGTGATTCATCTTCATCTGAGGTGAGTTCTAGTTCTGAGTCAGTCTCATGATCACTTCTTTCCACTATATTTTCATTTTCTTCTTCTTAATCTTCCTCATTTTCTTCTACTGGGCTCTCGTCTCCACTTGAATCCTCTTCAAACCAGCTTAACCATACAGCTGGGTCTATACTACTCTGTGTACGCCTTTTCTTAGAGTCATACATGTTTCTCTGAAACAAAGAAGGAAAATACTATAAAATTATGTATCAGAATAATGCATACATTTGTGCAAAAACACAAAATTGAATATTTGACAAATATGAATACATTTCTGAGAAGTACAATTCAAGAAAAAACAACACTTATCTAATTTATGACCAGTTTATTATATAAAAACACTACGTAGGTATTCGAAAAATAATTTCACACTGTTAGGCGCGTGGTCTACAATCGTAGACCAATCGTGTTTACACGTGTTTAAAAATTAGCACTTCACTAGCTCGCTGCAACGGATATACTGAACTTATAGATTACGGTGTTATTAATAGCTACTGAACGGCACAGCCTCATAGTATATCCCAACTCAAGACAATCGTCGTTCAAACAGATGTGGTCTACAGTCGTAGACCACGCACCTAACGTAGGGTTAAGTTGGTAAATAAACATTAGGTATAGCTTCTGGATTTAGTTTCCATTTTGTTTCCGGAAAACCCAACAATTTTTCTTTCAGCTGATAATCAGATTTAGTAAAATTCTTTAAGCATACACTTGCTGTAAAAACGTTCATTTTTTGTTTTTGCATGCATTTCTCAACAAAAATTTTGGCAAGGTTTTGTTTTCCGCGGGAATGTAAAGCACCGACACTTTGATGGATTTTTTGTTATTATTGCTATTGCAATCAACGATAACACAGTTTACCATTTTTAAAATATTGAAGGCATAATCTACTTCTAATTATATTTTAGAATTTTATGCCGAAAAGCTCATGTAGCTAATGTAGCAATATATTCACTTAGCGAACTGCATAACAAACGCAACGTAAAATAAAACATTTAACATTTTGTCGTTCGGCGATGTAGGCATAGAAGAGAGAGACAGTGTTATTCATGCGCGTGGCTTTATCTTGTTGTCCTATTATCATGGGCCATTTCTGCTTAAATGTAAAAGTACTCTGTTAGGAAACGCTTCTTAAGGCTTATCCTCGAAAATCCTAACGGTAAAATTCAGTGAGATATCTATTTCAAAAATATCTTTCTTTACGTAAACAAAATTCATTCACGAAGAATATTCTAAACGTCATCCCTTGTACTAGATTTTATATTTATACCTACTTAAAACCCCCTGTGGTGAAAAGTCTTGGGTCTATACAATAAAGCGATCGGGCGGTCTTCTATTCAGTGCGGTTATGAGGTAATTAGAATAATACGAGTATACCAGAGTAATATTATTTATTAAATAATTAATTCACAACTTAGCAAGGGTACATACAGGTAACAAATAATCGTCCTGTAAATGATTCATAACAATCAAATCGAAGACAAACTTTTATAAAATTTTTTTACAAAATAATGTATAACAAGATATTTTGAGGTCACAGTACCTATTGGTTTTTTTATGTCTTATATTTTCTTTTGGTTATTTTTGTTACTTTTTTTTACTGACAAATTGGCTTTTAACGTAGATTACAGTTTGATGATAAATATTCTGAAATGGAAAATGTTGAGATGTGGCGAATAAAAACATTAATGAAATTAAAATGAAAGGATTTACGTCTATTAGTGGTGCTCAAATGGTACGGACATGTCCAATGAATGAAAGACACTAGACTCCCGAAACAAGTACCTGTATGAACAACTACAGGAATCCAGAAGAGAGGACTACCGTAGAAAACACGGATGGAAGGAATAAAAAACTCAATGAGCTCGAAACAACTTAAAGAAGAATGAAACAAACGAATTGAATGAAAAATGGACGTCGGAAGACGTTTTATACGGATTATATCATATTATAGGTACATTATTATTATATCATATTATATATATTTATATAATATATTATATACACGATATTGAAGGAGGTTACAACATAGACAATCAACAAAATCTACATTGTCAACTACACAGTGAAGACCCAACAATAATAGAAGTGTCAAATGCCGTCCTAAAACTCAAAGAAAATAAAGCCACAGGAATCGATTAAATCTGTTGGGAAATGTATGAAAAGGTGGTGATCAACTCTTTGCAGTAATCCATAAACTAATACCTAGTACTTATATGGCAGAATAGATTGGTACCAGAAAAGTGGCTAAATGAAATAATGCGTTGCATAAAAATGGCGATCAACTGGATTGTAAGAACTATAGAGGCATTACTCTGTTAGCATCTGCGTATAAAATCTTCGGCAATGTATTGTTTGAAAGACTTAAACATTTTACATAGGATATTGTTGGTCAATCTCAATGAGGATTTACTGCTGGAAAGTCAACTACATAGCTAGCAAAGCCATAACTATAAACTAAGACTATATTTACCAAAACAATACTCTCAAATACTTGGAAATATATTTCAGAATTAAACAGGAAGATACATACACGGAACTGAAAGAAATTACAGCAGGGCTGCCACAAAGAAGTGTCTTTACCTTTTGTATACGTGTTATATTGTTGTTCTAGAAAATAATACAATTGCAACATTTACCGATGATACTGCTATCATAGCAATATGCAAAACCAGCGAGGAACCGACAGAAAAATTACACAGATGTTAATCAAATATATACTCCAGGGAAATAAGCAAAAAATAGACCATGTTCGTGACACTCAATAATCCAGGTCGCTGACAACTTTTTTAGTTATTATAGACCTTATAGGAAGAAAACCTACTTGTTTCCTGCCTTGAATTTGGAGCCGTTTTTTAATTATTAACAATTTAATGCAAAAAAGGCGATTTTTTCTATGATTATTAATGATACTAGGTATTAAAAAAATAGATTTTTGGAAGAAAATTATTTTTTCACGAATTGTTTAAACAAACTAGACCATTTATTAATTAATTAATATATAAACAAATTACATATTTGTAATGTACGTAGAAATTACATACAAATTAAAACAAAGTGATCAAAATCCATTGAGTAGATCCGGAGATAAAAAAAATTTTATTAGTTTAAAATTGTTTGTTCGGTATTTAAACGCCATGGATTTGTGGGTTCTTCCTAGTCACTATTTGAACTACATTTTTGAAAATTCGTAGAAAGTCCTCTAAAGGTACAATGTTTGTGCAAATTTTTTAACAAAAAATACAAATCCCATTCTTTAACATGGCGTCAATAAGGTTCCTTAATTATTATAATCAAATTAGCTGTGAATTCACAAAAAAACATGGCTAACTTTGGCCCAAATTAACCTAGGCCAAATTTTTTTATTTGAAAATTCGGGTGAAAATACTAGCTTTTCGAATGTAAAAAAAGATTTTTTCTAGGGACAATATTTTTAAAGTTATTCTAAATGTTTATAAACTACATAATTTCAAAAATTTGACATCAGGATTTTTGACTATAATAAATTATTCTTTTATTTTTATTTTTTTTAATACATATTGATAGTATAAGTCTTTTGTTTCATTTGTCACCCTCAGAATTACCCTATCTTTATTATTTTCTATCTCTGTTGTTATTGTAAAAAAAAGGTCTCTGAGATAAACAAATACAATAACTTTTAAACTAATTAATATATCGGTCCCAAATTTTGAGGGTTTGTTAAGTACCCCAATACCCAACTTTGGGTGGAACTCTAAAGTTTAAAGTTTAAGTTTACTGAAAGTTTTTAACAAATATCAATTGTCACTTATTTTGCAGTTTGCGAAGCAACAAATTGACTTTTCAACTTTCAAAAATCGGCATTTTGAAGCTTTGTCAATATTCTAAAAAATAAAATTTTGTAATTTTATGTCAATTATTTAGCTTTCTAATAGAGTGCAAAAAATAGAAAAAATCGCGTTTTTTGCATTTAATTGTTAATCATTAAAAAACGGCTCCGAACTTTAGGCAGGAAACAGATAGGTTTTCTTCTTATAGGTCTACAATAACTAAAAAAGTTGTCAGCTACCTGGATTATTGAGTGTCACGAGAAAATCCTTATTACCTTGGACTAATATGACTGGACAAGCAAGTGACGAAACAAACTTCATATATTATGTAAACTTTACTAACAAAAACGTTTAAAATAAATATTCCAATAACTATAAATAATCAAATTCCATATTCAAATACTGCAAAATATTTGGGTATTGTCCAATAAATATAAATAATCAAATTCCATATTCAAATACTGCAAAATATTTAGGTATTACTCTTTAATAAGCCCTAATAATATTGTTATTCAACATTATTTATGAGAGTGTATATTTCTTACCTACCTGTCGGCGAGAATCCAGAAGCTATCGACAAAGACAGCCTGTACTGACCGAGAGAGAGTAACATTTAGCAGAACTTTGAGATTTTTTAAAAAGTTTATATCAAATAGCTGCTTAGTGTTACACTTTATGTTAAAAATAAAAACAGATTCGGAAAGTAGGTCAAATTCTGTAGTGCCCTATTTAAAAAAAAAAATTTTTACGTTTATTTTAACCAAAAATATTTGAAAAAAAAAATATTGTTTAAACAATTTATTAATTTACAACCAAATAGTGCACTAGAACTTTTTAAGACCTTTCATATAAAAAAAGAATCATCTCAATATCTGCCATAGTTTTTGTGTTATTTGATATAAACTTTTACATTGGAATTTAGCTATGCCCAGAATCGCGAGGAACGGTCTTAAAGAATAATAACGATAATTTTTCGTATTAGTAATATCGATCGTATATTGCTGTTATATTAACCGATATATTATATTCTTCATCAAATTACGTATCTAACTTTAAAAAAGTTATAATTACCGATTTACTATACATAGGAAATTGAAAAATATCATTATATAGAAAAGATTTTAAAAAACTTTTTCCGATAAGTTCTTATCGTCCATAAATTTATTTTAAAATGGTTAAAAATATAATGTTTTTTCCCTATTTCGTTTTTACAATGAGTAATTACCTTTGACTACCTTTTACAGTGCATACATAACCACTGGTGTGATTACATATACTCATTTGTATTATACTTGTTTTTATTTTTTTTTTTTGATAGATAGCGTGACGTACGAGTATTCATTATTAGATTGTTAGGGTTCCATTAATCATTTCGTGTTCGAGTTGATTGCTTTTCAAAATGAATGTCACGTATATTTTATCGTGATCAATGCCTCCCTTTATATGCCCCTGTACAGTAACACATGACACATTCGAAAAATATTATTGTGTACTAATAGTCGTCTTTACTGGACGGACAATTCCACGGTCAGACGTTCGTGTTTTTCGTCGAAATACAGTTATTTATTGTTTGAATGATGTGACATTATTTTATTACTGCTGTCCAGTTTATTTAATACATCAACGCCCATCGTTTATTTCAAGTATTAAAGGACATATCGAGCTAACCTATAAGTAGACAAACAAACAAGCCAGATGGAACACAAAGACGGCCTGGCAAAGTAATAGAGAAAGAATAAAATTCATTAAAATAAAATACCTACACAGATTCCAGAGTTTTAGTGTATTAGTATCGTAGAAAATGTGTTAATTAGTCCAGTAAATGAACGTGAAATACGGCGATACCCTGTATTTAAATTTGGATTTATTTCTACTTACCCTCCACTTCCATTTTGGACTTATGCCGTTGTTTGTATTTTAATTTTTAGGGATAAAAACTACCCCTATTATTATTTAATTATACAGTGACATTAAATTTTCAACTTAAAAAACAACACTTATTAGTTTGTAAGGATGAGTGAAAGTATGTCTGTGCCTTAGTAGAAAATTATGTGTATTTTGTGTAAAACCTATTGAAATCGCTGGTTAACCCTTTCGTAACAGGAAACTGATATCAATAGTGGGGATTACAAGCATCGATTCTTACTAGCTCCGATACGGGTCGATACTTGTTCATTTTGCGTCAGTGAAGTCATAACTTCTTAGGCATACGCATTGTATTTGCACGTTTTTTACAATAAGTTTCGTAAAAAGGGTTTATCTAAAGAAGAATTATTAGAACTTGCTTTTAACAGTAAGTCAGACAAAAACTTTGATGCTGAATCAGAGAAGAGCTACGGGTGGGAAAATATTTGCAAACCGACTTGCAGTGATAGTGAGAAAAACCATGACAGTTCAGAAAGTGACACCAAACTCGTTGTTCCTGATATTCCACAACCCAAAAGACGAAAAACAAAACAAAAAGAATCGGATCCTTTCGAGTGGCAAGAAAAAAATATTGCTCCTACAATACATAATTTTTCAAACGATGCCTCTGGATGTGGTATTGAAGCATTGTCGGACGCTTCATCTGTCCTACAAGTGTTTGAAGCCTTTTTTACACAAGAGATAATGGAAAAACTCGTTGAACAAACCAATTCTGGCATGCCTGGCCCTTCTCACATGAAAAACTAGCAAAACACAGATATTGATGAGATGTATGTGTTTATTGCCGTATCTTTGCTCATGCCACAACTAAAAAATCAAAGACTGTGTGATTATTGGACCAAAGATGCTTTACTAGAAACACCAACATTTCAACAGTGTATGCCTCGAGATAGATATTTTCAGCTATTGAGAAATATCCACTTTTCGGATAACAATAACTGTAACTTAAATGACCGTCTTGTGAAAATTAGAAGCATAAGTAACTATTTTATGAATATTTTCAAGAAAAACTTCTACCATTTGAAAATATTTCCATAGGTGAAAGCCTTATGTTATTTAAAGGACGTATCTCGTTTCGCAAATATCTTCCGAAAGGCATCGTTTTGGAATTAAGTTTTTTGTTGCCGTTGATTGTGAAACCGGTTATATATTAGATTTCATAATATATACCGGAGCGGATACAGATATAACTCAGTATTCTAAGAATCTTGGTATATCTGGAAATATCGTTATGACGCCGACCGAGCCATATTGGAATAATGGCCACAAAATTTACATGGACAACTGGTACAGCAGTCCATTACTGGCTGAAGCTTTATTCGAAAAAAAGACTAATCGTTGCGAAACTGTAAAGCAGAATCAAAAAATTATGCCAAAATTTAAAAAAAATCTGGAAAAAGGTTCTATACAATACTTTTCTAGTGACAAATCTTTGGCACTCAAATGGAAAGATAAAAGAGACGTTGTAATATTGACAACCATGCACGAAGCTAATATATCTAAAACCAAAAATAGCAGAAACCAAGAAGTTGAAAAACCTGAATTTATTATCGCGTACAATATGAATATGGGTGGAGTCGACAGAACGGACATGTTTCTAAGTTCTACTGAATCCGTAAGGAAAAAGGTGAAATGGTAAAAAAAGGTCTTTTTTCATATACTTGACCTGGTTGTACTAAATTCACATGCTATTTACAAAGTCAAAACTGGGAAAAACATTCCTCTATTGGATTTCCAAAGGGATTTGGTAAAACAAATTTTACAAAAATATAAACAAAGTACTCCTCGACTATCACGAAGTAACATACCGAATGCTGGTGATCATCCATTACGGTTGGTAGAAAGACATTTTCCCATGCTGTATCCGTTACGAGAAAACATTCCACCTTTGTCAAAAAGATGTGTCGTGTGTGCCAAACGCAAAATTAGAAAAGACACAAGGTACTTGTGTCAAAAGTGTAATGTGCCTTTGTGTGTAGTAAGTTGTTTTGAACGATATCATACAATTTTAAAATTTTGAGTTCTGTATTGTTGAATTTGTTTCAAAATTAGAATTAATGTTTTTTTGTTCACATTTTTTTGGTTATTTTGCTTCTTTATGAATTTTTAATTCAAATAAAAATTAATTTTTTAGTAACTAACTTGTTTCTTTTTCTAATAACGCCAATACGAACAAAAAATAAATAAAAATGAATATATGTAATTACCACCATAATTACTGATTGTGACCGGGAAGCGGATTAATCAGCAAATGTTGACTTTGCCCGTACTGGGAAACTACTACAATTCACCTGATGCCGAATCAAAAGGGTTAAATGATTAGAATAATAACGAAAAAAAACGCAAAATTTGGATTGCGAATAACTTAGCAATTAATTGAAAAATCACGAAAATACCTGACCTAACTTAATAATGTTATCTGTTTAAAGGAAAATAACTTACCGTTTAAGTATAGTGTATTAAATTCAGGTAGGTAAAATAGTGGCTGAGCCCCTTGGTGCTCAGCCACTATCTCAGCTCAACAATACGCGTCTCCGATAAACTGGAGATGTTTACACGCCGATATATCGTTCAGATCTGTGTTTTTTTTTGGTATGAGATAGACAAAAATCATGATACTTATAATATTATGGCACAAATCCTCTGACTACTCTTTTTAGGTGGTCCGTGGGTTAGTGGGGCCAGTGCATCGCCATAAATCAACGCTATTGTATTGCGCCTTTTAAAGCGTTTTTTGTGCTTTCGAGACAGTTAACAACTAACTTAAAGACAAGTGAATTTCTTTAAACTTAACAAGTTCATTGCGCAAGGCGAGGATCCGCGTCCAGGCCGTTCATTCCTCGGTGATAACGGCGCGGATCTGCGCTTTAAACATGACTTTTGTTTATAGTATGATATTTTATTAGCACGAGAGTTGTGCGTTTATTTGCTACATTAGCATCTAAGGGTAGTATCAGGTAACGGAAGTTATGGCATAGTTGTCACTTTTGTTGTTTCCTTTTATTCTGACACGTGTTTGACTATTGCCATGATGGAGAACGCAGAGCCAGGTTGTTCTCAGCCAAAACCTAAAAAATATCCGTTAAAAACCCTAAAAAGTTAACAGAAGAAGAACTTGAATACTTTTTAACACAATCAGATAGTGAAAATGAATATATTTCATTCCATCTATAGACGATGAGGATGGGGATGAGTTGGGTAAGTTGGAAACAAGTGAGTTTAAAAAGTGTTAAATTTTGTAGGACTGTAGGATTTTGGGTCTTAACGTGGTTTACCAGGTTTAAGGATAGGTATTGTGTGAACATTATTCCAAGTATGTGGAAACACTCCTTTAAGCCATATTTTGCTATATATGTTTAGTAAATAGGCAGTTCCATTTTTAGTCAAATTTTTAAGGAAAATAATAGGAATATCATCTGCACCAGGACCAGAGTTTTTAATAGAATATATATATTTAGTTAAATTTTCTTCTAGTATTGGTGCATTATTGGTAGGTTATAGCTTTTATCATAATTAAATTCTTGTAATTCTTCTTTGATTTTAAATTGTTAAAACTCTTGAGAACAGTTTTCATTACTTGAATATGACTCGTAGGATGAAGATAATACATTGGCTATTCCAGATCTAGATGTATGAATTTTGTTATTATATTCTAAAAAACTTATTGATGAGTTTGTGTGGCGTCTCGAAATTTTCTTAATTTTGTTTCCACACTATTGCTGCTGTGGTAGAACTGTTTATTGTTGATAAAATTTTTTCCACGATTCCTTTTTTGCTTCTTTTACCACTTTTCTACAAGTAGGCCTTAACTTTTTATACTCTAGAAGATTTTCTTGTGTTTGTTGTTTTTTGGAATTATTAAATGCTCTGTGAGTCTTCTTTATAGCATCCTGACAGTGATTGCTCAACCACGGTACTCCAATACGATTATTCACTATTTTGTTTTTTTCGATAATATGATCTGCTGCGGAAAGTATGTGGGGGGAAAATTTATTTACTAAGTCGTTTGTATTTTCTTGCGTGGATGGATCCGAAAAAGAATTCAATTGATTCTCCACAAATTGTGTGAACAGTGACCAATCCTCTATTTCTGTATAATATCTAGTGTATGGTTGAATTTTTCGTTTGTTTTCAAAATTTATTACTATGGGAAAATAATCGCTTCCATACAATTGCGTACTAGCTTCCCAAGTTATGTTTTGTACTAAAGAAGAGTCTACGAGCGAGATAACTTAATATAAATAGTGTTTTCAGTAAAAGAATTAAATCTTGTTAGAAATCCATCGTTAAGTAGGATAATATTGTTGTTATTAATGACAGTTTCTATTATGTGTCCTATTTTGTTATATCTATTAAATTCCCAAAGTGGATTGTGTCCATTTAGATCTCCTATTATAATTTTGGGCCATGGAATTTAATCTATAATATAATGTATCTCTTTTATACTTTGTATATCATATTCAGTGGAAAATAAATGTTTCAGTTAATCATTTTTGGAGTTATTATGGTTACTGCTACTGCTTCAAGGTTGGTCTTTAAAGGTATTTGTCTAGATTCCAATGAGTTATTAACATAATTAGAAACCCCCCACTGACATTTTTAAAATCACGTTTGTTTTTATGATAACCTGTAAATGCATTTAAATTTGCTAATTTTTGGTCAGTGTAATTCGTTTCTTGGAGACATATTATTGTAGGTGAGTGTTTAGTAATTATTAATTTAAACATTTCTAGTTGTGTATATGTATATGTATATAACCGTTTATGTTCCACTGAAGAATTAACATTTTTGTTCTATATGTTAATTTTTATTCTCGTACTTGTTCACTGTCTAATTCAGAGGAGGAATTTGTATCCAGCAATTTGGATATTTTGCTCTTAATCTTTGTGCAACGTGTTTTCATTATTTTTTCAATAAACAAATGGTAGATGTTGTCTAATAATTTTAGTAAACCCTCAATATATTTTATAAAAGTTTGAGCAACACTCAACGGGTCGGGTCCAACATACGCATCTTTAAAAAAGTATATCGTTTCTTGGTAATTAAGAACACTTTCGTTTGTGTCGTCTTTAAAAAATACTTTGTTAGCTGCATCAATTTCTGTATATCAATAGGATTTATTGTTGAAATAGTTCTCTTCTTTTTTGAACGTGTATCGTTAGCAGGCCGCATAAAGCACTCAGGAGTTTAAGGTGGTGTAACTGTTTCGGAGAAAGCTCTTTTACTCTGTGTTTGCAGTGTAGGTTCTGTGCTAATTGGTATAGTGATCAATGATTCATTAGTTTCTGATCCAGTTTCATTAACGTTTAGTTAAAATAATTTGGTTCTGAATGGTTTTGTGCTGAGGATTGTGTTACGTCGGTTATAATGTCTGCTATAGTCACTGTGTTATTTATTATTGAACTGGAGTTATTATTTTTTTGAGGACAATTTGAGTCGATCTGGTCAATATTTTTACAAATATAATAGGAGTGTTGGTCTACAGATATAAAAATTCTATAGTTTCTAATGTCATGGCAAATTAACAAGGATTCAGGAAGTATTAGGTCTACTAAAGGTAAAATATTTATACCTATCTACGGAAACGTAGTATGTAAAATTCGGGACGAGATGTGCCAATTCTAACGAATAATAAGGGAGACATTAAGTTTAAAACCTAGTTGCTGTAGTTCTGATTCTGAGAATATTATGTGGAATTGTTGAGCATACATTGGATAATATTAGCCGTTCACTTCTTCTTCTTATGGTGCCGTGCACCTATAGTGCGTTGGCGAATTATCTTAAGGTCAGACGTCTGTCTTTTGCGGCATTCAAAAGTTCGCCTGTGTTAGTTACGCCTGTCCAGTTCTTTATATTTCGCAGCCACGACATTTGTTTGCGACCTACTCCTCTCTTGCCCTCAATCTTTCCTTGGATAATTAGTTGAGGGATTGCGTATTTTTTCCCTCTTAGGATGTGGCCCAGGTATCCAATCTTTCGTGCCTTGATCAAGCTGAGCAATTCTCTCTCAGTATTTGCTCTTCTTAGGACTTCCTCGTTTCTCACCCTATCTGTCCATGGTATGCGGAACATTCTTCGCAAGGTCCACATTTCGAAGGCTTCCAACTTGTTAATGGAAGATATTTTCAACGTCCATGTCTCCATGCCGTATAACAATATGGACCATACATAGCACTTAACCATTCTGTAACGGAAATTGAAGGAAAGATTGCGGTTACAAAGTACCGGTTTAAATTTAAGAAAAGCTTGTCTTGCTTGTTCGGTACGGCATTTTATTTCTTGTTGAGGATCCCATTGGTCATTCACCATCATTCCCAAGTATTTGAATGTTTTCACTTGCTCGATTAGAGCATTATCTACGTGCAGTTGTACTCTGAAAAATGCGCCCTTTCTTATTGTCATGCATTTTGTTTTTCCAGCATTTATCTTCAGGCCATATGTTTTTCCTGTGGTGTTTATTTAATTTAGTATCAACTGCATATCATGTTCGTTATCTGTGATTATTGCGGTGTCGTCAGCATAACGAATGTTATTTATCGGGTACCCGTTGACCTTTATACCACAATCAGTGCCTTCAAGTGCCTCTGCACAAACATTCTCCACATAGAGGTTGAACAGCATAGGAGACAAAATACATCCCTGTCGCACCCCTCGTAAAATTTCGAATTCCTCTGTGTTTGTTGATTTGTTCAGCCTCACACGTGCCTTTTGATTCCAATAGAGATTCTGGATAACTCTTATATCTTTCTCATCAATATCAGCATTGTGTAGCATTTTTATTATTTCATCGTGTTTTACGGTGTCAAAAGCTTTTTCGTAGTCGAGGAATGTGATGACTATATCTTTTCGTTGGTCCATTCACTAACGACATAGTCGTTCACTAGAAGTAATTAATCTTCTTTCTTGTATTATTTGATTGTTTACTATGATTTTTCCTTGATGAACATTGATCAGTTTGTCAACCAATTCTTCCTTAGATAAATAAATACAAATCTTGTTGTTAGCTATACGTTACGAAAACAATTTATCTTTTAAAGTAATAACTGATCCTAGTGATAGAAGGTAATCTTCTAATTTTACATTTTCTAATGAACTAAATACAATAGCTTGCTTTTTGGATGCGAAAATTAAGGGAACTGGTTACTGATGAGTACGATTTTTAAAGTGTTGGTGGTGAAATACAGCTCATTTTCTGAGCTAATTCGGAATTAATATCATCCATTTAAATAAACTTTGAGACTAGTCATTACATCTGAA
Source organism: Diabrotica undecimpunctata (assembly GCF_040954645.1). Taxonomy (NCBI): domain Eukaryota; kingdom Metazoa; phylum Arthropoda; class Insecta; order Coleoptera; family Chrysomelidae; genus Diabrotica; species Diabrotica undecimpunctata. The sequence goes on along the minus strand of NC_092810.1, from coordinate 41,800,083 downwards.
TGCGGTCCTGTATCAAAACAATAACAAGGCAATTAAGCCGGTGCAAAAACAAAAAAGATAAGAAATTCTTTGTTGTATTTGAAATATTTGGTGGTTCTTCTTATGTTGTCAAATATATATTTTTGTTTATTACTAATATAATTGATGTAATATAAGCTGACTTACAGAGTCTCTCTTACTCCTACTTAGGAACTTCACTAACTCACTCTTGTAATTTTTTTAACGGGTATATTTAACTTAAAATTCACCTAACTTAATAGCCGATATTTTCTCACTATACTGGTTAACTTCCAGGTTTTAACAATTTATTTGTTAACACAGGGATACTTACAAGAATATTTAAACAACTGATAACCATTTGAAAATTGAATTGAAAACCATGTGAAAATTTTCAATAATTACCATTAATTATAAAGTTAGACCACCATTACACTACAATTATTGCATACTTTTCTTCTGCACTGCAAGCAAATGAGATCGCTACATTTTATGCATTTGTATGATGTTTTTTTCTCTTTCTGAGGTGGGCAGATAGAATATGTTTTGCCTTTCTGAAGTTTGTCAGATGGAAGTTCTTCGCTGGGATTTTCTAAGTCTTTAGGAATGACTTCAAGTTTAAGTAACCTTAAATCTCTAGGAAAATTTATAATTAATAGACATCTCCTTAGATGTGGTTTTATGCGTGTGATAGCCAAACCTTGAATAAAGTGGATCCTTTTCATCGATAAATTTTGACGAAAACACAAATTTAATATGAAACTATTGACACAACTTATATTAATTAAAATATAAAATATTACTAACAGTCTTCTCCAGGTTTTTCTATTAGATGAATATAAAGCAGTTTTCATATCCAAAATGTCTACACCACTTTTTGTTTTGTTATAATAACAGACAATTTCCGGTTTATTGTTATCAGGGCCTGTCTCAATCCTATTATGCATGGACGATACAAGCACAAAGGTTATTTTTTTAGCAAATTCATAAAGAGTTGATCCCACCTGTCCAGATTTATTTACTTTGAACTCTAATGGTATAATAATTGTATTCATCTCAATAGTGCCGACATCTCTTATAGTCCAGTTACTGTGGCATTTTCCCTTTAAATTTTTTATAACTGCACCGATTTATCTGAAATTTTTACAGTGGGTAGTAAATTACTCAAAAAACATAAGTTATATAGTGTCGATGTGTGCTTCTACCCCTGGGGTGGTTGGCACCCCATCTAGGAGGTTGAACTTTTTACACTCAAAATAACCCCGGGAATTGATATAGAATCAAATTATAAACAAAAAATGTCATATAAATTTTTTTCGCTAAATTAATACTCTTTGAGTTATACGCACTTGAAAAAGTAAACTTTTCGCAAAAAAGAACATGTTTTCCAATGATTTTGAACGAATAACTCAAAAACAAAGCGTTTTATTGAAAAATCTATAATAAGCAAAAAAAAGCTTATAAAAAACAAAGAGAATGTTTTTTTATTAAGTTTTATAAGTGCAATACTAAGCGATTTATAATTGTTTGAAGATGACTTTTTGTTTTTGGGATACTATACTCGATGCATTTAACATCAAATATCGAAAAAAGGACATCTTTTTTGATAAAAACTCATACAACACTTTTTAAAGAGCTAGAAAAAACCTTTAAAAATGAGCTATGTTAAAAGCCATTTCGATTAAAATAAAGTGAAATACGAAGGAAAGAATTTGAATTACTCTAGCGTTAAAAAAAAAACTAGCAGTATAAGTAACATTATTTCGATCAGAATTGGAATTAAACGTATATCTTCTACAATTCATTTTATTTTAGTGTTATTTATAAGTTTTAAAAGTTTAGCCTGTTTAAAATGCGTATTTTTTGAAAAAATCTTTTTTTTAATTATCTAAAAATTTACATTTTTTCAAAATAAATCTAAAACTATAAGAGATACGTGAAAAATGGTTCTATACCAATATGTAGTTTTTTTAACAAAAATTTTGATTTTTTTATTTTTGTTGTAGCTCGAAAAATAATAGAGATATAGCCAATTGAAGTTTGAGATACAGCGGCTGACACACCTGTAATCAGCACTTTGGCCCTTTACTATTTAAAAAGAAAGAATTTTAACATATTTTAATCTACTTAGTCTTGGAGCTTTTGAAATTACCTTCAAAATATTCTTTTAATGGACACTGTAGCTTAAAAATTAACGGAGTTATTTTAAAAAAATTTTGGAGCATGTTATTTATATTTTGGAGCATCAACTTATTTTCTGTATATATAAATGCTTTATTCAAGTATATTCGAAAACTGGTAACAGACATACTAACACTCACACAAATATGTATATAATACATACATACATACATATATATGTTATGTATATAATATAGGCACCTATTTGCTTCAGAGAACTAACGAACACAGAGAACCGACACTCCTTTGAAGTTGCGTGGGCAAGCCGCCAATGAGTGCCAATGACAGGAGTACTTCAGATCTCGAAGACATTTTAGAAGCTGGGAGATACTGTACAATTTTGCTGTATGGCCTTGCCAAAGACACCCACATGAACAAAATGAATAAGGTCGAAGATTATTCATCATTACTTTAACAAATGCGATACGAATGGTTTATTAAAGCCACAACTAAAAATAGTGCAGTTAAATTATCATCTCTTGTACCAACTGTAAGTGCCCTGAATGAGCATATCAAAAGAGTTTATTTACAAACTCAGATATGGCTTGGAAACAAAGAGATTGATATAACGGATTGGGGATGGTTCAAGAGTGATGATATTTTACAACCAATAAAAATGACAAGTTCACCTGCACCAGAAGAACTATTGAAACTGATTTTTTGCAATTGCAAAAAGGGTTGCGGCTCAGCGTGTGGCTGTCGTACACTAGGTCTATTTTGCAATGCTACGTGTGGAACATGCTCTGGCGACAATTGTCAAAACTGTCCTGCAATAGACGAAGAGGTGGAGTTAGAACACGACGAGAATGACGCTTCAGACAATGAATAATTTGATATATTATTTTTAAGTGTTGAAAATAAGCAACCAATCAAAAAATATTTTATTGATAAGAAAGGAATTTTTGAATATAAATGTACATTAAAAACTTTTGAAGTTGAAGATTTTTTTATATATTTTGACATAGGGGTAGTTTTTAAGGGTTGAAGTGTTGCAATTAACCAAAATTATTTTATATAAGCAGAGAATTACATTGTAGATGATATAAATGCACTACAAAAGCGTTTGAATCTGTTAAACGATTTTTTACAATTATTTTTATTAAAATGGGTGGTTTTTAAGATTATTTAAGGGTTGAAAATGTACACAATATCCATTAATATAATTGACAATATTTCAATTACCTAATTTAACACGATTTAAATCCATAAAATGCTTTAATATAAATTTTTTTCATTATTTTCAATAAGGGGTGATTTTACCCCTTAAAAATAAAAAGCTCACCTATCGCATATATAACTTTTGAAGAGGGAGGTAAGATAAGCCTAATTCCAAATTATTAGCAAAATCGATTCAGTTATAAAAAATTTAGAGGTATTGACCTCTTTTCCTCCACAGTGACTGGAGTATTAGAGATCTTTTTTAAAGTTATTCTACCAGCTCCAATCAAGTAAACTAATTGTTGGCGGTAATATTACGGTTCGATTCTTCAAGCGATTTACATAGGCGTAAAACTGATTGTGTGGGTTTCCAACGCCTAAGTTTTTCTTTGGTAAGTCCAGTTCTTCGGGAGTCAGCCAAGCATTTAATGCTTATGCCATATTTAGCTGATTTGTTTGGTATGTACATCCGAAATCCACCCACTCTTAAATCCTATTCTTATCATTTTTCACTTAAAACTCCTACTAACAAACAAACTGTTGACAAATAAAATAATCAAATCTGGACACAGATCCACACCTCATTAAAGCTAAGGCCCCTCAGGTAATCAGGCTAAGGCCCCTCAGGCATGCCCTTCAGGTAAAACCCTTCAGGAAACAGCCCTTCAGGACCAAATTGTCCTAGGCAACCGCGAAATCTGAGCATCGAGGCCATGTACAACAAATACGGGCTTGATGGCCAGACCCATCGATCACTCAGTCGGCAAGGAGACCAAAACTAGTTTTGCCAAATTGGCGACTGTTTGATCGAGCACACAACTTCCGAACAGGGGGCCGTCAGCCTGCTGCTGACCCCATGATCGGACACACATTTTTTCGGGACACAGAGCCCAAAATGTCATGCAAAAAAATTAAGGTCAGTAAACTAAATAGGCAGAAAAGCTACACTAAGCTACCCTTACAGTCAGGTGGCCTAACCACAAGTCAAGAAAAACGGAGGGTGTTGTTTTTTCAAAATCGCCTGACGTAATAGTTCATAGCCTCTGCGTATGTCAGACGTAGAGGAGGGGTGGAGGAAGGAAAAACCTGGGGGTCAGATAGGTACCGAGCCAAAACGACTAGCTCTTTTGGAACGTGACCGGTCTGATCTTCGGACATGGGGGTCCCACTGACTAGCAGTGACACACTTATGTTCCTAGGGGTTGGGATGAACCCATGTGTGTGTGTGTGTGTGTGTGTGTGTGTGTGTGTGTGAAAATCCACATTTACACCTAAAAGCGACAAGGATTTCATCCACTGCTTCATTACCACTAGGACAGTGCATTTCTTTAGAGTTTTAAAAAAAATCATTGAATATTTCGGAGATCGGGGCAGCACGGTCGATTTTCTTTCTCTCCCCTGAAGTTGTGGCACCATCAAACCTAAGAGCATTCACTAACATTTTTAAGCGATTAACGGGCATGGTTTCAAGTTTTATTCTGTCAAATTGGTTAAATTATATTGAATATTGTCAAACACATTTCAATCTTAGTATTTAATTTTCTCCTCAAAATGCTTAGTATTTCTCTCATTAATCAATATTTTTTAGTCTTTTCATAATAGTTATATTTACCACAAATTAACCTAAATATTTTCGTGATCAAAATAGATAATATCAGCATTGTATAGAGTTAAATTCATGATCCATTTGGGGAAGCCGACTTGATTTAATCTATGTAAGTGGCTTTATAACGGAAAATCTCCCTGGGAAGAAGTTTATAACTAATAAAACTATTATAAATTACAATTTATGCTCTATCAAGTTGAATGCGACGGTTTAAATTGAGTTCACTAATGCATATTGTTTCTGAAGTCGCTCGAATAATGGTTTTCCACAGAATTATAATATACAAAATTTTCTCTAACTTCCCTACGTGTTTCATCTTCAGTTTATGCGAACAGCGCAAAACTTATGCCGGGACATCTCATAACATGCGATCGCTCTATAATGAGATCGGTTGAAATTTGTAAAATATAATAACCGTGAAACAATCGTCGATGTACGTCATATGCTCTGTTGCCTTATTTCGTGTAAGCTTGGTTCCATACAAAGATTTTATTGGTAATTATATTATTGAATTGTGTTATGATTGGTTATAAAACTGGTTATAAAACGTGACGTCATCGTTATAGTTGACTCAAAAATCTCAAAAAGTCAGTTTTGGAGAATCGCTGAACTTTTGCGTAAAGTCGTCTTATGAAATGGAACTACGTACACAAACCAGCGTAATTCTAGTTTGGCAATAGATTTGTTAGGAAAGCTCGACTTTTTAATTATATTTGAAAACGGACAGGGTTTCTCTAACACCGTCCAAGTTTAGCCGAACGAATATTTCGGCTGGGCACAAGTAATAAGATATAATTATTTCGGATTAATCCTTCGACTTTTTGTTATATTTCCATTAAGGGGTGGTTCTTTTTGTTGTGTGTATTTAAATAAAGTACTTCACACTCAGTAGAGATGTATTTTAATTATAAACAGTATACCTTTAAGTTGTTTGATAGATAATACAGTTACCATTTATTTGCTCTCTGCTTTATATAAGAAATATTATCACTTACAATTATTGTTAACACGTGATCGTATGATTCACCGTGCGGCAGTTGAATCTTAAGAGCGGTGTCTTCTCGGGTCGGCAGTTAAACGTAAAGAGGAAGAAATTCTCTGTGCAATCTTTAGCAGAGTCAAATTTTAGACCGCGCGATGCTGCAGTGAGGAGCAAGACGTGGGAGCGCTGTTGCCAGTTTGGATTAAATCCAAACAATATTTTTTATCGATCATCAAATTTGCAGCTAATATTATAGGATCAACAAATATCGGAAAGAGTTAAAAATTAAATTTTTAAAATAATAAACTCTAAACTAATAAAAACAAATTATGTTGCGGATATTTATCTCTAAGATAAACGTAAAATTTATTTCGGAACACACCAATATATAATTAATTGTCAAAGAAATTACACTAATATTTTAATATCTATTTTGATTGTACAATAATTTGTGGGGATAGAAATAAATTAAATTATGTAGGAAAAATTTAATAACAAATAAAAGAATCTTCTTCTTATGGTGCCGTGCACCTATAGTGCGTTGGCGAATTATCTTAAGGTCAGACGTCTGTCTTTTGCGACATGCAAAAGTTTGCCAGTGTTAGTTACGCCTGTCCAGTTCTTTATATTTCGCAACCACGACATTTGTTTGCGACCTACTCCTCTCTTGCCCTCAATCTTTCCTTGGATAATTAGTTGAGGGATTGCGTATTTTCCCCTCTCAGGATGTGGCCCAGGTATCCAATCTTTCTTGCCTTGATCAAGCTGAGCAATTCTCTCTCAGTATTTGCTCTTCTTAGGACTTCCTCGTTTCTCACCCTATCTGTCCATGGTATGCGGAACATTCTTCGCAAGGTCCACATTTCGAAGGCTTCCAACTTGTTAATGGAAGATATTTTCAACGTCCATGTCTCCATGCCGTATAACAATATGGACCATACATAGCACTTAACCATTCTGTAACGGAGATTGGAGGAAAGATTGCGGTTACAAAGTAGCGGTTTAAATTTAAGAAAAGCATTTTATTTCTTGTTGAGGATCCCATTGGTCATTCACCATCATTCCCAAGTATTTGAATGTTTTCACTTGCTCGATTGGAGCATTATCTACGTGCAGTTGTACTCTGAAGAGTTTCTTATTGTCATGCATTTTGTTTTTCCAGCATTTATCGTCAGGCCATATGATTTTCCTGTGGTGTTTATTTTATTTAGTATCAACTGCATATCATGTTCGTTATCTGTGATTATTGCGGTGTCGTCAGCGTAACGAATGTTATTTATCGGGTACCCGTTGACCTTTATACCACAATCAGTGCCTTCAAGTGCCTCTGCAAAAACATTCTCCACCTAGAGGTTGAACAACATAGGAGACAAAATATAAAAGAACTAAAATGAAGATAATTAAGAAAAAAAAGAAATAAAAAATAAAAAAATAATACATGTATATTAATAATTCTTCTGAGGATTCTCCATAACATTAAAATATTATATGAGGTTAGCTCAAACATCTTTAACTTTAGAAAGTTCAATAATGTCTTCATATAGCAATTCATCTTCAAAATTGTCTTTATTTTGATCTCTCGCTAGGTTATAGAATGTTGCTGTAGATTAGAACGGTTAAATCTTTTTAACTTTGCACCAACTTTCATTGGAAAAAATACTGCCTAAACCTTCTCTTCCATACATAAAAAATTGTGTTACCTATTTGGTTTTAATATGGAATTCATTACAGAAATTGTCTTCATAGATTGTTTAGTGTACTCCTTAAAATGGCTTTACTGTATAATCATAATCTCCGATTAACAACCCATTTTCATTATCTCCGTTTAAACTTCTTATCAAGAATACAGAATTAGATATAGCTATATATTTTTTATTTTGGAATCCTATACTGCTATTATTTAATCAATAGCAGCAATATTTCTTGGAAAACGTTTTTTAATCAATTTTTTAATTATCAAGATTATAAAGACATTGAATGCCTAAACTAAGTGAAGAAAATGAGATAGAATAAGTAAGTTTATAATCTTTTATTAACCACTATTTACAATATAAAATTAATGGGAAAAACCCCGTAGTTGGCTGTATACCATCGTTTAAAAAAACACAGAAGTTAAAACACTTGTATTGTGGAATAAAAACATATAGTTAAAACTTTATAAAAAGTGTCGTCAAAATTTAAATACTGGCATAACGTTTTCAATCTGAGCAGATCATCCTCAGTGCCTTATGTAATTGTAGCTAACAATAAAGTTAAATGTGTGACCTCCTATATTGGTTTACATCATTCCTAATGTTACATTTTGTTTATGTTGTGACTCTAGGTCGATGACAATGGATAAACTATTTAAATTACTTTAGGGACTACATGTCTCCCTGCTCGATTTTAAACGCGTGGTACTTGTTTAAAAAACAAGTACCACGGCTAAAACTCATACCTATACGGCCATGCCTCCCTCCAATAACCTGCTAACTTAGCCCGTCCCTGTCTCATCATAGTAACTACTTCGACTCTACTAAGTTTATTTCTACCCAACCACTTCTAATCTAATTTGTCTTAACACCGAATATTTCAAAATATTCGGTTATACATTGAGCAAAACCTTCTTTCATCATTTCTTCCAGGTCAATCATTCAAATATAGAACTCCACATCTTACTTTATACTGCCATTGAATGTCACCAAAATTTTCCATTTTCAGTAGATAATGCATGCTTACTTCTTCTCGCAGTTATTTGTAGTGTCCACAAAAATTTAATTCTAGCGCCCTATTCTCAGCTTGAGACTGTATCTCCGCCTTCTTGTTTTCTATCATACTCTCAATCATACTAAGCCAGCTGTATCTCCATTTCCATTCACAACTTACCTTAAAACCAAATTTTTCTCTCGTGCTCACCTAATCTTTCCACTAGCCACACCTTGCTCCCATCCTTTCTTTTAAAAGAAATTTTGGCAACCTATCATTCGAATATCCTTGAATTTTTTTAACATATTTTTTATGTAAATTTATTGTATATAGACTGACTCAAGCAACACCTGTCTTCAAATCTAACATAAAGTTAGGGTAATACCCTGGACAAAAAAACATTTTTTTTTGTATAAAATCTTTTGATTATTTCTACCTCATCATACTCAAAAATACCCCATACCTGAGTCCCATAAGTCAAAATTGATCTTACAACCGACTCGTATACTGTTACTTTAGACAAAAAGGGTATATCAACCTAAGACACTAAACTACTCCAAGCCATGTAAATCGCCACTTTTGCCAAATTCTGGCGCTTTTTTAGATGAGCTTTAAATGACAACTTGGGTGTTACTATCATTTCCAAATAATTATAGTTATTCACTACCTCTAATACTCGATCATTTAGTTTCCAAGATTCCCTGATCACACGATCTCCTCTTCTAAATACAAGAATTTTGGATTTATCTAAATTTATTTTCAGATTCCACATCCTGCAGTATTTTTCCAGTTCATTAATCATCCGCTTTAGCATCTTCGGATTGATTGCCATGAAAACCAAATCATCTGTATATAATAAAAGCTTTATAATTAAACCATTTGTCTCCAAACCGCCTCCCAATGCTTCATGTAGGTCATACAAGAAAAGTGCAACACAGTAATGGATTTAAAAGACATCCCTATCTCACTCCTATATTACAGTCAAACCATTTAGTTAGACCTTCCTTAGACCAGACTGCCGATTTTGTATTCGCGAACATACTTTTTAACTAACTGGTTAATAATAGTTAGTTATTAGTAGAGGTAATACGCCAATAACTTGGTTATTGTATTTAAGAACCTAATACCTCTATAACTTTCTGCACTTTCCATATTTCTTTTCTGATAAAGAGGAAAAATTATTGCATAATAAAAACCCTCTAGAAGAAGGTTTTGATGCAAAAATTATTAGCAAGCCCAAGTTCAAACACTTTTCCGTTTTCTGGAAGAACCTTGTACACCTCAGCAGAAATTCTATCAACTTTTGGTGCTTAACTTGGTTTTAAACAATTTAATGCTATTTCAAGTTCTTTCATACTAAACGGCCGGTTTAAATGTTCATTGAGGATAAACGGTTCTGCATACAACATAGGATCCTTTGTTATCTCCGTATTTAAATGTACATACAATGTTGCAGTAAACCAGTAATCTAAACCTCTTATAAAGGTTTTTATCATAACAAAAATTAAAATGGTCGATTCTGTCCCAAGTTTTATATTCTCGCACTAAGTTTATAAACATTAAACATTTAACTCTTTGATTTCAGTAAATCTTCTAATACCGGATAAATGTTTCTCACCCACAATAAACAACAATATTTAGGTTATATTTTTTATTTTACGATAACCTACAACATAATAACAAACTACAATAAACACAATTTATCTTCCAGATAACTTCTTATTATTCGATAAATATTTTACATTTTATCTGACAGACAAGTTTATTTATATCATTCTTCTTCTCATGGCGCCGTCTCCTTTCGAAGGTTGGCGATCCAAATGGCAATTGTAGTTTTGGAAACTGCTGCGCGAAAGATTTCTGCGGATGAGCGGTCGAACCATTTCCTCAGGTCTTTCAGCCACGAGTTCTGGCGTCTTCCTACTGATCTTTTGCCCTGTACTTTTCCTTCCAGTATAACTTGAAGTAATTCATATCTTTCGCCTCTCAACACATGACCCAAGTATTTCATTTTCCTCTCTTTGATTATTCTTACTAATTCTTTTTGTTTACACATGCGACGAAGTACCTCAACATTAGTAACTCTTCTTACCCATGGAATTCTCAACATTCTTCTCTATATATACATCTTAAAGCCATCTATTCTTTTTTCTATTTCAGAGTCCATTATCCAACTTTCACAGCCATACAGTAAGACAGAAAAAACGTAACATCTGATCATTCGGATTCTAAGCTGTAGACTAAGGTCTGATCTTGTCAACAATGTTTTCATGCTTATGAATGTTTTCCTTGCTTGTTCGATTCCTGATAGGATTTCTTTTTTTGGATTACACTGACTATTGATATTTGTTCCCAAATATTTTATGGAATTTACCTGTTCTATTATTTGACCCTTGGCATACACCTGTACGTTTATTGGTGTCTTTGAAATCACTAAAGTTTTAGTTTTGGAAACGTTTAGATGTAAACCGAACATTTCGCTGTGATGAACTACTGCATTTATTATATTTTAAAGTTCTTGTGCATTACTTCCTATTAAGATGGTATCATCAGCATATCTGATGTTGTCTATGCTGATTCCGTTAATCTTAATTCCGCCTTGGACCTCGTCTAATGCTTCTCTGAATATAGACTCCGAATACAAATTAAACAGTAGCGGTGATAAGACGCAACCCTTTCTCACTCCTTGTCGGATTTGTATGTCTTCGGATGTTGTGTGCTCTATTTCAATTGTTGCCGTTTGGTGCCAGTATAGTTCTGAGATAATGCGCAAGTCTTGTTCGTCAACTCCAGTTGTTCTCAGAATTTCGATCATCTTTTGATGGTTAACGCAGTCAAATGCTTTTCGATAGTCAATAAAACATGCATATACATCTACATTTATGTGAGGTTTTCGATTTTTTTTGTAATGCTACGGATGTTGATTTTAGCCAGTCTGTTAGTATTTTACCTGTGTCATATAATAGTGCTGTTATTAAATCTAGGCTTTTACTTTCGTTATCTGTAATTAGTTTTCTTTCTTGTGAGGCTGTAGTGGCTTTTCCATCTTTCTGAGATTTTACTGCATGAATCACTTCTTCTTTGGTTATTTCTGTGCCTTTTTCATTTATTCGCTTATGTGTGGATGGTGTGGAGAACAAGGTCTATCGTCATCAAAAAGAGTTTGTATGTATTGTTTACATCTCTCTAGTTCGTCTTCTGTACCCATAGTTATTTCATTATTATCATTTTTTTAATATTGTTGCTTATCTCATTTTGTGTCTACCTGTCATTTCTTTTACTTTTTTATAACTATTAAAGATGTCGTATTTTTCCTGAAGGGGTGTAGGGTTGTGTTATAGAGGTAGCACCTTTTATCGGAACGACCACATCGAGCATCATAGATGGGAGATGGTTCTTGGTAACTGGTCCTCATAAGACACCTAACTCTCACTTATGGCTCCAAGTGCCACACCCCGGACAACTGCATTGGTCTGCAGGCTAAACTAAGTGAGGGTAGCCAGATATGGTGAAAATTTCACCGACCGATTGCCGGTATAAGCAATCTCACACTTACTAATCAACGGCTCTAGGCGGAAGAATTGGTAGGTGGTAGGGCACCCTTTTGTCCTGGGGTTGAGAAATCGATCTCGAAGATGGAGGAACCAATATACTGGTCAACAGCATAAGGATGTAGAAGGCAAGGGGAAACCACTACATTAAAGATCCCCATGGATATCCCTAGTAAAATCATCATGGTTTTAGAAACTAATAACGGCGTTACTGATCATGGCCCTCGGAAGCCAAGATCCGGCAGAAGAGAAGAAGATAAGGACTCTCAGGTCGTTAATCAGCGAATTCCTTGTCAAAAGAACGCAGATGAAAAAATAAGACTGTCCAACACTAGAATAGGAACATGGAATGTTCAGAGCATGTTTCAGCCTGGTAAAATGCACAATGTTATTCAAGAAATGAACAGGTTGAATATCGATGTACTGGGTATCAGTGAAGCTAGGTGGCCCAACTCAGGTTGTTTTTCAACAGACGAAGCCACAATATATTATTCCGGTAGCGAGAATAACCAACACAGACACGGCGTGGCAGTAATAGTTAATAAAAAATCTAATAGAGCGGTGGAATGCTATTTCCCTATCTCAGAAAGAGCAATGGTACTGAAGTTAGTGACTTCTCATGCCAAACTGAATTTGATACAAGTTTATGCTCCTACGGCGAATGCCGACGAAGAAGAAGTAGAATTATTTTATCGAGATATCGAAGAGGCACTTAGAATAACGAAAACAAGAGAAATCACGATAGTCCTAGGTGATCTCAATGCAAAGATTGGAAAGGGACAAAGCGGAAAGTGTATAGGAAACTATGGTCTGGGAAATCGAAACGAGAGAGGAGACCGTCTGTTACAATTCTGTTAAGAGCAGAACTTTATTATTACAAACACATTTTTTATGTTACCAAACAGACGACTGTATACATGGCGATCGCCCGCAGATACATCGGAGAAAATAGTCAGGAATCAGATAGACTACATTATGATCAATGAAAGATACCGTAATGCTGTTAAAGCCGTGAAAGCATATCCTGGATCAGACGTGGCCTCAGATCACAATCCACTTATAGCCAAAATTACACTCACCCTTAAAAATATTAAAAGACATCAAAGAATCCCTACAATAGACACAAGAAAACTTAAAGAACCTAAAGTAAAAGAATGCCTCCAACATGAACTGCATGTGAACTGCAAAAAATTGAACACAAACACCAACGATATTGACGAGTACTGGAATCGACTAAAAGATTGTCTACTGGAACCCTGTAAAGAAATATTAAAGACTTCCTCAAGGAGAAAAGAGGAATGGATGAATGACGAGATACTCAATATGATGGAACAACGGAGACAATTTAAAAACAAGGATAACAATAAATACAGAGAGATAAACCACGAGATTAGAAAGACGATAAAGCAGGCAAAAGAAAAATACTTTGAAGAGCAATGCAAAGAGATCGAAGACCTTCAAAATAAATATGATCTGTTTAACCTACACAAGAAAGTCAAAGAACTGGCAGGACTAAGAAAACAAAATCCCACTTGTGCAATTCTGGATAGACACGGTACTGCTATAACACATACGGACGAGAAAATACAAAGATGGGCAGAATATATCGATGAATTGTTCGATGATGAAAGAGGAGATCTGGAGCACATAGAACTTACGTCAGAAGAAATAGGTCCATATATTACAAAAGAAGAAATATTGCACGCATTAAAAACAATGAAGAGCGGGAAAAGCCCTGGATCTGATATGCTTCCTATAGAAATCCTAAAAATTCTAGATGAGAAGCACATTGATGTTTTAGTGACACTTTTGAACCAAATTTATAGTTCAGGCGTATTACCCAAAGAGTGGTTGACATCTATTTTTATTTGTCTCCCTAAAAAGAAAAACGCAAGAGAATGCAGCGATTACCGCACCATTAGCTTAATGTCTCATACGCTAAAGTTACTACTTAAAGTCATCCATAACCGAATATATCACAAACTGGACATAGACGTTAATAATACACAATTTGGTTTCCGCAAAGGCCTAGGAACACGTGAAGCTCTTTTTTCACTTAATATACTAATACAAAGATGCCTGGACGTCAATCAAGATATATACGCATGTTTTATTGACTATAATAAAGCATTCGATAAAGTACGACATGAACATTTAATGAATGTCCTGAAATCAAAGAAGATTGACTACAACGACCTCAGGATCATATCAAATTTATACTATAAACAGCGAGCAAAAGTACGTGTTAACGAACAGCTGTCAGAAGAAATTGAAATTAGATGTGGAGTAAGACAGGGATGCGTATTGTCGCCAATTCTTTTCAACGCCTACTCCGAAGAGGTCCTGAAAAAAGCTCTTGAGGGTGAAACAGCTGGAATAAAGGTAAATGGAGTTCCCATTAACAACATTAGATATGCGGACGACACTGTGATTTTAGCCGAAAACATTGAAGATCTTCAGAGACTGGTGACCAGAATAGCAGAGTATGGAAAAGAGTATGGTCTAACAATGAATGTCAAGAAGACGAAATTTATGAGAATATCGAAAACTCAAAGAAATAACGAGAGTCTTCTAATAAACGAACAAGTGGACAAATATGCATACCTGGGAACAATGATTAACTCCACGAATGATTACAATCAGGAGATAAAAATAAGAATAGAAAAGGCTAGAGCAAATTTCAACAAAATGAGAAGAGTTCTATGTACCAGGGATTTAAAACTGGAACTAAGAGTTAGGTTGGCGAGGTGCTATGTTTTTTCGACCTTATTTTATGGAATGGAATCTTGGACCTTGAATGCTACATCAACGAAAAAACTGAAATCATTTGAGCTGTGGGTGTACAGAAGAATTCTGAAAATATCATGGACAGAACACGTCACAAACAAAGAGGTTCTGAGAAGGATGAACAAAGAAATGGAAATTTTAAATTCAATAAAAACAAAAAAATTGGAATATCTCGGACATATTACACGTGGAGAGAAATACGCCTTGCTCCAACTGATCATGCAGGGAAAGATCCAAGGAAAGAGAAGCATAGGGAGGCGTAGAATGTCATGGCTGCGCAACCTGAGAGAGTGGTACGGATGTACATCAAATGAACTTTTCAGAGCAGCCGTCTCAAAAGTTCGAATAGCTATGATGATTGCCGACCTCCGCCGCGGAGATGGCACTTGAAGAAGAAGATTTTTCCTGAAGTTGTTCGATTTCTAGGCATACCTAGACCTTATGCTCCTATGTGGTCTCCTTCAGCACCACGACCAATTTGAGCGTTAAAGTCAGCCATGATCATCGTTATCTCACCTCTTTTTGTCAGTCTCATTATTTCATCTATGTTGTTATAAAATTTTTCAATTTCTTCGTCTGACTTGTCACTTGTTGGAGCATAGACCTGAATAATGTTTAGTTTTCTGTGAGTTGTTCGTAATTTCAACATTGCTACTCTATCATTTAGAAGGATAAAGTCTATGACTGATTGAGCAATTTTGTTCGACACTAATATAGCAGTTCCATATTGATGTTCTGAGTCGGTTCTACCTGAATAGTATATGTATCCATGTTTTGCTTTTTGTACTCCTGATCCAGGCCATCTTACTTCACTCATTTCCAAGATGTCTATTTTCAGTCTTACCATCTCCTCTTTAGTGTTTGCCAGTTTCCCGGACATAAATAAGCAGCGTACGTTCCAGGTGGCAAATTTTGAACTATACATAGCATACAATGAACCCGAGGTCATAAAATTCATAAAGATCGGATTCTGCGCTGATAATATAAATGCTGCGCTAAAAAACATATAATAAAGCAAACACCAGTAGGAAGAAGGTCAAAGGGAAGACCCAAACTTAGATACATGGAACAAGTGGAGCAAGATCTGAAAACACTTAAGATTACCAACTGGAAAAACAAAGCAGGGAACAGAACAGAATGGCGAAAAATCCTAGAACAAGCCAGGACCCAGAAAGGGTTGTCGAGCTACTGACGATAATGAATCGGGATAACGATGGCATTTTTCCAGATTTTTGGGAATATAATCCAATCTGTGGTCTAACTGCAAACATCTACAAAGCTCTTGATAATGCAAGACCAGCTCTTTGTATACTTTATATATATATATATATATATATATATATATATATATATATATATATATAAATATATATATATATATATATATATATATATATATATATATTTAGTAGATTTATATTACATATTTTTATATTAATTATATTTATTTAGTATTTAGTATGCTTTTGGTTTCTTGTAATCTATAAAATAATATTATATTATTACCAACTCAAAATTACTTAATACACTCACTAATGCAGATTGTCGAGAGAAATATTAAAACAAGGAGAAAAAAAGACAAAAGAAAAAAAGAAAGAAGGACTAGAGAACTTGTTTAGAAGCTATAAATCAATTTTTCATAATTACTACGCTGTGAATCCTGTCCTAGACGACTTTCATATGAAGTATTTAGAGAGCACTAAGATATCGTTCGCTTACGTAACTTCAGTTTCTACTTTAAATATTGTAACGATTCAATTATTAAGATAAGTTTATACTGTAGAGTTATAAGTTTTAAGAATACCATATCTTACATTTTGCAACGCAGCCTAATTAGCGGTTTATTTCCACCAAGACATTTGATAAAAGCGATTTGATTCTATTAATACATTTATTAAGGTAAAAAAATCTAGCGAGCTCTTATAAAATATTCTCGCTAGATTATCAACAAAGCTTTTCTTTTACAAGCTAAATTTTCCTTTTAGGATTTTCCACTTGCCTTTCTTGTGCTATTTTCGTCAAAGCCACTCAACTTCAAATATTCCACCCGTTGAAAAAAACCTTAATTGAATTTGACTGAAGGTAGCCAGACTCTTTTTTCTTATTGGAAAACTTGGAAAACTTAAAAAAGAAAAAAAGGAAAGCCCGCACAGAGTTGTGCTTGCAAGTGTATAACAAATTACAAAGTCATTATTTTAATAGGTCGGACAAGTTATAAAGAACATCTTTTGGAAAAGTTTCGGTAATTTATTGGATGGCTTCCGGACTTCTTTTTTTATCTCGCCATGGGGACGTGTGTCTTTGCTAATATCGCTGACGTTAATAGCCTTTACTCTGGTTTTGGAAGTCTTTTTGCGACGCGAAGTGAATTTAACTTTTTAAGTGTATTAAAGATCATGATATCGTTATGCGAAAGCAAATAAATGAGCTGGAGCGACCTCCTTTATATCACCACTAAGAGATACTACCATTTAATCTAAAAAAAAAATATTAAAAAAGTTACTTTTAGAAACAGTATTTAAAACGGTAATATGAAGATTATAAAAACAACAAACTAAAAAAAAAAAAAAAAATGGGAATAGATAATCTAATTTTTTGTCTGTTAATTATCGAAAAAGTATTATGACATCATGTCAATCATATGGAACGTGTATTTTCCTTCTTCGTCTTGAACTACTAGGATAAATTAATGTTGACCATGGCTAAACATTTCCTTCGTGTCGAATATCCTCGCGGTTATTTGACCTTTATTTTTACCTTCGGTCAACTTTTCCTAGGCTTTTAGTTCTTTGTGCTATGTGTCAGAAGTATCTGAGGTAGGACTGATTTATTTTTATTTGATTTATAACTGAAATGTTATTGTGGTGATCTGTGTATAATTTTGACAACATTTTTTGGAACCCCACTTTTCGAATGCTTTTTTTTCTTCAGTTAGTGACCTTTAACGGCCACGTTTCAGATGCATCTGTGACAACGGAAAACTCCCCTACACTTTAAGACCAACCATAACCTTCTCTACTTTTCGCAAATAATTATTTTCCACTTTAAACAATGCACAAAGTATTTTTTTACTAATAATCAATACAATGATGATCTTTACAATTACAGTCTGGTCATAAATGACCCAATTTAATCTAAATTACTACTATTTCTTAAAATAAAGAACTTATCCTTGAGCTTTTCTTATCTAAACTAACAAGATAGTGTACTATCCTAACATGCACATGCCCATAAGCACTATGCTCTGCTTTTGACTCTTACTTAATCTAGTGCACAAGACTTTGTCTTCTTTAATCTTCTAGGTTGCCCAGTAGTATAAAAGAGCTGGATTGACTTAATATTCTAGTGCCTATGAAGTTGTTGCTCGTGACTTTATGCCATCTTCTTGATGAATATATCTACAGTTTCTATTTCTAGGGCCTTAGGGAGGTCACTGTTTACCACGTGTCACTGTTTGTCACGTACCAAGGAATACCTACAATTTTTCTCAGTATTTCGTTCTGGAATCTTTTTATTATTTTTATATTGCTTGATCTAAGACACACCCATAGTGGGCATCTATAAGTCCATATAGGTCTTAATATTTGTTTGTAAAGTAGGAACTTAATATAGATCGGCAGAGAGGAGTTCCTTCTAAGTAGCTAATACATTTTTTTATACCTCATAATTAGTTCTTCCCGTGCTGGTTCTAGCTTGCGTGGGAGAAGAACTCTGAACTGAGTAGGGTATTTTCAGTACTTCACGGAAGACGTAATGGGCGGGGGAAGTCCTCAATCCCGACACGGCGCGTCCCAATGGCTGATAGCTTACGTTCCTGTAGATATGAAGGATAGGTGCGAATAAGGTCGAACCAAATAATTACCCGCGGATCAACTGAGGGCATGACATAGGGCAGCG
This sequence comes from Diabrotica undecimpunctata, assembly GCF_040954645.1. Taxonomy (NCBI): domain Eukaryota; kingdom Metazoa; phylum Arthropoda; class Insecta; order Coleoptera; family Chrysomelidae; genus Diabrotica; species Diabrotica undecimpunctata. The sequence continues at coordinate 41,781,239 of NC_092810.1, read as the reverse complement.
GTTATGTCATTATTGCACTGGGGCTGTATGATCCATACAGGTCTAGTGTAAATTACTTACAGGCGGCAACTATATCTTAGTTCAATCAGCAGTGAGACTGAGATCAGGCAGGCAACGGGAAACCACCTGATTATCTTATTAGAGAGCGTTACGAAATGACGACTAAGCCAGAAAGTTCTGTGCTCTGCAATCCGTCTAGAAACCGGCGCCATATCGATTCCAGGTCGAATGGTGTGAAATGGGCAGATGATTATGGACGACCGGGCAATATCTGCGAAGTGGGATACTAAAAGAGCAAATGTTAGGGGACTGCTTCAGCCAGGTAAATTGTATGTATTAGAAAATGAACTGATCAAGGAGAAGATAGATATCTGTGGGATATGTGAGACACACTGGGAAGGTCAAGGACATTGGAAGGCCACTCACTACAAAGTTTTCATATCAGGAGCTAACAAATCAGGACAAAAAGGCGTAGCAATTATAATTCAAAAACGTCGGGCAAAATATGTACATGAATACCTTCCAGTAAATGATCGAATAATCAAAATAAGTATAAACGCTAAACCAGCCAAAATGCATATTATACAGGAATATATGCCAACATCCGAAGCGGCTGAAGATAATAATATGGTAGAAGAAACATATCACCTGATACATGAAAACATTCCTAACATCTCTAACATTCTTAAAAAACAATTAATCATCATATTAGGAGATTGGAATGCAAAAATAGGAAAAACTAAAATAGATGACCATTTAAAAGAAACGATAAGTAAGCATGGCTTAAGCGAGCGAAATGAATGAGGTGAACAGCTCCTTTAATTTACCATCAATATGGATCTTATTATAGTAAACACAATATTTAAACAATATCCACAGAGATTATCAATATGGTCTTCGCCTGGAGGACGATACAAAAACCAAATAGATTATATTCTTGTCACTAAACGATGGAGGAGCTCAATAATCAACGTGAAGACATAACCAGCTGCAGACTGTGGTTTCAACCACAAAATGTTACAAGTAGAATTTTGCATTAAGTCATACAGTAAAACAATCACAAGAAAAACACAAAAATCGTATCCAAAACACCCGGAAAAGTTTAGAGAAACATTAGCAGAAGCTGACATACCAGTGACTACCGGAGACCCTGAGAAAACGTGGAAATACACAAGGAAATGGATCACTGAATCCATCAACAATACTATCCTAAACACAAAACAGCTAGGAAAAAACATTGAATGACTGAAGACAGACGAAAACTTAGAAACGGCACATCAAATTCAAAACAAAAAAAAAATAGAAATATGCCACATAAATACAACTATAAAACACTTGTGCAGAAGGGACAAAATAATTATAATAAAAACATATGTGTACAACTAGAGGAACATGCTGACCGCCAAGAATCTAGAGAACTTTTCCCAAAAGTCAAGTATCTAGCAAGAGAATTCAAACCGCAGACAGAGATTATTAAAGATAATAGCTGAAATACCATAACAAACCCAGACGGTATCACAGAGGTGTGAAAACAATATTACGAAATACTATTCTCTAACAACAACCTAGACAATAATACAGAGAAAATAAGTTATGAAGACATCACAAAAAATACAAATTTACGCCTTGTTCGAGCATTGATATTTCCTATCGCCACTTATGCTTCAGAAACTTGGACAATAAAAAAAACCGTCTCAAAGCGTATAATGGCATTTGAAATGTGGGTCTACCGCAGAATGTTGCGTATACCATGGACCGCCCATTGCACAAATAACTCAATTCTAGCAGAACATAACATAAAAACTAGACTCACTACAACTATAAACCAAAATATCCTGAGATATTTTGGACATATTATATCTAGAAGAAGAGAAGGCATGGAGCAAATGATAGGTAACGTAGCGGGTCAAAGATCCAGAGGAAGATCTCCAGTACGATGGTCGGACCAAATAAAGGATATGACTGGGTACTCATTGTCCGAAGCAAAAAAACACGCACAGGAAAGAGAAAATTGGACAGAAATAGTCAAACAGATTACATGACGCCACTACATCATTACGAATGAGGAAAGATACAGGAGGTATTAGTTCTTCCGGTTTTTTCTCGGCGTGAGCCTTACAGCGTAATTTGTTATCTAATGTTTGGCAAATACTTAACAATATCTGCTCATGTTACTTGGATATTGTTGATTATAATTGGTATATATTATATAGTTTTGTTGGTAAAATTAACATAAATAGATTTAGCTTTAGCCAATCTGTTTCTCCATTTTTTGTCTATTTATGAACTCGGTTAACCTATATTTGGACTTTGTTGGTCGCCTCTTCACTAGTCGTCCCTTCTACTTAGATAGCTGAGGTATCAGAAAAGGTGGCAACTATGTTGTCATACAGTACACATATATTACACATGTGTAGTAGGTATAGGACCGAACCCAACAGACTGCATTGTGGAACACTCGCTTTAATTTCATTATGTCTGCAAAACAATTTACCTGCTCAATTATAAAATGCCGTTTATTTCTGTATGACTGTAAAATTTCTTGGAAGACATACTGATATAATGGTGCGTTTGGTATTGATAGTTAAGACAGAAACAAACCAAGAAAGAATCGTGTTGACATTTGATAAACAATAGGTATCTGGAAATTTGATTTTAAATTCTTTGAGGTATCTATTTACCCTATCATAAGTCAAGTCTAGTATGTGTTGTAAAAATATTTCTAAAACGGTCTAAATTTACGAATTGGTTAACAGGATTCATAGGATTTGCCTGTATTATTGTATGTTAGTAAAACTTCTTCTTCGAAATTCTACTAGTACTTCTACAGCTTCACTGTGTAAACTTTCAGTAGGGCTAGTGTAAAAGGCAGCTAGTATGGTTCGCAGAGCACTATTTTCTATTCCATCGAAATGTTTTATCAAATAGGGTTTTGATGAATCGTAAATAATAAAAGCGTAATCGAGTTTAGACCTGATCAATGACTTGTACATAATAGTCAGAGTTTTACTACTATCTGCTCTCCACGTGTTGTGTGTAATTTTTTTAAAGTTTTTATAATGTTAAGTGCAGATTGACAAGTGTGGTGATTCCAAGATAATCTTTTGTCAAATTTTCTCAACATATTTTATTTCTTTATTAAATAACTTTAATTCTGGAGCGATATAACTTCTTTTCTTTTTAAATAACATAGCACTTGATTTTATGGTTAATAATTGAGGACCAGCGGAATTTTTCCATGATTCGAGATTCCATAATACTTTCTGTATGTAGGCCTGGAGAGTTTTATTATTTATCCTCTTATCAAAAAAATGACTAAATCATCAATAAAGTGTCTAGCTTTTATTGGTAGGTCACAAGTGGGGATCATATTATTTATTGCAATAAGAAATAGGTCGACACTTAAATTCGATCCTTCGGGAATTCAGTTTTTTTTCAATTTTTTTTTAAATAAAGTACCGTAAACTCGTACATTAAAAGTTCGATGAGATAGAAATTTTTTTTGTGAATTACTGTTTTTGTTATGACATATTTACCTTAAGCAGCTCTATTCGTTTTCCTCTAACCATCCTCCACCATCCTAGTGATTTTATTTCTGTTTTATTTGTTGCATCCGTTTCTTCTCTAAACCAAAGGATTTCCTTTCAATTTGCAATGTAAAAGCTAATAGAATAAAACAAAACTAAAGACAGTACTTATATGTTTACTATAGTGGACAGTTATTAAATGTAAATAAAAAATAATAATTGAGCAATGTATTTTTACAAATATCTATATTACTAATATAATAAATTAGTTTAAAAATTTATTTATACAAAACAGCAAGTTCAAAATTTCCTTTATTTAACCAATACGGATATTCATCAGCTGGAAAGTCAATCCACAATCTACCATTTCGGTTTTCGTCCGGATGTCCCTTATACACTTTTCCTATAAAATGGCCACCCAACGCAGGGATCAGTGCTTTTCCTAGATATATAGAAGCATTAAACTTTTCTACCGAATTATACTCCCATCCCACTTGAAACGGGACATACTCGTTTTGATCAAAGTGTTTGTAGAAGTTGTCCTTGTTGGTTCCTTTCCAGCCAAATTTTTCCTTGTTGTTGCTGACCAAGATCTAAAACGAAAATCATCATTAGTATTTAAAAAAGTATTTTTTATAAAGTTCTAAAACTGCTTTCTTGTGCTATTTTTAAGTAAAATGTGCTTAAATAAGAATAAGCCACAATTAATTCTAATGAAAATTACATTTTTAAATAATATTTAAAATATTAGTCTTTCGATTTCTACTCTGGAAGTCATTTTCTAAGAAGATTATTTAATCATTGTGTGAAAAGAGTATAACAGACAAAAGTTATTGGAGGTTATATCTTTTCAAATTTGATGGTTGACTTACTTGGCCACGATCTTGTCCACAACAGCCATTCTTTTAGCTGAAAGTGATTTGTATGTACATTATGCTTTTGTTTAAATGTGTTCATGTTTGTGTATTGTTTGTTGCATATATATTGTGTATAATTGTAGACGATATGTCTTCGACTTTCTTAATCCGGTGTTGTTTGTATATTCTTGTCTTTAACTTCTTCTATTAGTATTGGCAACCAAAGCCTGTTGCATTCTGTTAAGGGATTTTAAGTAGACACATGTTTCTTCATTGAGTAGAATGAGGGCTGCTTCTCTGATTTTTCTCTTTTTTAGGTATGTTTTTTTTATAATTGAAGCTTTAGAAGCTCTTGGAGAAGACGACCAAAGGAACACCCATCAGAATATCAAATTAAGGGAAGACACATTGAAATGCATAAAAGAAAAGAAAAAACTACACATAAAATACCTAAACACCAAAAAACAGGAAGACTTAGACCTATATAGAGCGAAAAACAGAGAGGTAAAGAAAAGAGTAACAAATGAAAAGAACGAACGATGGGAACAAGCATGCACAGAGATAGAACGACATATCGGAGGAACGAGAAATTCAGAATCATGGCGAATATTAAAAGCACTTCAACGAAATAAAACAGAGAAAACCCAGATCGGCAAAATTAGTGAAAACGAGTGGCAAGAATACTATGTAGAACTACTTACAGAAAACCGTCCCCAATTTCAGGAAGAGAATATAGAACATGCAGGAAATGGGGCATACGACCAGATAGAAATAAGCCTGGCAGAAGTTAAGAGAGCAATCAAGACATTGAAGAACAAAAAAGCCAAAGGACCCGGAGGAATACCAAACGAACTAATTAAAAACGGAACAGAAAAGTTATTCCGCATGCTACATAGAATGTTCGAAAGAGGACTAAATGGAGAAGAAATACCTGCGGAATGGACACAAGCATACATCACATCCATACATAAGAAAGGAAACAGGAAAAAATGTGAAAACTATAGAGGAATTAGTATAATATCGTCGGTAGGTAGACTTTACGGGAAAATTATTAAAGAAAAACTAGAAACTGAAATAATAGGAAAAATTGGAGAAGACCAAGCAGGGTTCACAGTAGGAAAATCATGCCTAGATCATACGTACACATTAGAACAACTGATAGAGAAGAAAATGGCAAAAGGTAGACCGGTCCATCTGGCCTTTGTTGATCTAAAGAAAGCATATGACTCAATACCCAGAGTCAAATTATGGGAAGCAATGAATGATCTCGGAATCCGACAAACACTAATAAAAGCAGTTAAAGCACTATACAAAGAAAACAAAGTAGCTATTAAATGTGGAAATAAAGCCTACAATCCATTTAAGACGACAAAAGGACTTCTACAAGGCTGTGCTACGTCCCCTACTCTGTTTAAAATATTCTTGGAAAAGACACTCAAACCATGGAGGAGAAAGTGCGAAGGAATGGGCATACCAGTAAGAGACGAATACCTATACACCTTAAGTTTTGCCGACGATCAAGTAGTCATCGCACAAGATGAAGAAGATCTCAGCTTTATGCTCAGAAAACTAGAAGAAGAATATAAAAACAACGGAATGGAAATAAACTTAGAGAAAACCGAATACCTAACAACAGAAAACAAGGATATGAGAAACCTAGAGATAGACGAGGGAAGACAAATAAATGGAACAGATAAATTCAAGTATTTAGGAACCATAATATCGAACAAGGGAACAACAGAAGAAGATATAAACAACAGACTGAGACTAACAAGAAACTGTATAAGACAACTAAACTCAGTGTTGTGGGATAAGAACATTACGATAAAGACAAAAAAGAGAATATATAACACCCTGACAAGAAGTATCCTGACATATGGGTCCGAAAACTGGACAATAAACAAGAGAAATAGAGGTAGAATAAGAGCAGTAGAAATGGAGTTCCTGAGAAGAAGCTGTAGACTTACAAAAAGAGACAGAATTGAAAACGCAGAGATTAAGCGGAGGATGGGAGTGCAATCAGACATAATCGACTATATAGAGGAGAAGAGAATATCCTGGTACGGCCACGTCAGAAGAGCGGACAGAGGATGCTGGATAAACAAAATCACAGAATGGAGCCCGATTGGAAGAAGAAAGAGAGGAAGACCCCGAAGGTCATTCAGAGATGAAATCGACGAGGCTATGGAGAAAAAAACCCTGCGAGATGGAGACTGGAATGACAGGGAATATTGAAGAAAACGGTTGAGTGAAGGAAGACAGTGAAAACTGTGGAAATCCTTAGTAGTAGTAGTTTTTTTTATAATTATTGATGCATCTTTACATTGTACTCTGTGCTCATTGTCCCAGACATGTTTGCATAGGTATTAGATGATATTTGTCAAAGACTCTGTTTTTAATGTATACATCTATTAACTAGTTATGTTCTTCTTGCTTCTTTGGTGGTTTTGGTTAGTCTTTTTTTTTTATTCTATGGTTTTATTAATTTATTTCCTGTTCCGGTATCTAACTTCCCTTCATTTTTCCAAAGGGCTTTGTACGCATTTTAATTTTGGTTTGTAATTTTGGGCCAGTAAAGGAAAGAAAAGCTAAAAAAATCAGGTTATAAAAGGTATATAAAGGAACCCCTTTAGGACACAAGAAAACTAATGAAATGGAAGAAGAGGGAGTATCAGGAACAAATAATCAGAGATATAGAAGAAAATAAGAAAGAACAAACAAGCAAGACAGTTCTTCAAAGGAGTTTCAGATATCAAGACCGGGTACCAAGCAAGAACAGGAAACTTCCTTCAAAACGACAGCGGGCAGCTTATCACTGATAACAAGGAAATCCTAAAAACCTGAAAAGAATACTTCTATCAACTATTTAACGACCAATATAGAAGAAATACATCAAACATAGAGGTACATACAGCTGAAATAGAAGACCAATACCCGACATATGAAGAAGTAATACACAGTAGGACACATTTGAAATAAAACAGGGAGATGCACTTTCGCCACAACTCTTCAGCTTAGCTCTGGAACACATAATCAGAAGTGCAAGAATCGTAAAATCGAATACAGTATTTCATCGAGAAGGACCAAACTTACTACTGACATTTGTAGACGATATCAATCTAATAAGAAACACACGATTAAGGATGAAGGAGACTTTTGTGAGGCTCGAGAAGAAAGCAGAGAAGATGGGGCTCAAAATCAACGAAAACAAGACGAAATAATATATGTATATGAGCCGCAATAACCAAAGCAGAGACAGAATCGGTCAGAACATCACCATCGATTAGTTTAACTTTGAGCGCGTTAGAGAATTCAAGTATCTTGGAAAAACAATAACTGAAGACAATAATGGATCACAGGAAATAAACAACAGGATCCAGGCCGGCAACAGATGTCTTTTTGCCCTCCAAAACCTGATAAAATTAAAACAACTAACAAGATGTACGAAGATACAGGTCTATAAAACAATCATACGACCCGTTGTGATGTATGGAAGCGAAACGTGGACGATAACAAAGGCAAACGAAGAGAGACTATGTGTTTGGGAAAGAAAAATCCTATGGAAGATCTTTGGCCCTGTGCTGGATGAAGCATTAGGACAATATAGGATAAGAACCAACAAAGAGCTTGAAGAACTTTACCCAGACGCCAACATAATAAAAGAAATAAAGTCCAGAAGACTCCAATGAGCAGGACACCTCAGAAGATATTCTGACGAACAAACAGTAAGACTGGTGTGGGAGGAAGTCCCAACTGGAAGAAGACCACGTGGACGCCCTCATCTCCAGTGGCAAGATAATATAGCAGGAGACCTAAGCACTATGGGCGTGGAGAATTGGATGGAAGTTGCTCAAGACAGAAAACAGTGGAGGCATGTTGTCGAGTCGGCTAAAACCTACGAAGGGTTGTAACGCCACGGAGTAAGTAAGTAAGTAAGTATAACTAAAAAAATATTAACTTAACGTTTAGCAAAAAAATGTTATATTAAAAGATCCTTTGTATGTCATACTTATACATACTTTTATATCTTCAAAAATAAAAAGCAGTTTCTTGTTTAAAGTCACTCTGGTGTAGTTTTCTCCTATAATTATATTAGCTGGAAGGTGAGCCTCGCTAATATTATCCGAGACATGTACTTGGCCGACATATATAGACTCATTGAAGGGCAGAGCGTCGATCTGTATGGCATTTTCATATATTTCTATTTTAGAATAATTTTTCCATTCTACACTACCTAAAAAAAAAGCGAGAATTAGTAGAATAAGTAAAAGCAGCTGTTCTTTTTCCCTAAGAGACACCAGAACCAGATAAAGTACACATACAAGTTTTAAAAACAGACAGAAGAAAAAGCTATCTTACTTAAATATATACTAATAAGGCTGTAGTAATTTTTACGGCCATAATCGACAGGCGAGTAAAACCGAGGTTGTAGTGCTCGTAGGCAAAGCTCTTCAGTGTACCATTGCAATACCACAATTGTCCTATTTTTCAGTGACTTGTAGAACAGAGTTTTGAAAGCAGTATAAATAGCTTTGTATGGCTCTGAAATAATCCTTTCCAAAGTTTGCCTAGATTTTAAAATAGAATAAAATGAGTACAAGAAACCAATTCGCTAATGATTTCTGCTTAGTTGAGGAGACATGTCGTGGAATGCAAATTTTAAATTCCCCATGTCTCTATTAACATCTTTATCCACGTCTGCTTTGCATTGCAATTTTTAGAAGGCTCAGATTAAGGCAGAAATCTTAATTGTGTTTCGAAACTATTTTACGGATTTAAAATAGAATAGTTGAAATTTCTTTGGGTTTTAGCTTTGGCCAGGTGTCAGATTGTAGTTGTTAAATTGGTGTCACTTAAGACCTCAATTTATTTTATGATTTTTTAGACATTCTCAGATAATTTCTGTAATCAAGTAGTAATTCTTGAATTACATTGTAAAAGAAAACAGAGATCAAAAAAGCCTCGGAACCAGACAGAACCTAAGATGACGAACTACGCAAAGAAAAGAAAAACGAGACTGAAAAATAAGCTCATAATTAGATTAGCAAAATGAAACATTACTCCTTTTAAAAACAAAGACCGAGAGATAATAGAAGAACTGATAAATAAAAACATAGTTATTTGTGCAGTTCAAGAAACCAAGAAGAAAGGTAAAGGCCAAAGAGACTATAACCAATATTTGCTAGCATACAGTGGAGTGAAGAAAAAAGAACGAGCACGAGCAGGCGTAGGTATACTTGTCCATAAAAATTTTAACACTAGAAAGTCGGAGGGGCCAATTTGGCCCCTGTTGCGATTTGAAGTTATTGTAGTTCTTTTATTTGACACAATAATAATTTCATATTTTATGACTTTTAATATTTTGATACAAAGTCTTATTTAACGCAAAAAAATATTGTTTACTAAATTTATTAAATGGATTTTCTAACAAACATACCATAGAAGTCTGAAGGGGCCAAACTGGCCCTGTATTAATTATTATCGTTTTCTCGGAAATTTGACGATTTCTTTTAACTTTCTGTCGGATAGATAAAATTATGTTTATGTACGTTTATTCCTAGAAGGTATTTTGTTACATACTGTTTGTTCCTTGAAAGTATTTTGTTTATTGAGCGGTTTATTAGGTTCTGCTGACTCTCGTTTCTAGAATATTGAAACATTCGTTCAATTGTGAAAATTCAAGACGACTGTAAAGATGTCTCGTCGTGGACTATCAGAGCTTGAACTTCTTGAAGAAATACGAAAAATACAAGAAGATGTTTCGGGAGGTGAATCTGAATTTGCAGAAAATAATGAGTCAGACGATGAACAATACGTACCACCACAAAATAATGATTTAAGTGACTCTAATGCTTCAGAGCAGTTAGAAAGTTTTATTGTACAAGACTCACCAATTTATGTAAATACTGCTTCTACAACTCAACAGCACGAGTCAGCTAATTTTATCGTGAATCCAAGTTCATATAAGCCAAGTCACAAGAGAAAAAGAGGTCAACAAGGAAAAACTATTTCAATCGGAGACACCGAACAATCGAAAGACGGAACAACGTGGAAAGTTATTGATTCTGGATCAGTACCTGGTAAGATTATGCTTTTTAGTATCTTCATATTCATTGAATGTTTGCTCATTACAGGACGCCGCGCTCAGCACAACATTTATCGAGAGGAATCAGGTCCTACGTCGTATGCAAAAAGGAACGTGAGGAACAATTGTGTGGTAAGTGCTTGGCATCTAATAATCAACGACAGCATATTACGTCATATAAAAGAATGCACTATTGCAGAAGCACATCGATGTTTGGAAAATGACACATGGACTATAACTTTGGAAGAACTGGAGGCTGCCCTTGCTATTATGTACGCAAGAGGAGTCTACGGCGCCAAAAATTTCCCAACCAACAGCTTGTGGTCAACAGTATGGGGTCCTCAGTTTTTTGAGCAAACTATGCCACGAGACAGATTCAAGGATATTATACAATATCTCAGATTTGACATAAAGCAAACGAGATCTGAACGATTGAAAACCGACAAATTTGCTCTAGCCTCTGCGGTTTAGAATGGATTTATAGAAAATAGTGGTGCATGTTACAAACCGGGAATAAACCTTACTGTGGACGAACAACTACTGCCTTCTAAAGCCAGGTGCCCGTTCACACAGTACATATCAAATAAGCCGGATAAGTTTGTCATAAAATTTTGGCTTTTGACATGCGTGGAATCAAAATATATTGTAAATAGTTACCCTTATACTGGCACTGATCATCTACGCAAGAAAGATACAAGTGTTGGTGAACATGTTGTTTGGCGGTTAATGGAAAATCAACTGGGAAAGGGCAAAAATGTTACGACAGATAACTACTTTACATCGTTAAAATTGGCCAAGGAATTGCAAAAAAAATCAACAAGTCTTGTGGGTACTTTGAATCGCAACAGAAAGGAAGTTCCTCTAAGCGTAAAGAGTAAAAATGGAGAATTATATGTAACCCATATATTCCAGAGCGACGAAAAGATAACACTTACTGCATACCAAGGAAAGAGTCACAAAAATGTGATTTTGTTGAGCTCATTACATCAATCAGTGGATGTTGCTGTCGATGGAAAAAAACTTCCTCAAACAGTAAGTTTTTATAAAAAAACAAAATACGGGGTTGATGTAGTGGACCAAATGGCGCGTCTTTAGACTACAAAAGTTGCTTCAAGACGATGGCCAATGCACGTGTTTTATAACATTCTTGACTTAGGAGCAATAAATGCATGGATTATTTATAAAGAAGTTACTGGAAGTAAAATCAGTCGTCGTAAGTTTATTCTTCAGCTGTGTGAAGAATTACGGGCTCCATACCTTACCTTCCGAAATCTGGTACTATACCCAGCACCACCGGATTTACCAACCACCAGAACTGTTACTAGCCAAAAAAGAAAAAAATGTTAAAAATGTTTTGTAAAGGAAATTATACTTCCAATGAGTGCCACGGCTGTAACAAGGCAATGTGTGGCAAATGCCAAAAACTGCAAACTGTATGGTGTTTTAAATGTTTAAAATGAAACTAAAAAATTAAATCAAATTCTATCGTTAAGAGTTTATATAATTTCTTAAAATTGTTTATTTTTATTTGTTGTTTATTCCCAAATAAATAGTTAATTCTAAACTTGGTTTTTATTGACTTAGGAACTTGGGGCCAAAATGATCCCTTCGGGCTTTCTAGGTAGGTATGCTAAGCCCGACTTTCTAGTGTTAAAGACAATATAAATAACTGCCGTTATATCTCCAAAAGAATAATACATATGAACATTACATTGGACTACCAAAAATTAAATGTCATATCTATCTATAGCCCAGAGGCATTCTACGAATAATTGCAAACCATCCTGGATGCAATACCTCATGAAGAACTCTTAATTCTTATGGGTGACTTTAATGCACGAATCGGAAATGAAATAGTTCCAGGAGTAAAACAAATATTTAATCAAAACCATGTCAACGCAAATGGAGAACTTATGGCTACTCTCTGTGCTTTTCACGAACTGAAAATAACACCAAAACATTTTCTATAGGAAATCACCCAGGAAAAATTCATTGTAGATTCACTGCGGAACGACTTCATAAGAGATATGTACGATGTATGAAGTTTTCAGAAAGTAGAGATCCCAAAAAAATTCACTCAAAAATAGAAAGTCACCAGAACCAGAAATTCTACTGAACACCGCACTTAAGCTTACCACAAAAGTCCTAACCAACAAAATCATTAAACTAACAACTTGATCAGATACCTAACAACAAGGATTCAGATCCGGAAGATCCTGCGTAGACGCCGTATTTGTACTAAGAAAAATCACAGAGAAGGCCATCGAAATCGTCATCCAAGTCGAAGACGTCTTACACCTACTGTATAAAAGAAACATACCAATCAACATTATACAAACCATCGAAAACATCTACTTCCATGATCCAATACAGGCAAACATAAATGGAAAACTAACACAGTGTATACCAACACAAAGCGGAGTCAGAGAGGGTGACTCGTTAAGCCCACTTATCTTTAATATAATAATGGACGAAATAATACAACCAGTACGTAAATGTCATGGTTACAGAATGGGGAACAAAGAAATCCAAGTATTATGTTATGCAGACGACGCCGTATTAATCGCCGAGACAGAAGACGAGCCCCAAATATTAACACACATCTTCAATACAACAGCTAAGAAATAAAATAATATGATAAAATCAGCAGAAAAAACCAAATGTATGACAAAATCTAAATACCCACTACGATGTAAAATCCAAAATTTATGGGAAAATAATAAAGTAGGAATCAAGGTTCAGATATCTGGTAATAGATATAACTATATAGTTACGAATATGTTGAAGAAGAAGTACCACAACAAAGCTTAAAGGCAAGTTAAGCGGCGTGATCTTTATTTACACAATCTGGAAGAACAAACACCTAAAACACAATACAAAAACAAGAATCTATAAAGCAGCAATTAGACCTATATTAACATACACGGCGGAGACAAGACCCAACACATCTAAAATTAGACGACTACTAGAAACAACAGAGATGAAAATACTTTGACGAATATCAGGGAAAAGTCTGTTGGATAGGGAGAGAAGAGTATATAATATAGAATACAACGGAAACAAGAGTGGAACGAACACATTAGCAGAATGGCAGAGGATAGGATAGTACGAATAGCACGAGATATGTTGTTATGTCGTCTTGAGGTAGATATACAAATAGTTTGTTATAGAAAATAGCTATTTGACTGGACCAAAAGAAAAGAATCTACAAGAAATAGATGAAGTTGAACCAAAAATAAACCTAAATATACAAATATAGTGCTACGAATATAGAACAAAATTCGCATTAAAAAAAATAAGATATGCCGGAAAAATGCACTTCTGGTCGTAAGAGGACATGCAATACCAATAATTGGAAATTCAACTTGAATAAAAGGAAAAATAAAATTAAGATTGGCATTCGCAAATCAACGATGGCAACAAATCTGAGAAAGGCAAATGAAACCAGAGTGTACAAAGAACTGTTCCAAAAACTGTATACAAAGGTTGTCTTTAGAAATGAGAACCCAGATGTTTTCACAATTTTGGGCTTTTGGGAATCATGATCATCAAGTACAGATAGTCATATAAATATTCATTTACGATAAACGGTGAAAAGATTCAGGTATGTAAGAAATTTTTTTTCGATACTCCAGATAATAGAGATAAGTGGGTTAACAGTATTTATAAAGAAATTAATATGGAAGTAACTGATTGTGTTTTACTAGCCGATCAACGAGGTCTTCATATAAACCGCCCAAACAAAGTACCTGAGGTTATTAAACAAAGTCTAAGACTCATATTGCTCAGATACCAGTTTAATGCCACACCAAGATTTATGTGCAACATGTGATATTTATAAAAGAGCTTCGATTAAACAAAAGGAAAGACACCCATATTAATTTTGGAGTTGATATTAAAAGTAATAAAGTAAAATGGTCATGAAGTGAAATATTTACAGATACGCAATGAAAATGCGAAAATAATTCATGTAAATTATGACGTTCTTCCCGAAAATAATTACTTCGTTAATTTGGAACAAATGCCTGTAACTCAACGTTCTTCAGCTAGGAAGTAAATAAAAAGATAAGAATGAGCGTATCACTATGACAGATATACCTGCCGTTTATTCTAATGCTCGTACTATCCTCCATCTCAGTCCTAATCCCTTTCGGAATGTTACTTATATATAATTTAGTTTAGTTAATATATTTGACTATAAAAGTGCTTCAATATTCAGATTTATTTTCAAAATTAATCGTCATATACGTATATGAGAATTAGCTTTGAAAAATAGTGAATTAGACGCTAAACCTGGTAAGTAATTAATAATTACTTCTTTAATTTAGAACAAATGCCTGTAACTCAAAGTTCTTCAGCTAGGAAGTAAAAAAAAAGATTAGAATGAGTGTATCACTATGACAGATATAAATGTCGTTTATTCCTATTCTCGTGCTATCCTCCTCCTCAGTCCTAATCCCTTTTAGGATTATTGATTAGGTGGTGACACCATCAGGCCTTTACAGTTTTTTCATGATTTCCTTCTATTCTTTGCTGCTCTGGGCTAATTGTTCTGGGTTAATATTTTTGTTTGATATACCCAACGGCTTGGAGATCTTCCCCTAGGTCTCTGTCCTTCATCTCTACCCTCAACTATCAGTTTTTCCATCGTACCTGTTCTTCAAGCAATCTGTCCAAAATACTGCAAATATCTCTGTTGTATTTGTTTAAGCAATATATCCTTTACTTTAAGTTGTTCTAATATCGATACGTTAGTGCGATGATCAATCCAGGATATTTTTAACATGGGGTATACCCACATTTCAAAAGTGTCTAGTTTATTTTTATTCGCTTATTTTAAGGTCCACGTTTCGGATGCATATGTGGCTATGGGAACAATGAGTGCCCTTACGAGCCTTAGTTTTGTGTGTATTGTTATGCTAGAATTTTTCCAAATTGTTACCAGTTTCATCATAGCTGTTCTAGCAATAGTCAACCTTCTACGTATCTCTCTGTCACACCCTCCGTCATTTGTTATTAGGGACCTCAGGTATATGAAATTATTTACTGCTTCAAAGCCCCAATTTCTTTAATGTGTTGAAGATTATTCCGAGCTCTGTCTACTATCATGATCTTTGTCTTACTTCTATTTAGCTTTAGTCTATATGTTTTACTTTTCTCCTCCAGACACCTCATTATGTCTTCCATTTCTTCTTGATTTGCCGCGATTATAAAGGTGTCCTCGGCATATCTCAAGTAACTGATTTTTTGACCTTCTACTGATATTCCACCCTTCCATCCGTCTAGTACTTTTCGCATAATGTGTTCGCTGTAGATATTAAACGGAGTTAGCGAGATTATGCATCCCTGTGTGACACCTACCTCTATTCTGAATTGATTGGAATGGGTGTTGTTTATTTTTACTGTACACTTATTATTTTCATAAAGACTTGCAATCAGTTGAATTAAGTGATGGGGTGTTTCCATTTCCACTAGTATGGACCATAGCTGCTGCCATTTGACTTTATCGAAGGCCTTTGTGTAATCCACAAAGCACATGAATATAGGAGTATTGAATTTACGAGTTTTTTCGATTAGATGTCTGACATTGAGGATGTGTTCTCTTGTGCCTTTTCCTGGAACAAATCCCACTTGTTCTTCTGATATCTGAGGCAATAGAAAAGCTTTTAGTCTTTTATATATTACATGAAGTAGAACCTTGCTTGCATGGGATATTAGGGTTACCGTTCTGTAGTTCCTGCAATCTAGCGGAGTTCCTTTTTTGAATATAGGGATGAAAATGGATGTTGTCCAGTTGTTGGGCCACTCTACGGTTTCCCAAATTTTTTTGCCGATCATGTGCATAACATTTACTCCAATATCTCCAGTCTCTTTTAAAACTTCTGCGGTGATCTGGTCTGCGCCAGGAGATTTTCTATTTTTTAACTTTTTGATTGCTTTTTTTACCTCTGACTTTAGAATGTTTGGTTCTATCTTCTATGTTGCATTCTGGGGATCATCTGCATATAGACTATGACAATATTTTCTACATATCCCCGCAATCCCTTTCTCGTCATTTATAACATGTTGGTTTTGATCCATTATTGTTTGTGTGATTGGTTTAAATTCCCTGTATAGATATCGGATTTTGTTATATAGCTTATGGGATTTATACCGCTTTGCATGTCTCTCTAGTTCTTCGCATTCTTTATTTATGTTTATTTTTATCATCCCTATATGCTCTTTTCATTTCTCTATTTAACCTTGTTAATTCGTTTTTGTTGCTGCCATTTTGATATAATATGGGAGATTTGATTCTCCTTCGCTCTTCGAGAAGTTGCAGCGTTCTCTCTATCATCCAGTGTTTTCTCTTGATGATCACTTTTTCGGTTCTGGTTCTTTCTACAGAGATTTCTATGGCATTTCTAAAATCTTTCTACATTTCTCCTGTGTTGTCTTGTGTGTTTAACAGACTAGTTTCCTTTAATGCATCTCTAAATGTTTTCGGATTTGAAATCTCCAGCCTGTTTTGATTTTGGTGCGGCATTGTTTTTTTTTATCTACATCTTGAAGCAAGTCCATAACAAGTTATGATCGAATCCACATTTAGCTCTTGGTCTAGTTTTTATGTTTAATAAACATGTCTTCTATCTGTTTCTAATCAATATTTAGTCGATTTGGTTCTTGTATTCTCCATTTGGGCTGGTCCACGTCAATAAACGATGGGCATGATGTGTGAACATTGTGTTTACAATGGTCAAACTGTTTTCGGTTGCAAAATCTATTAAATGTTCGCCTCGGCTGTTTCTATATACCTAACCTAACACATAGTTTTTTTACATTTTGGATGTTATCATTTCTTGTTTCTCCTACTTCATCGTTAAAATCGCCCATGATTATGAGTGGTTTTTTAGATGAAATATTTCTTATTGTGTCTTTAATACCGAAGTATATGTCTTTCACTTTATTGTCTAACGCATCTGATGTTGGCATGTAGACTTGAAGAATGTGCATTTTGTTTGGTGATGCTAGTAAGGTTATTTTTATAAGTCTATCATTTATCGGTTGGTAATCATACACGTATTGTGAAACTTTTTTAGTCACCATAATTGCAACACCATATCTTCCTGTGTTATTTGCTCCCGATATGTATACAACATGATCTGCCATTCGGAAGTGTCCTTGTCCTATATAATGGGTCTGAGGCCAAAGTCCGCATATTTCTATATCCTCTCTTTCGATTTCTCGTTGTAGTATATGCATTTTGCCTGGTTGCAATAATCCTCGAACATTCCAGGTTACTATTTCCATTGCTTTTCTTAACTAAAAATCTAATTTTCTTCCAAGTGCCAATTTTGCATGTGTTGCCTGGTTGCTCACAAACATATGCCCGGTAGCCCATTTGACACTGGTTGGCCCGGAACCAACTGAGTCCCGATCGCTAATCGGATCGCTAAGCATATCTAACTGATTTGATACATTCATGATGGTGTAGTCACGGTAATATAATCAAATGGTTTCCTCTTGCCTGCCTGATCGCAGTATTACGGCCAGTTGAATCATTATGTGATATCCGTCCGTGAGTATCTGTCATTAAGCCAACAGTAGAAATAATTCCGCTATAGTCTTAATAAAGTAATGTCATAGCTGTTGCCCTATGCCATGTCCTCAGTTGATTCACTGGTGCTTATTTGGTAAATTCTTATTCACACCTATCCTACATATCTGTAGGACATTTCCCTATTAACTAGTGGGACGCGCCGTTTCGGGGTTGAGGACTCCCCCGCCCGTCCGTCTTCCGCGAAGTACAGAAGAGAAATTCAGAACTTCTCCTCCACGCAAGCTGGGACGGACACGGGTGCTATATCTCGTGCTATATCTAATGACAAATATAAAGATTTAAACTGCATTTATAAGTCAAATGTCATTCCCGAAATATATCACCGTTACTATAAACAATAAAAAGTTTGTGACCCTAAAGTACTTGGTAGAATATTGTTATTTTTCAATCAATAACAACCATTTTACAATGGTTGTGAAGCGAGTTATTATAGGAAGAGTCATGTCTTCAGGTTGTATCTCAATCAAACTCAAGATTTTTAATAGTTAATAAAATTACAAAACATACATCTCAAATTAATCCCTCATTATGTTATAAATATCGTATCGCATTAGTGTAAAAGAGTTTATTCATTTCGCTACAAATTATTAAAAATGCATGTTTTTGTTGTTTGCCTCTCCTGTAAAATCGCTAAAAATGAGTTACAACCTTCTTCGATAGGGATATCATAGTTAGCACCACGGCAGCATTTAGGTCCGCTGCGGAAAAAGCAAAGATCATGCTACTGATCGCAAATGATTTTAGAAAATAAAACACTTAAAGAAGAAAGAGATCAATTTTAATCTTAATTTTTTTTTCTCCTGTCTTGTTTTTACGTCCAATGCATTAGTTAATCTAGTTTGTCTAAATATAATGTCTTGATGAATCCAGAAAAGACACGAGTGTCCACGTGTGTATCCTTTCTCACATGGTATTATTTTAAATTTTTTAACTGTGGTTGCAATATTGTTTGGCTTTCATTCCCTTTGAAAACATTTTTGAGACTGTCAGAGTGGCTAATGACCATACCAACAAAAAGTATACATATTTTCGTTATACCTCGAATTTTGAAATAAGTGAAATTATCTTTACCTTGAGATCCATCAATAAGTGAACCAAAAATGAACAATGACAACACTATCAACACTGAAGCACACATTTTATAATACTGACAACTAATTCAATGGAACTTATAAATATCTGCAGTCTCAGATATTCATAGCTACATGGAATAAATTTGTAGATAAGAGGAGCTATTATATACCGTCAATATCATTATCCAAGATTTTCTAGGAATTTTTACGATGGATCAATTATTAGCAGTAATGAATATGCTAATTTTTAATCCAAGGTTATGGTGAATACCCTTTTTAACATCGATATTACACAATTAAGGTGTGGATTATTGTTTGATATAAATATACATGGCTATTATTAAATACGCAACACTCGGTATACATTAAACTGTTTTCATGTATTTTTAGCAAATATAACATATTATTTCCTAAAAGTTTTGGCACAAAATATTGATAAAGTTTTTTTTTATTAAAGAAATTTATTTAACACTAGCATGATACTGTTATTAGCATGATGTCCGAGGACAATCTGAAGCAATTTGGAACGGCAGTTATCAATATAGCTCTGATTATTCAAAGCTTCTCCCCTTACTCTTCCCACAAAATGTCAGGATATACCCTTGTTAGAAGTTGCGAACCAGACATGGATTTTATCTGCAAATTGCGCTTTATGTGTATATTTAACATTATCAGAGCATTTTTCTACGTTGTCCGTATAAAAAACATCGTTTCCCTTCATATCACAATTACTTAAAGTGAAATACGAATGGTTACACTAAAGGGCCGGTTCTACAATGTAGATATAAAATACTACTACTACTATCGGTTCACAGCGTTCTCCGACGACTTCCGAGTTCTAACCGCCATTCTTCTCTATTTAACCATAGGCCTGGAGGGATTTCTCTTTCCTCTAGTTCTTTTTCAATTCCCTCTCTCCAGCTTCTTCTCGGCCTTCCTCTTTTTCTTCTTCCTTGTAGTGTCCACGTCAAAATCTGTTTCGGAATCCTGTCATCAGGCATTCTCTGTACATGGCCGTACCATATTAACTGTTTTGTTTTTATGTCATCAACTATTGTATGCTTGACTTCCATCATTTCTCGTATTCTCTCATTTGGTATCCGATCTCTTCTTGATTTGCCTGCTGCTCTTCTCCAGAAGTCCATTTCTGTTGCTAGTTACAGTTTCTCTGTTCTTTGTTTCATTGGCCAAACTTCACTGCCATATGTGATTACACTTTTAAGTATGGTGTTGTATATGAGCTGTTTGTTCGCTTTAGATATTGTTTGGTCCCACAGAATGCCGTTCATCATGGATATGGCTTTTCTACCCTGGATGTTTCTGTCTTTTATAGCAGCTTCGAGTGTTCCATCTTGAGTTATCTTCATACCCAGGTACTTGTATTCATCAGTGTCTAATTTCTACCTCATAGTCTAATATAATGGACGGCTTTTTCCCTACAATGCACATGGTTTCAGTTTTCTTAATGTTGACTTCGAGACCCCATTTGATATATTCTTCTATTAGCTTCCGAGTCATGTAACTCAAGTCGTCATGATACTGAGCAATCAGTATTTGGTCATCAGCGAAACATAAGGTGTACAGTGTAGTCTCGTCGTTAAGAGGGATTCCCATGCCATTACATTTTCTTTTCCACAGCTTGAGTGCTTGTTCCAGATAAATTTTGAAAAGGGTAGGCGAAATACAGCAACACTGCTTTAGTCCTTTCGTGACCTTAAATCCCTCAGATATCCTTGATCCAGTTTTAATTTTTGCAGTCGTTCCATTATACAGACTTTGGACTGCTTTGATAAGACCATGCTTAATGTTGGTTTGCTGTAGAGTTGACCATAGTTTACTGAAGGGTACACTGTCATATGCTTTTTGTAAGTCTATGTACACCAGGTGAACTTCTTTATTGAGGGCTGTTTTTTTCTCAATAACTTGCGTAATAGAGTACAAGTGGTCTACTGTGGATCGCTCAGCTCTAAAACCAGCTTGCTCCTCTGCTTGGTAATCTCTATAGTCATTTTCTATTTTGTTCTTAATAAGTTTCCCATACATCCTACTTA
Source organism: Diabrotica undecimpunctata (assembly GCF_040954645.1). Classification (NCBI taxonomy): domain Eukaryota; kingdom Metazoa; phylum Arthropoda; class Insecta; order Coleoptera; family Chrysomelidae; genus Diabrotica; species Diabrotica undecimpunctata. The sequence goes on along the minus strand of NC_092810.1, from coordinate 41,760,046 downwards.
TTGTGCTATTTACTGCAATTCCTCTAGTATTTTCACACTGATCCTTGCTGCCCTTTTTGTGGATAGTTGACATGATAGATAATTTCCATTCTTTTGGTAATTCGGCCCCATTCAAGCAGTCTTGAAAGAGTTTTCTTGACTGTTCCTGGAGTTTGTTTGTGCCGGCTTTCACTAATTCTGCAGGGATGTCACCAGGACCAGGGGATTTTCCATTTTCAGGGATTTGGTTATTTCTTCCATCTCTGATTTACTTATTTGTAATGGTGATGAATTTATACGTAGACCTATCGTGTTGTCTTCCATGTTAGTAAATTCTGGTCTTTGTTCTGTTTTGAAATATTCTTCCCATTTTTCTGTTGTTATTGGTGATATAACGTCTTTTTTCTTATTATTTCTCATACTTTTAATCAATCTCCAACTCTCTTTGCTTCTTCTACCTCCTGCGTGGGTGTTGATTTTTTGGCAGTTCTGGTCCCATGATTCGTTCTTTTTTTGAGTTATATTTTTCCTTACTTTGGCTTGTGCTTCTTTGTAAATTGTTTTATCGTTTTCTGTTTTTGTTGTTAATAATGTTTGGTATTTCCGACGTTGATCTCTAATTTTCTTTTCTATTTCTTCATCCCACCATCCCACCATATGTAGATATAAAATACAGTATAGTTATTCCTGGTAGTGGGCTTAGGTATTCCATATACCTAGAGTTATTCGAAGTATAATTAATTGCGCGTTCTACAATATTCGAGCGACGACAGTACATTTATCGAGAGTAATAGCCTTGTAGTTCAAATGAATGACTGAGTCGCTACTTTTCCTGACATTGACACGGGCATAATATTTACCTAAAATATAATTTACCTTTATAATTATTTGTCTTTATATGCTTAAATTATTTTGTGTTCATTGTTTTATTAAATTAAAATGGAAAAAAAGCGTTGCAACAACTTTGTCGCAAACTAAATTGATGTGTTGATGAGTTTTGTGGAGAAATTTAAAAAAAATGTAGATAAGTAAATTATAAAATTCTGTTTTTGAGTATTCAGACTTATTTACTATTACTTTCGAGATTGCAAGAAAATTGATACCGTAACAAATAACGGGAAAGAAGCAAAGTGGCAAAAAATAGAAATTCAATTTAATTCTATGTGTGGGACAGGTAGAACTGCCAAAATGTTAAGAAGCAGATGGGAGTAGAAATTAATAAAAAAGAAATACGCCGATTATAAATAACCTATTAATATGTAAGATCATATATAGTAAGATATTATTATAAGTAAAAATTATATAAAGCACGTGGTGGGCTAAAAAGAGATTTAGAGCTTAGCCGCAGTGCTACTGATCGCATATTAGCTATAATTAGCGTTGGTCAACAGGAACAATATTACAGTTTGGTTGTGACTTTGGTATCCAAAATATGTTTGTTATCCACAATATTTTTTATCCTGTAAATACAGATATTAAATGTAGAACTCCATGAACACATTTTTTACAGATACAAAAATTACTGTTTAAGAGGAAAATGTTATTCCTGAGCAAACTCTTATCAATATTCACATTGATAAAGAATTGTGAGGAATGACAGATTGTGAGATTGATGAAGCTAATGTAAACACAATGGAACTAATATTTAGTATCACTATTTCTGGTTTGTTTGTATTGCAATGTATTGTATTTACAGGCAGGTTGTAGTTGGAAATTATGGACCCCACAACAGATTAGGCAGCCCATGAGCAAAGTATTAAAAGTTTTGAATATTGTCGGTAAGCGATGTGTTAAAGCATGTAATAAGCATTTTTTCTGTTTTATTTATAGATGCAGATTATGATGCATTAAACAAGGAGAACTTGCACACAGTTCTTGAAGAAAAAGAACCTGTCAACTCTGTTGATACATCAAAAGGTAATTTTTTTCTATATTTCAAAATCAATAATATTAAATATGTAATTTTTTAGGTTTTGCTAATACTTGAAAGAGGAAAAGGTTTTATAAGAAGGAATCAATTCCTCCAAAAATAAAGAAGCAGCAGAACTATGATGTATATGAATAACTAGCAAAAAAAAAGTTAGAGTATATCAGTTCAACTAATTTTGCTAAAAGAAGAGGCAGAAAAAAAGAAAAACGACTAACTGAAAAACATGACTTAGAGATTAAGATATTATTCGCCGACCTAGAAAACAAAAAGAACATTTGAATTTAAGTATTTTAATTATGTTTCATAAAAATAAATAAATAAATATATCTATCATTTGTATATTTGAAAACCATCTCTTTATATAGAGATCGAAACGTCAGTAAATTAATGATTTAAATAAATATATTGTTACTTATTCCCAACATTATTCTAAATATACAGAACGGCAAGCAAAAAGAAATAAAAAAATAAGTATTACTATCATTTGTATATTTGAAAACGATCTCTTTATATAGAGATCGAAATGTCAGTAAATTACACCTATGAATAAATATTTTGTGGCTTATTCCCTACAGTCTCCTGAAAATACAGAATGCCACATACAAAAAGCTATAAAAAATAATTAATTTTGAAGAAAGCTTACTGATGCCACCCTTCTGTCGCGTAAGTTACGCGACAAAACGTCTTTTGACGTTACCCGTCCTTAAAAAGTTTTACACAATGAATTTTTTTTAAAACAAATTTTAAGACAGTTTCCACACCACCCCAGAGGTATGTCTTGTGGCTCAATATTTTTTTTAAATAGATGATCGCCAAGAGCTATATTGTCCCATTAAATAAAATGAACAAAACACAGTATAAAACAAAACATTAGTAATTATCTCTCATAAAGTATCGACAAATCAAATAAAACACAAGATTTTAAGTTACTTTTTTGTTTAATTTTCTTTTATTTCTCATATCTTCTTTAAGTGTTAGGTTTAATTTCTTAACATACCTATACATTCGAGATCGAAAGAGATTGTGTAATTAAAAAAAAAAAAAGAGGTTAATCTTTGTATGTGGGTATATTTTATTTTATAAAAACCCTTAAAAGGGCAACATTAAAAACACGAACGTTTTCGGAACAACTGTTCCATCATCAGGTTAAAATACAGGTTACCATGTGTAATTATCTGTCCCACAATCCTCTTCGACTCTTTTGGAAAGCCTTTCCAGAAAGTTAATTCATGAATAAACTTTTTGATTGAAGCAGATGAAGAAAAGGAACAGCATCAGCTCAAGTCCTTTCTTTAATTCGTATTCAAGCACATCAATCTGCAAATTTTTTTTTCCAAGTCTTCCGACTTAAACTTTTAGTATTAAATTTGTCTTCACGGCAACAAACAATAACCCATAGTTTTTCTACTACCGAGTCCCTGAAAAAATCATGAAACCTACCAGCTTTATCTACATTTCTTGACTGATTATCACTTAAACAACCAGCTACTCCACAACGCATTTTAAGTTCACCTTATAAATTATTCCTAACGAAAGTCCCTAAAAAATACAGGCTGGGTATGAGTATGGTTGAGTATTAGTACTGACTCCATCATAATTACTCATCGCTCTCTTTCTCCAATGGCCCTACAGCCTAAATCGAGCCTTGTCCTCCTCCAAACTATTCCTCCAACCTTGCCGGTCACTCGCCGATCTTCTCCAGGTTCTCACGTCTAACAATCTCCCACCTTTTCCGTGACCTTCCTGTTGATCTTGCGCCCTGTATTTTACTATTTAGGGCTCTTTTGGCAAACTTCTGGTCTCCATTCTCACTACATGCCCAGCCCATCGAAGCCCGAATTCTGAGATTGGTGCCTCTTTAAACAGTTAGTAGAGTTAATGGTTGTACCTGTTCATGTTTGTACTTCATACTTCGTTTTCGTTAATAGGTCCAAATATCTTCTTTAGGATATTTTGTTCGAAGTCTTCCAGCTTTCGTTTTATGTCTTCTGTCATCATCTAGGTCTTGTATCCATAACATACAGAATAACAGAATGATTATTGTCTAGAACGTGAAGTGCGTACGTAGAATCTGTTTTTCTATTATTTAAAGCCCTTTTATGTTCTGTTATACATTTGAGAAAGTTCTACCAGTTAGACCGATGTAAGTTTTTGGGCAGTCGCCGCGTTTAAGTTTATATATATACACCAATGTGTAAATCATTATACCAATGTTATGTACAAATTTTTACACTCTTAATTACACACATATATTCTTTATACACACTTTTTAATAAAATTATTATTAACACATTCCGTGCGGACGGCATACATGTGTGCCACAAGGTGCCTTTACCAATATGCGGACGGCGCGCATGTATGCCACTGATTATACACATTTTTAATATGTGTTTTTTTTACAGTAATGCGCCGAATGATTTAAATTTACTATTAGGTTGTTAGATAAGGTATTCTTTCACTTATAGTTACATTGGTTTTAGAATACATAAACAAATGAAATATCTATCAACAAATAAAAGTAATGGTTGTGCTGGGTAATATTTTAAGAAATAAATTTTGAAGTGTATAAGATATTGTATATAATTATTATCTCTAACTGATATATATGCCAGATGAGAATCCCCTTATGAATAAAAAAGGTTGAAATCACTTATGCTTTTCATATCGAAGTTAGTGTAAAAGGGTCGGTGAAACTAGTCAAGTATCTAAATATTTTTAAAATCGTCGTTTGTATAGAAAACGTTGAAATACACGCAGCTCGTAGTAAACTGCAATTATTGGAATATATTATAAAAAAAAAATAGTGACTTGGAGGCAGGTCCGTCGCGGCCTAAAATTTCTAAATCAAGTAAAATATCTGATAAAAACTCAAAAAATTTTAGTGAAGAGGAACTATTACACATGTTACTAGAAAGTGATAGTGAGATAGACGAGTTTAAACTTAGTGATGTTTCTTACAAACCTAGTGACGAGGAAAGTTCTGATAATGACAGGTAAAAATTAAGATTTTTAAATTTTCGAAAATGTATCTCTTATTATTTTTAGATGATAATATCACTAATATTGAGGAGGTAATAGAACCACATATCGCTATTATTGAAGAGGTAACAGAACCACCTATCAATGACACAGTAACGGTGACTCCTAAAATAACAAATAAAGTTAGAATCTGGAATGAAACTCAATGTTCCATGAAATGCATTCCATTTACGAGAGCACAGAACTTTCTTGTGGACATATATGAGCATAAAAATGCATTTATTTCTTCTGCCTACTGTTTGATGACGAATTAGTGCAACTTATAGTTAATCAAACTAATATATATGCGGAAAGCGAATTTACATTAAAAAGTAGTTATCAAAAAACTCGCATATCTTTATGGAAACCTGTGACTGCTGAACAATTGCGTTTTTTCATTCGTTTGCTGTTTCACACTGCAAAAATTAAGTGTTCAAGATTGCCAGATTATTGGAAAACTCATAGATTATTTAGTTTGTGTTTTGGACAATATATGAGTAGAGATCGTTTTCTAGCCATCTTAAGGTACTTGCATTTCTCTCCCCCAACAGAAATTCTTGTAAATGATCGGCTATATAAAATCCGACCCGTTGTTGATTATTTTAACGAAAAAAATGAATAAAATCTATTACCCTGGAAAAAACTTATCTTTTGATGAGTCCATGGTCCTGTGGCGTGGCAGACTTGTGTTCTGACAATACATAAAAAATAAGCGACACAAATATGGGGTTAAGTTTTATATTTTGGCCGAACCTGATGGCTTACCTTTAAAAATTGTTATATACACGGGTCAACTGGATGAACTGGGAGGATCAGGTCATACTGAAAAAGTTTTCATGCATCTAATGACGGAAAAATTAAACGTGGGCGTGGGACATTCTTTGTTCATGGATAATTTTTATAACAGTACAAATTTAGCAGAAATTTTGCTTCAAAATAATACGTACTGTACAGGTACTATACGAAAATATAGAAAAGATCTGCCACAAAATGTAGTTTCGGTATCTCTCAACAAAGGAGAAACTATAGCAAGATACTCAAACGACGTAATGATAGGAGCATGGAAAGACAAAAGAATTGTCTCTGCCGAATTTAAAAATGAGTTGAAAGAAATCAAGAACAAAAGAGTAAAAATGTTAGTAAAGCCTCGTCTCATTATAGAATATAATACCTATATGAGTGGAATCGATCGTTTTGACCAACTAATGTCCTATTACCCTTGTAGCCGTAAAACTATGACATGGTACAAAAAAATCGGTATTCATGTTTGGCAAATGCTTTTGTACAATTCATATTACCTATTTAGAAAATATTCAGGGAACAATAATTTTACTTTTTATGATTTTCGTATGGAAATAATCGACAAACTTATACCACCACTACATCGGCAACTTCCAAGGGCTCCCAACCCTCAAACAAGTCACCATTTAACGAGAATTCAAGAAAGAGATGAAAGAGGACGGACATTACGAAAATGATGCCGGTACTGCTCCTGAAATAAAAACAGAGTTTTATCATTATACCATTGCCTTATGTGTCAGGAAAAACCAGGCTTATGTGTTGGGACATGTTTTGCAAATTTTCACAAGACCTAAAAATATTTTACTTATAATATATTAGCCTTTTTTGTATGTATACGAGTATAAGAACATATATTTTAAATCGTCTCTCTGAGACATACATGTGCACCATCCGTTCCTGATGCAAGTACCTTTATCGTATACCTGGTGGCATGCATGTAAGTCATTCAAAATTTTTCATTATTTCAATATAATTTAGTATTAATAATTACTAATAAACATTTATTAATTATTTTTTATTATTATTATTATTAAGTTTTATTAAAAAATAAGTTTCAGGCCAGAGCATAAGTCTTGGGATAAGATATCCCCACGCAACGTGTTAATGCTGAATTTTTCTTTTCAGATTTTTTTTTGTTTTAAAAAATTTTGAATAAAATCCTTTATAAAAAGGTATATAAAAAACCCAGTTGGGCTATGTTGCATTGACAAAACGTTTTCGGAATAAATATTCCATCATCAGTGTCAAGTTAATACATGGATGTAGCCACTAAATATGTGGGTAAAAACCCTTTAAAAATTATTATATAAGATTTGATTTACATTATGTCTAATTTACAGTTAAGATGTTAAAGTTACCGTTGGATTGGTAACATGGCGACATATGACTCTACATTAGTTGCGAGTCCTGAGACGGTATGTCTACGAGGACTTTGTCAAAGCAACTTAAGTTGCTTTGGCAAAACGTTTTGTCAATGCAACATAGCCCAACTGGGTTTTTTATATACCTTTTTATAAAGGATTTTATTCAAAATTTTTTAATATATGGTATACAGCCAAATACAGGAACTTTGTTTCCTTGTGGATTTTTTGTTTTACTGTCACAAGCAACTTCCGTTTACTCGACCTACATTCTAAATCATCATTATCGCAGCAAGCTAATGCTTTATGTATAAACATTTATTTGTATTACGTTTCCCGAACAGACCGTTTTAATATTTCATCATAACCGCAGTGCAATTGTTACATTAAATAAACAGATATAAATAAGTGCTTCCGAATATGAATAAACGCAAATTCCGATAAATGAATAGCGAGCATTAATAAATAGGCACTTTGTTCATTTTTGTAATTAATGTTTTTTTTATTGAGTACAAATATAAAATGGTTTTAAAATAATTCCAGAGTCTATTAATATTAATTTTTGTTGTTAACATTTTAAAAATTGGTGTTTTTAAGAAACTTTTAAAGTGATTTGTATAATCTGTTTTTTCTTTCCTTCCATTTTTCTCTGGATTAAAAACGCCAAGAATTGTGATATGAGATCTATCAAATTTGGTGCATCTTTTGTAATATGTGTCTAATCTGCTTGCTTTTTTACAACACTATTAATATTAAATTCCTTTATAACCCTCAGTTTAAATAAGAAGTGATTTTGAAAGTATTGGTAAAGGTAGTTTTTGCATGTTCATCATTATCAGCCATTTTGAGTTCACTGTTGAACATAGGCCTCCCGTAAATAATTCCATTGCATCCGATCTTGAACAGCCTGAATCCATTGGTTATATTATTTTTTACCTCTCAAGCACAACAGAAAGTTTTTGTCATATTGATCTAAACTCATTATATTGTAATTCAAACGTGTTGTTTCAAGTGACCATCATGCCTAGACGTAAGCTGGATATTGATGAATTAATTGCAAATATACATAAATACTTGACCATAGAAAGAGACAAAGGTGGACCTTTAAAGTCATTATTATGTATAAATCGACGCGTTTGTGACGCACAATACAAAGACATGGAAAAAACTCGTAAACATTTTAGGAGCATTGACTTACCTGATGGAAAAAAATTTTAAATTAGAAATATTTTGTATGGAATGCGTGAAGACAATCAACAAATTGGTGTTTTTAAGAAACTTTTAAAGTGATTTGTATAATCTGTTTTTTCTTTCCTTCCATTTTTCTCTGGATTAAAAACGCCAAGAATTGTGATATGAGATCTATCAAATTTGGTGCATCTTTTGTAATATGTGTCTAATCTGCTTGCTTTTTTACAACACTATTAATATTAAATTCTTTTAAAACCCTCAGTTTAAATAAGAAGTGATTTTGAAAGTGTTGGTAAAGGTAGTTTTTGCATGTTCATCATTATCAGCCATTTTGAGTTCACTGTTGAACATAGGCCTCCCGTAAATAATTCCATTGCATCCGATCTTGAACACCCTGAATCCGTTGGTTATATTATTTTTTACCTCTCAAGCACAACAGAAAGTTTTTGTCATATTGATCTAAACTCATTATATTGTAATTCAAACGTGTAGTTTTAAGTGACCATCATGCCTAGACGTAAGCTGGATATTGATGAATTAATTGCAAATATACATAAAGACTTTACCATGGAAAGAGACAAAGGTGGACCTTTAAAGTCATTATTATGTATAAATCGACGCGTTTGTGACGCACAATACAAAGACATGGAAAAAACTCGTAAACATTTTAGGAGCATTGACTTACCTGATGGAAAAAAATTTTAAATTAGAAATATTTTGTATGGAATGCGTGAAGACAATCAACATTTTGTATCGAATTCTTCTTCTTCTTCTCGTAGCACTACAACCCGGGGTGGGTTTTGGCTGACTGCACAACTTGATTTCATCTTGAACGGTCGTCCATAATAGTTGGGTCAGTGGGCAGCCCCATTGTTCTTAGATCTGACCATATATTGTCTCTCTATCGAATGTGTCGAATTTCAAATAAAGACAAGTGAAACCCAACATAGAGACATGGAATGTGTTACCTAAGTCAAGAAGCCAAGTAATAATAGTAACGCGTATCAGACTTGGACATACTAGGTTAACACATGATTACTTAATTAAATAGTGTGAACCACCGCGATGTGAAACGTGTAATACGACACTAACGATAATGCATATACTATGTGAATGTCCCCTCTACAATCAACAACGAAGTAACAACAAGATACCAAGAGCACTTCTAGAAGCTTTAGGTCTCCACTGTAACTTTAACAATACTCTGAATTTCTTGAAAGACATTAATAAGTACCACAATATTTAATAAACCAAATTGTAATGCAGTAAAGGTACCTAATGTAATCCATTAATTTTTCGCTAATGGCCATTTGGTCAATACGGTTTTCAAAATAAAAAAAGGCTTTTTTTAAAGATAGGTTTTTTTTTAAATATGTACTTTAAATAAATTTCAATAAGTTTCCAGTTTTCCGTTATTTGACTTAAACACAAATTTAGCATTCGACGAAGAAGTATACCTAGGGCTATAATCAAGTATATCACGGTTATTATTAGTCTTAAAAAATTTAACAGAACCATTTTGTTTATTTTTTCAAAGGATACATTTTTGTTTATAACAGTTTTTTGATCAAACGAACAATTTTTGGGTTTTTAGCAGAAACTGATTAAAAACATTGATTTTTTCGATATCAAATGAACACCTTCGATAGCGAATAAATCGAAAACTATTAATTTTATCAAAAAAATGTATGGAAAATTTTTTGCTTAGAATTAATTTTTTTACCAAATTTTGTGTTTAAAATATAATAAATAGTTTCTAGTTCTGAGGTGGGGTGGCAACTATAGTGTATTTTTATGTATGAGAGAGTAATAAAACAATAAATTATGTATGCAAATCCCTAAACTGTTGATACGGGTGACTCAATGAAAAACAGATATTTGTCAACAAGTTTACAGAAGTATATAGGAAAACAATTTTAAATTGAGTATGACCACCAGGTATAAAGGTTGGAGCAGAATAGAATACAATAGTTGTGAGGGTTACTAATCCCTAAATAAGGTTGCCAGTGTCGGAGTGATGGAGGTTAACAGGTACTAATGAATTTGCAAGAAATGTAAGATGTTTATTTTATTGGTTATATATAACCAATTAAGTTTAATAAGTACCTACCTATTTGCAAAATAAAGTTTAATTCTTTAGATAAAATAAAACGTTTTATTTTATCTATTTGCAAAATAAAATAAAGTTTAATTCTTTGCCTATTTGCAAAATAAAGTTTAATTCTTTAGATAAAATAAAACGTTTTATTTTATCTGAAATGAGTGCATTCCACGAAGTAAGGGTTTCAACAATCAAACATTTAATTCTTTAATTCCAGGAATCTACGACAGTAATTGACTAGATAATTACATTCTAAACTTATTCCACAGAAAATGTGATAGTGGGTTTTTCCATTTTGTATATAGGAAGGTCCAAGTGGCGTATTCAAAATTCTTAACAGTTCACTAAAAGTAGGTACTTCAGTTGCAAGGTGCAGTTTATTGTGTATACTAGTGTTATGGAAAATTTGGAAGTGCCGTGTAAACGCCGAAAAATTGGTCCTCTAACAGTTAATGAAAAAACATTAATATTTAATTGTTTTAAATCATTTACAGACAAACGTTTATGTGAAAGTGTTGATGAGACCGTTGAGTTAGTTAGCAGTACACTTGGTGTTGGGAAATCTACGATTTACAGAGTTATTAAAGAAGAGAAATGTGGTAGTTTTCAAATGCCACGTAATGCTCCAGGGAAACCAAAATTTCAAACAGAATATCATTTTAAAGAAGGACTTCGACGGAAAGTCCATGAATTCTTCTTTAGACAAGAATTTCCAACATTGGATAAAGTTCTTGTCTCAGTTCGAGATGATAAGGATTACCCAGAAATGAGTCGAAGTACGTTATGGAAACTTTTAAAAGAAATAGGCTTCCGCTGGAAAAAGAATCCCAGAAAGTCTATTTTATTAGAAAGAAGCGATATTGTCATATGAAGAAGACATTTTCTAAGAACCATAAAGGAAATGAGAAACCAAAAAAGAAAAATATTTTATCTTGATGAAACATGGATCAACGAGGGTCATACACCAAATAAATTTTGGCAGGATAAAACTGTTACAAGTCAAAGGCACGCTTTTGTAAATAACTTATCTACTGGTTTAAACCCACCATCAGGAAAGGGACGCAGGCTGATAATAGTACACATTGGCAGTTCAGACGGTTTTGTTGAAGGTGGTTTATTAACTTTTGAATCAACTCGTACCGGTGACTACCATGAAGACATGAACGCTGATGTCTTTCAAGAATGGTTCGAACAAATGATAGATCTTCTTCCTAAGAACTGTGTAATAGTAATGGATAATGCAAGTTATCACTCCAGACTTATAGAAGGACTGCCCACAACCAAATGGTTAAAAAAAGACTTGCAGAATTGGCTGAGTTCAAAAAATATTACGTACCATCCCGGATCTATAAGAAAGGAACTTTATTCGTTGTGTGCCCTCCATAAAGAAAAATTTAAAAAATACGAAATTGATGAAATTGCCAAAAAAGCGTGGAATGACAGTACTTAGATCCCCACCATATCATTGTGAATTAAACCCGATTGAACTGGTATGGGCACAGATAAAGAGTGAAGTTTCAAGAAAAAATACCACTTTTAAAATTCATGATGTAAAACAGTTGTTTTTGGAGGCCGTAAATAATGTAAAACCTGAAAACTGGGAAAAGGCAGTAAATCACACTATTAAAGAAGAGGAAAAAATGTGGAAGCTGGACAATATTACTGATAAAATTATCGAGCCAGTTATTATAAATCTTGGTTCTGAAAGTTCATCTTCTGAATCTGATTTGGATTTGTAACAAGTAGCTGTAAGTTTTATATTAATATTTTTATTCATCTATTTAACATACCTTAGACGGTTTTAAAAACTCTTTTTCTCTTTTGTAATTTTTAAAAATTAAAAAAAATGTGAATTTTTTAAAACCCTTTTTAATGTAGGCCAGTCAGTTCTAATATAGTGTGTGATAAAAGAGGTCACTTTTGTTTACATACACATAACACTTTATAACACTGAAATAATTCATTTATTTTTTACAATTATTCAAAGTAATTTTTCAATTAATCTTGAGCACGCCCATGGAGTGGTCGGAGGTACCAGTTAAAATTATGCTAATTACTCTCTCGTTCATAAAAATAAACTATAGACTGAGCTAATATTGCAAGTGAAGCAATGGGACTGACAATAAATCTTTAAAAAAGGAAAGTGATGGTGATTATCAAAACCGACGAAAATTGTCTCATTGACCTAAATAATACTCGCAAAACGACGCAGAATAGAGAGCGGCTCCAGTAATGGAGTGACCAGAAGAAGAAGATATCATGTTGGCTACATCAATTTCCTATAAGGTAATTTTAGATTAACTACCAAATTTTTATCCTTACCAATTAACAAATTAAGTTTAGGCTGTATTGAAATATCGGTGCATACGTTGTAGATATTAATATATCTGGTTAATAGTGAAACTTGTGTTTAATGACGATTGATGATATCTCTGATTTTTTTAGTAGTAAGTGTATGAAGTAATTTTTCAATTAATCTTGAGCACGCCCATGGAGTGGTCGGAGCTACCAGTTAAAATTATGCTAATTACTCTCTCGTTCATAAAAATAAACTATAGCTGTGGTAAAAGTGCCTTTCGGTATCAGATATATTTTGATTCTTTGACTATCCACTACGTACTTATTCTTAAATTTTCAAGTAAATTGATCATTTCGAAAGAAATTGCAAGGTAAAAATCTTCGTTTCCTGCACTAATATTGAATTGCGTTCAAAACCAAAAACAAAAAAACTAGGAGGACTGCATACTATCACCATTATTGTACAACATATATTTTGAATATATAATAAGAAAAGTACTAGATAAATGGGATTGAGGAATCAGTATAAAAGCAGTAAATCTGTAACCTGCGATACGCAGATGACACATTTATACTAGCAGCGAACGAAGTCAAATTGACTACCATCACCAAACAGCTAAGTCAAATAAGCAAATAATTTGGAATTCAGATCAAGAAATAAGGAGTAAGAGGACTTTCTACACGACTCATTTGTCTACCTTTCAAGTTTTTGCTCCATACAGAAATATTTAAAATGGCTTAACACGTAGAATAATAACGAATTATCGAGAAACAGCATAATCAGTGAATATAGCTTCTTTTCTATAGTTGTTTATTGTTGTTAATTTAATAAAATTCATAAACAAAGTCGTTCAAACTTAATTTGACTGTATTTGGTTTAAAAGAATTGAACTATTTTTTTGAAGTTCTGAAGCAAATAAAAACGCTGCAATATGAATTAGAAAGACAAGAAAATATTAGAAATAATACAGATGTTAAAATCCTAATTCAGTATCCAGATCAGTATTTTTTAATCTGTAAAATACTGATCTAGATACTGATTCTAGGCTGAAAGAAAAAGTTTAGGTTCTTACTAATAAATTGCACTAATAAAATTTGAGAGCTTTTCTTGCCAGTTCTGGATATTCGTGTTTTCTTTTTATCCAGAATAAGTCAACATTTTGCGAATAAAATTCCATTTTAAGCTTGTCATCAGAAGCTAAATCTAGAAGACATTCTTTCATTTTTATAGTGACATCAGCCAGATTATTGATGTCGAAGAAATTTGTTTGCATATTTAATAGGCACGAGCTGCTTTCTTCAAAATGAAAAAATTGTTGACAGCACCATCTATCTCTATGGCTCTAAGACGCAAAATGGTTATAGTTTTCCTTTGAAATGTGGGTCTACAGACGAATTCTCAGAGGAATGGAATTATCCAGGGTGGATAGAGTCACAAATCAGGCAGGGCTAGAAAGACTCAATATTGAATATGACATTGTATTTACCATAAGGAAGAGAAAACTTAAATTCCTTGGTCACATCTCCAGAGGCGCGTAAAATATCTTCAAAGGCATGAGAAATGAAACCAAGGGACATTGTGCGTGGCTCAGGGTGGCGTTTCCCGTGGAAATTAAGGATAAATGTACCAAATTAGAAAAAAAACATTGCCCAATGTATGCAGTATTTTAATTAAATTATTTCTTTGGATTTCTATGACACAAGGGGGTCGCCAGAAAACTTCAACCTGTAAAGAATAATCGCGTCGCGTAATCAAAAAGATTAAAAAATACTGATCTAGATAAACATAAAATTTCAGTGTTCCTGTTTTTACGGGTGTATAAACTGTTATCAAAAAAATTAAAGATATTAAATCATTTCTCTATTTGTGGGTTATTAAACTATGATGAGTAATACCCATTTTGCAATTTTTCATTATTAAGTAGATTAATAAATCAACCTACAATTTTTTCGACCACTCTATACTATGTTATGCATACAATGTTCTCTTGGTAGCGAAAACTCACGACATCTTCCTGTGATCTTGCTTCTTAATTTCAAGAAAGAGATGCAATGATTTTCTGTAATAATATTCAATCAATGATGGAATATTTTGGAATTGACTATAAACCTATTGAGTGGACAATCTTTATAGATTTATCAAAGCTAGTTTTGAAAGCTGTCCTTTTACATAAATATGCTTCAATTCCAATAGCTTACTTCATTCATTTCAAAGAAACATAACATATGAAAATAGAAAAATTTTGTTGAAAAATATTGAGTACAAGGAAACCAGCTGACTTGTGACCAGCTAATTTGTGGGGATTTTAGAATCATATTTATTCTCCTAGGTTTGCAAAGTGAATTTATTAAATTCTCTTGTTTTCTTTGTGAATGTATTAGCAAAGATAGGTCTAATCACTATGCAATGAAATTTTGGAAAACAAGAACCCAGTTTATACCAGGCTTAAACAATGTCATAAATAGTCCATTGTTAAACCCCAAACGTAAAAGCATACCTCGGAGCAGATGTCAACTCAAACCATAACCCGCTGATAGCTAGAATACACGTGAAACTTAAAAAAGATTGTAATATCTAAAAATAAGCCAACGTTTGATTATACAAAAATTAAGGAAAAGAGAAATACATCAAAAAGTGATCCAATAAGGCAACTCAAATCCAACAGAAGTAGGAGAAGAAATCTTAACATCAGAAGATGTCAATGAAGAGTGGTACAATATTCAGAAGGCATTACTAAAGGCTGTAGAAGAAAATTTAAAGCCTAAAACTACAAATAAAAAACAGAAGTGGATAACTTCAGAAATTCTAGCATTAATGGAAGAGAGGAGAAAAGCCAAAGCGACAAATGAGCCAAAATATCAAGAACTACAAATTAGAATTAAAGTAAAGATAAAACAGGCCAAGGAAAAGTGGTTAACAGATCAATGTATAGAAATAAAAGAGTATGATAGACAATACGACAGCTTTAATATACATAAAAAATAAAAGTACTAACAAATACCAAAAAGCGAGCACACTATGGGATACTCAAAGATGATAATGGTAAACTCATTGCAGCCATCGAAGATAAACTAACAAGATTTTGGCAAGAATACATAATGAAACTATTCGACCATGATATAATGATACAAGAAGAACCACAGGAACAAACAGGACCGAATATAATAATGTGCGAATTAAAACAGGCAATTAGAAATCCAAAGACCGCAAATCAGTAGGCCCAGATCAGATACTCACTGAGCTAATTAAATGCATTGACAAAGAAACACTGCATCTACTTTTAAATCTGTTCAACAAAGTATATACAACAGAAGTAATACCCGAAGATTGGTTGCTGTCCATATTTGTAACACTACCAAAGTCAGTACATGCGACAAAATGCTCCTAGTACAGAACAATTTCCTTAATAAGAGACACACTTAAGATATTTCTCAAAATAATACATGGAAGACTACAAAAAAATAGAAAAATATATAGATGACACCCAGTTTGGATTCAGAGGAGGACTAGGAACTAAAAATGCTTTGTTCGCTTTTAACGTTCTCGCGCAAAGACGACCAGATATGTCTGCTTTAAGATTATAAAAAGGCTTTTGATGGAGTACGACATCAGAAACTCGCAAAACTGTTAAAAAAGAAAATGTGGATAGTCGAGATATACGGGTTATTGTTAATCTGTACCGAAATCAAAAAGCAAAGGTTAGAATCGAAAATGTCGATATAGAAACTATATCTTTTAAAAGAGGTGTTAGACAGGGTTGCGTGCTCTCCCCATTCTTATTCAATCTGTACAGCGAAGCTATTTTTAAGGAAGCAATATCAGAGGAACAACAGGGTATTTCAATAAACGGAAAAATCTTGAACAACATAAGATTAGTCTAGAAGCACTACAACGATTAGTATATAAATTACATCAAGTCAGTATAACATATGGACTACAAATGAACGTTAAGAAAACCAAGTGCATGATTATTTCTAAGCAACATACAGTAGGAAAACTAGATATTGATGGAAAAAAGTAAAAAGAGTGAATAACTACAAATATCTGGAAACCTGGGTAAATGAAAACAATGAAATTGCAAGACAAGCATTTATTAAAATGAAAACAATGTTTTTTAATCGAGATCTTCCTCTTATTTCGTTTTATGGAATATAAAGCTGGACACTAAAAGTGGATAATATAAAGAAGTTAGAATCATTTGAAATGTGGTGCTATAGAAGGATTTTAAAAATACCATTGACCCAACGAGTTACAAATGCAGAATGTTAAGAAGGCTACAAAAGGATTGCCAGGTATTAAAGCACATAAAAACAACAAAGCTGGAATATTTGGGCCACATTACTCGAGGTGCCAAATATTATATATATATATATATATATATATATATATATATATATATATATATATATATATATATATATATATATATATATATATATATATAAAGGCTCATAATCCAAGGCAAAATCAAGGGTAAAAGATCCATAGGAAGACAAAGAATTTCCTGGACAAGAAACCTAAGAGAGTGGTATAGTTGCAGCTCAGTAGATCTTTTCAGAGCAGCCGCCGATAAGGTACGGATAGCTGTGATGATAGCCAATCTCCAATAGGAGAAGGAACTACAAAAAGAAGAAACCCCAAACATGCTCCCACCGCTACATATTAAACTTAATTTAATGAAACAATTTGTGAAAGCGTTGAATTATGTTAAACCACGTTTCCAGTATTTGGGTATAATAAGTTTTCTAACATACCTAACTTAAATAAGGAAAATAAAAGCTGGAAATTTTTGTGGGTCTTCAAATTCGCTAAGTAATGATCGACACAAACTTTAAAAAATACATGGATACTAGAGAAAAATTCATAGAGTAGCTTCAAATCGGTTATTAAGGGGTTTCTAGAAAACTAAAAAAATCCCAATTACAAAGAAAAAGTTACTAGCTTGTTGTAGCTGAAATTTCCAAAACTTAGATTAGAAAGACTGTCGTATGAGTGTAAAACTTAATTTTCTTCACTCACACCTGGACTAGTTCCCCGATAATTTGGGCGACAAAGAGGGAGAGAGGTCAGATGTATCAAGGCAGGCGGAATACTACTATGATATCTGACTACCTCTGAAACCTTAAGAAGGACTGTAATTTAGATGAATTTACATCTAGAAACTCAAAAAAAAGGAATTTTCTTTTGACTTAACGGCAAGTAACATTATATTAATTTGTGTAATGGTTGTAAAGAATTAAAATAAAGTCAGTTTTTAACTTGTAACCAAAGATTTTTTTCTTCGTCTTAATATTATTATTTATTAAGCATAGCCACTATCTGTCTTTTTGTACAAAAGTTAGATATCGATTTGTGAAAAATCTGTACTTAATAGGGAAAATCCGATGGCAGATTGAGAGTAAGGTAAACTAGGTAAACGGTAAACGAGGTCACAACGCAACACCTTTCACTTTTAAGTCATCGATAATATTTTTTTTTAACTTGCAGCACTGTGTTATTTGGGTTGGTTTAGTAAAGTAAAAAACTTACAAAGCTAATAATGTGACATATTTATTAAACTATACAGGGTGTTTCAAAAAGGTACGTCATAAATTAAATCGCGCATTCCGGGGACAAAAATAAATTGATTGAATCCCACTTACCTTAGTACAAAAGTGTACACAAAAAAAGTTACAGTCATTTGAAGTTACAAAATAAAAACTGTTTTTTTTTGAGTTATCTCCTAAACTACTTAACATTTTGTAATAAAAATGAACACGTTACTTTCTTGATCTGAAAGCATTTTTCATACAAAAGAAACAACAAAATCTAAGCGCACAGAAACATTTTAAGGTGGGTGTGTATGTGTAGCTCTAAATCCCGCCAAACTTTTGAGTACGTTCAAATCAAATGAATTTTGTGGCATCATTAGTTTAACACATTATTTTTAAAACTTTTTTGCCTCATCACTTTTTCGAAAAACCAGTTCTTTCCTAGTTGGCCATAAAATTACAATTAGTTCCTACGGATACAATAATTACAAACAGTTCCATCCATAATAGTCAATAATTTGAAGCTATAATTTATTGTGTGAATAAGATTAATATTAAAAATTTTGATATTAGAATGGCCTACATATTTCAGGCAATGGCAGATATGCATTTAACTTTGGATAGGTTGGATCAGATTAAATTATGATTTCAAAAACTATCGGGAATATCATAGGTGAATGTCAAGGAAATAGTGCAGCAGCCGCAAGGCGTTATGCAGTAAAATACCCCAATCGAAAGGCACCCGATAGACCGATAGACGATTATTTCTGACAATTGATCGTCGTTTATGGGAAACGGGTACATTCCAACCGCAAGTTGCTGGCAATAATGGTCGTCCAATAATGGATGCAACTGATGAAGACATTTTAGAAATCATTGAAGAAGTCCCTGGAACAAGTATAAGGGTAATAGCTGCTCAACCAAAAGTTCCTCGCGTAAGGGTTTGGAGGTGTTTGAAGGATCAGCTGCTTAAACCCTATTACTTAACGGTTCAAGAGTTATTAGTTGAAGATTTTGCGACCGGTTGTCAATGGAAAACACTCAAAATGTTAACTTTATTAGAAATATTTTTGTTTACAGACGAGGCTACTTTGAGTAGAAATGGAATAACAATCCATCATAACGAGCACATTTGGACCGACGAAAATCCTAACGCCAAAAAAAAGACTCATTACCAAAGGACATTCAAAGTTAATGTTTGGGCAGGAATTATGGATAACAATTTAATAGGCCCAGTATTTCTTCCCAACAATTTAAATGGTGATAATTATTTGCAGTTCTTAGCAAACGATTTGAAAGAAGTGAATATTGCAATAAGGCAAAATATGTGGTTTCTACAAGATGGCGCTCCGACGCATTACAGCAATGAAGTCCGGAAATACCTTTGCAGGCAGTATCCTGGTTGGTGGATTGGAAGGGGTCGTGACGCACCTATTTCTTGGCCACCCAGAAGACCTGGTCTCAACCCCATGGATTTTTGCTTTTGGGGGTTTATGAAAGTGTATTCTGTAACAATAGAGGACGAACAACAATTGAGGGTTAGAATAATTAATTAATAAGCTGCAAATCAGTTTCATTAGAAAAATATGATTATTCAGCGCATTCAGTTTTCCTTATTAAAACGATACCGAATGTGTATTGAAGAAAATGGGGGTCATTTTGAACATTTATTATAATATCATAGTTATAAAAGTTATAGACATTTTTTGTACTTGTTAATTTATTTAAGCCATTTATTTAGTTGAACGTAATTTTTTAAAGGTTAATGAAAAGGGCCGTAACTCAATAAAAACTGTTTTTGAAAAAAGTGATAAGAAGCAAAAAAATTTTAAAATAATGTGTTAAACTAATGATGCCACAAAATTCGTTTGATTTCAACGTACTCAAAAGTTTGGGGGGATTTAGGGCTGTACACCCCCTTAAAATTTTTCTGTGTGCTTAGATTTTGTTGTTTCTTTTGTATGAAAAATGCTTTCAGAACAAGAAAGTAACGTGTCCATTTTTATTACAAAATGTCAGTGAGTTTAGGAGATAATGCAAAAAAATTATTTTTATTTTGTAACTTCAAAGGGCTGTAATTTTTTTTGTGTACACTTTTGTACTAAGGTAAGTTGGATTCAATCAATTTATTTTTTTCCCGGGAATGCGTTATTTAATTTATGGCATACCTTTTTGAAATACCCTGTATAATATGTCAATTTTCAATAGGTTTCATGGTAGTTTGGACTATAATCTGCCTGTTGTTAGTATAATTTTGATTCTATAGCACATAAACACTTCATTTACTCTGATTAACCAAATCGACAGGCTTTACATTCCGGCCTGATCCTAATAGCGTCTGAAGACCGTCGGGGGTATTCAAATGAAACACATATCAGAGATCCTTAATTAAAAACCCGACCGCCGGAGACAGGACGTGTGGGCGGGCCAGTAGACACGCACCAACTCCGTGCCTACTCCTTACAATAAACTATGGGAAACGCAGTTTGAAGGCAAGAGTGTTTTGAGAATTTTACGAGACAGATTGGGATTTTGACCTTTCGAAGTCATTCTTTATTGAGGAAGATTTAGAAATAATGGAAGTGCCGGTTCAAGAATTTATGCTGTTTAGTTGGGTAGGTTAAGGAGAGAATTTTTGATGTGGATATTTTTACCGGAATTAATAATATATAGAACACGAGAAATCTAAAAATACATTTTGTCTTCTATATTTAATATATATTTTTCACATCCGTTTTGTGTTTTGTTAGCGCTGAATTATATAGAGATCAAAGAAGATAATTATAGAAAATTATTATGCAAATAGACGATAAATATAGATAAATATACATAAAAAATGGAAGACTTTCAAAATAAACTAAACTGAGCTAATATTACAAGTGAAGCAATGGGACTGACAATAAATCTTTAAAAAAGGAAAGTGATGGTGATTATCAAAACCGACGAAAATTGTCTCATTGGCCTAAATAATACTCGCAAAACGACGCAGAATAGAGAGCGGCTCCAGTAATGGAGTGACCAGAAGAAGAAGATATCATGTTAGCTACATCAATTTCCTATAAGGTAATTTTAGATTAACTACCAAATTTTTATCGTTACCAATTAACAAATTAAGTTTAGGCTGTATTGAAATATCGGTGCATACGTTGTAGATATTAATATATCTAGTTTGTTAGACTGATGTCGATAGCAGGAATAGATATTGTCGATGGTACAGGGTTGTGGATTGAAGAGGTATCATAGGTTTTTGGAAATTAAAAATTTAATTTGGATAAGTATGATTGTATACGAAAGTAAAAATAAACCAAATTAAAACCAAATAATTTTATCTTTTCCATATTTTACTTTTCACCGTACCGAATTTCAGGTGTTTTGTTATCAGATAAAGTTCGAGTTTTAGTTGTATTAATTAAGTATGCTGCTACTCTCACAGATTCACTGCACATGCTTTTATCTAAATTTGAATCAAAAATTTTTAAACATCTTGACTGTTCCACAATGTTTCTGTTAAAATGTTCAGAAATACCATTTTGTTCTGGATTGCTAGATGCTGTATATTGATTTTTGATTCTATTATTTAAACATAATTTTTAACAAATTTTAAATAGTATTCACCTCCATTCACACCTTAGATACGTATTTAAGTACTACATTCAATTTAGCAGTGACCAACTCAATATATTCTTTAAATTTATCTATTAATTCAAAATTTTTTTCAATCAAACAGCATATAGAAAAATGTAAATATTGATCTATAAACGCAACAAAATGCTTTTATTATCATCACAGACATTTGTTGGCATAACTTTTCAAATTCTTTTTGCTTTTCTTTTATTATCAATACTGTGAAATGGTAATCGTTATTGATTTCCTTTTAAATAAATCTCACGTATACCGGACACCGAATATTTTGCAGAATGATACATTTTCCTATACATTCAACACTACGTTCAACAGCTGGGATTTGTGTTTTTGGTACATCCACAAGGAAACTAAGTTCCTGTGTTTGGCTGTATACCATATATTAAAAATTTTGAATAAAATCCTTTATAAAAAGGTATATAAAAAACCCAGTTGGGCTATGTTAAATTGGCAAAACGTTTTCGGAATAAGTATTCCATCATCAGTACCAAGTTAATACATGGATGTAGCCACTAAATATGGGGTTAAAAACCCTTTAAAAATTGCTAATTGAAATTTAGTTTACATTATGTCTGTTTTACAATTTAGATGGTAAAGTTACCGTTGGATTGGTAACATGGTGACATATGACTCTGCAATAAGTTGCAAGTCCTGAGACGGTATGTCTACGAGGACTTCAATAAAGCAACTCAAGTTGCAAGCACTTGAGTTGCTTTATTGAAGTCCTCGTAGACATACCGTCTCACGACTTGCAACTTATTGCAGAGTCATATGTCACCATGTTACCAATCCAACGGTAACTTTACCATCTAAATTGTAAAACAGACATAATGTAAACTAAATTTCAATTAGCAATTTTTAAAGGGTTTTTAACCCCATATTTAGTGGCTACATCCATGTATTAACTTGGTACTGATGATGGAATACTTATTCCGAAAACGTTTTGCCAATTTAACATAGCCCAACTGGGTTTTTTATATACCTTTTTATAAAGGATTTTATTCAAAATTTTTGGTACATATTTACATCTAAATTCTCCTCAATTCCTAAATTCTCTTCACATAAATTAAATTATGTGATAGTTTTTTATAAACCCATATACTTTTCATCTCACGTTTCATTACATTTCAAGATAAATTAAAATGTATAGAACAGAGCTATAAAAATAGAGAAATTAGAAACTTATATCAAGGGGTGAAAAATGAGAAAAAGGGGTACCAAGGAAAACCTGTACACTACAAAAACAAAAATAGAAGAAATTTAGTAAGTGACGAAGAAATATTGAGCAGATGGAAAGAATACTTTGAAGAACTTTAAATGAAATTCCCACAACAGAATATGAAGAGAAAGAAGAAGTGAAGGAAAATGTCGATCAAGAACGAATAGAGGAAAGACCGCCTAACGAAAAAGAAATAAAAGAAATAATAGAAAAACTAAAGAATAATAAGAGCCCAGGAAGAGATGAAGTAACAGCTGAAATGTTTAAATATGGAGGACCAGTACTAATTAAGCATTTGGAAAAGTTGCTAAAAGACATATGGGAACAAGAAAAATTACCGAAGGAATGGACCGAAGCGACACTGTGCCCTTTTCACAAAAAAGGCGACAAAAGTTTATGCCGCAATTACAGGGGAATAGCCCTTCTAAATGTTGCATATAAAATACTTGCAGTATATATTATTATAAAAGATAAGCTATCTCAAAATATAGAAAATGACAATGATAGAAAGCGAGAAAGAAAGGGATGTACATAAATGAAGAAAAGACCAAATATATGGAATGGACAGAAAGAGATTACCTACAAGAACAATATCTGACAGTAATAACAGATGAAAAAACATATAAATTCGAAGAAGTAGAAATATTCCAGTATTTAGGAGCGACACTCACGAGAAGACCAAATATGAAGGAAGAAATCCAAGCGAGAATTATGGCCGGTAACCGTTGTATTTTTGCACTAAACAATTTATTAAGAAGCAAAAACATATCTAGAAGGGCTAAGATAAGAATATATAAGACAGTAATAAGACCTATTGTATTATATGCCAGTGAAACATGGACAATGAACAAATCCGAGCAAGTCTTGCTGCAAGTCTGGGAAAGAAAAGTCCTCAGGAAAATATTTGGAGGTAAATTATGGAATGGTATATGGATAAAAAGACCAAATCTGGAATTAGAGGAGATGTATGGAGAACCGAATATCGTAGGGATCATAAAGTCATAAAGACTGAGATGGTTGGGACACATCCAAAGGATGGAAAACACGAGACTGCCAAAAAGAATGCTAATGGGAGGAATAGGAGAGAAAAGGAAAAAAGGCAGACCGAAAACCAGGTGGAAGAAGGATGTTGAAAAAGACATAGAAAAACTTAAAATACCAAACTGGAAAAATAAAGCAACAAACAGAAAAGAATGGAAAAGAATAGTAACCCAAGCCATGGGCCTTCTAGGCCTGGAGAGCTGCTGGTAGATTTAAATTACCTTGTTTTGTTGCTCCCAATGATTGACCCTTCTTTGTCATATTTATGTTTTTTCCTAGATATAATCTAAAAATATTTCAGCATCCTTCATAACTAAATGATTCGCAGCACCACTGTCTATATGAAATTTATTTTACTAGATTCTCTGTTGCTAACTAAAGTAGTTAACTCTGCAGTTAATGATGTTATCTTCTCACCATTATTTCCTGCAGGGATTGCTATATGTCCATTTTTATATTTCGAACACTGATAGCGGTTTTCCCCATTTTTTTCATAATTATGGCATTTAAATGGAAATGGTTGATTGTTTCTTACGTTACCATCACTGATTCTAGCCCTATTCTTCCATTTATTACATTGTTTATTTTCTACAAATGCAACATCAGGAAATGTTTCATGATCATTTTTATTTCGCCTGGCTTCGTCCATTAGGAGCGTATTTTTAACAAAGCCTAATGTAACTTTTAATCTTTCATCTTGACAGAACATAATATAAATTGCTGTGATATTGCAGAGAGTAAAATTGTGATACAACTTTACTATTTTGTACTTGAGTTGCACTTTTAATCTCCTAAACAGTTTAACCGAATTGTGTTAAAACATATTTAAACACCGTGTTGTGTATTTCAATTATCTTGGTTTCTGCTACAGTTAAACCTATGTCAAAATTCCCTTATTTTGTATGTATTTTCCGAAGTACGTATAATCTTTGTTGCTGTACAATTACAATTGTCAGACAGTTGAAATATTAACCGAAAATCGCCCATCATCAGCAATACAGGATAATTTGAACTATGTATCACGAATCATTATATAAAAATTCTTGTACCTAGATGTAAGTAGTATTTTGTTTATTTCTAATTTATTACAATTCAATAGATTATCTATTACCAATTTGTGGGTTTTTACTTCGTCTGCTTAATCAATTTTATGCATATTATCAAATACATATATGTAATATTGGCATAATTACTATAAGTTTTTTGATGTTTATCTTTATAAGACAGCACCCTAATATGGGCTTTTATAATTTCAGCGTTTAATTTACTTGTACCGTTTGACCTGAAGATGCTTTGCAAAGTGTAGAAAGCGAAACCGGTCGTTTTGGTATTAAAATTAAACTGAGTATAAGTAAGTCTTATTTTATTTCTTTTACCTACTCCTAAGTTATTTTAAAAGTGTTTCATGTGTATAAAACAATTACGTATAATTTTAAAAGAGAGTTAAACTTAAACCTTCTTTTTCTCATTACCAATATTTAGTCACTTGTAGCCCTTGGCTTCTGGGCTCGTCAAATATTTTCAGAGTAGCAGTGTTTAGAAAATAGATTGCCATGATGGTCGACAACATCCGAAACATATAGGCACTACAAGAAGAAGATACTTTGATAAATATAAGCATTTTTATTATAACAATAATTCCTGGTTACAATATGAACTACTTGTTGACTTACTTATCATACACAGGTAGTACCAACCCTTAAAAATAAAAAACGGGGTAGAAGTTATACTTCTATACACGCGTTCGCCGTTAAAAATTTATATAGGAGTCAATCTGCACAATCATTACATATGTAATGCTATAGGTAAGGATGAGCAGAAAGAGGAAAATAATTAGTTATATAGGTATATGGTGCATGGTTTGCTGTATATAAACATTTGACCTGTAATAGAAGTATAGTAAATGAAGGATTGTATCAATATTTTAATGAAAATATATATTTTTATTTTTATATATGTATAAAAGGAGTTGAATGCAAAAAAAATAGACATATTCTGCAGTAAAATTCATTGTTTATTTTGTTATTAATATAAAAATTACAATAAAATAAATACACTGCAACATAATTCAATATAATAATACAATATAAATTAAAATATGTAATATTCATAAGTATTTAAAACTGCCAATATACATAACTTACTTTACGAAGACAAAAATAAGAAACCAACAACTCGGATTATGTTGTAAATTTTTATTTCATTTTAAAATTTATGTTTTTTGCGTATATTACATATACTTAATAAGATTAACGTGAGGTTTTTAAATATTTCAAAAATAAAAAAGGAAATTCATAATTGGGATTCGAACTCACGAGCGTATGAACCAAACGCGTAAAGGATTTGCCAATTAGACATGACACTAACGGATTTCAAAATTGACAGTTCTCGGTAAAACAATGAGTATTTTGAAATACAAAAGCCTAAAATAATTATAAAAGTTTAATTTTAAATAATACAAAACATATATATATATATATATATATATATATATATATATATACAATATTATATATATAATAATTAATAATATATACAAAAGGAACATTTTTATTCTCGAGAGAGGAAGAAAGAGAAAATATATCTTCTGCCTCTCTCTTACTCATTATCTTACATATGTAATGGTTTCACAGATTCACTCTCATGCAAATTTCCAGCGCCGACCGTGCGTATAGAAGTATAACTTCAAAAAGATCCAATATAAAATTATAATACTAACAATGAGTTTGTCTTGATTTCATGGTATGAGTGGACAGAACGAGTCTGTTGCGAGTAGCATGCACCTACAGAACTGTATCTGCGGCGGCCTTGTAGACTATGATGTGTTCGTAGTTCTCTGACTATGATGGGTTGCGTTTCTCTGCATGTGTTAGCAGTAGAAAGGAGACCACTATATGAGAGAAGGGAGCATTTGACAACAGCCACAAAAAAGAATAAAGTGACCGTGACTGTGAGAGAGATGATCGTGAAGATGAAGGGCAGTAAGAAAAGATGGAATAGTGTACATAATTACATCCAAGCAGTCATTAATAAGAAATATAAAAAAGAGAAACACAGATAACTTTGTTACTGGTTTATTTGCATTAAAAAAATAAATAAACGTATTTCCATTTTGCTTTCAAAATATTAATTCGCAAAAAGCGAATCTCCCATTTTATTTAAAAAAAAAACAATATTTAATATTGTTCTGAAGATATTTTCTTCAGAACAATAAAGTGGCATTTTAAAGTAATTACTATTTAAATTGGGAATAAGCCACAATTAAAGGTTAAAGTACGAAAATCGTTCTCAAAATACAAACATTAGTAAATTAAAATTATTGAATGTAAACTAAATGCACGACCAAATATTTACCATGTAGGGATAGAATTATGAGGTTTTTTTCCTGGTTTTTCCCCATTATTTACTATGGAATCACTAATCATTAGGAGCATTTTACTGTCATCATGGCATGTATTTGTCTTTTTAAAGACGAATTACATGCTATGATCTTTTCTGATGGATATTCTCAAGTTAAAGTTGATTTCATGTAATCGAATGAACTATCTTATAAGTAAAGTCGTCGCAGGAGCGCAACTCAACAATATTGGCAATATCATTTTAAAGTCTACTTTTCTACTTTAAAATGTATAATGTATGTCTGAATTGTCAATATAAATGAGTCAGATAAAATTAAATTATTAGAAGAATTTTTCACTAAGTAACAAAAAAACAAAAATTGTAAATTATAAAAACAATATTTCTTTTAAAAACCAAAAATAGAACATTCAAATTCTATTTTCTGAGGTGATCATCTAAATTAGTTTTTTCGCTTTTCTGTAAAATTTTATAAAAAGGAGTTACTCACTATGCGAATTATACTATATATATATATATATATATATATATATATATATATATATATATATATATATATATATATATAGTATAATATTGGCCACTCTGTAAAAAACCTTTTCGTTAGTTAACCTATGCAATCAACCGAATATATTTTCGACACAATTCAGACAAAAGAAATATAAAAATCGAAAATCCCATTCGGAAAAAATTAACAAGTATTCCAAACCTTTCAGAATAAATCATAAAGCCATTAAGACAAAACCTCCTCCCGTATGAATTTAAAATGAATCTGTATGCAGAGGTGCTGCGCCCACATAAAAATCTCAGTCATTGTCTTCACGCTCGGAAAAAAATTCTTTCCGCTCCGAAGACACAAAGAAAAAAGTTCCACTTGATTTACAACATCCTGTTTTGTCTCAATCGTTCGGTGGTAGTAGGCTGTGAAGGTAATGACAGCGAAATGCTTCAATCGGCGCTCGTTATCTGCGATTCTGCGGTTTGGAACATGAAAATTTTACCGATTGATCTTTTTCGGGTACCTTACGATACTTTTAACTTAGAGCTCGTTTAAATAATACGTGAACAAATCATATTGCTTCGATAGAAGCAATAATGTTTATCGTGCTAGTGGTAATGTTACACAAAACAAAAATAATAATACTCATTATAAAAACCAAGATTCTTTTAAAATTACCCTCAAATAAATATACTGGGGGGCTCAGAATATGGCAAAGAGTATTTCAGAGTAAACACACTATATAGCGATACTCTACAAGTAAAAAGTTTATTTGATAAATCGAAAATGAAAAACTTTATTTAAAAATTCCTTTATAAAAGATAATATTAAAAACCCTATCGGGCTATAACACAAAACGTTTTGGGAATTCATATTCCATCATCAGTGGTATCTAGATGTACATGTTAAAATAGTCTAATCTAGATAGCACTGATGATAGAATATTAATTCCGAAAACGTTCTGTGATGTAGCCCGATAGGTTTTTTTTATTTTATACCTGTTATAAAGGAATGTTTAAATACATTTGTTGTGATACATGGTATACAGCCAGCTACTGGAATTTAGTTTCGTTGTGGAAATCGAAAATGCTTTTCATGTAAGACTTTTTTTTTCTGAGCGTGGAAATTTCTACAAACAGTACAGGTTTACCCATCCCCTAGGGATGGCACCAATTAATTTACAAATATTTTGGAAAAGGGTTGACTCGAAGTTTCGCCCTTGGTCGGAGTGGATCACCAAGGGAAAACCAAATTGGCTAAGGAATTCTTTAACAAGTACCTCCGCAACGGTAGCAGCTTCTTGATTTGATATCGCATAGGTCTCAGACCATTTCGTAAAATAATCCATGGCTACCAAGATATATTTATTTCTATCATTTGTCTCTGGAAGTGGACCTGCAATGTCGATTGAGACTCTTTCCATAGGACTACCAACATTGTACTGTCTCATGGGTGCCCTCTTTTTACCAACTGGACCATTACTGGTTGCACACAGTTCACATTTCCGGCACCATATTTCTACATCATCTCTACAGTTCTTTCAATAGAACCATTCTCGAACCTTTTGCAGAGTCTTCGTGATACCAAAGTGTCCACCTGATGCACCGTCATGCAATTGACGCAGTACTTCTGACACTTTACTTTTAGGTACAATCAACTGAAGCTTAGATTATGTACCATGTAACAAGGGATGAATTAAATGCTCTTGTTGGACTACTTATATTTTCTGGAGAAGAAAAAGATAACCATCTTCATAGTAGAGAGATGTTTGATACAATATATAGAGCAACGATAAGCTGCGATATATTTGATTTTCTTCTACTTAATCTTAGGTTCAATAATAAAACCACAAGAACTAAAAGAAAACATATAGATAGGTTTGCTTCTATCCGGAAAATATTTGGAGAAATTTATTTTTAATTGTAAAAAGTCCTATCGACCAGGTAGCTGTGAAACTATTAGCGAGCAGTTATTAAGTTTTAGGGGCCGGTGCCCTTTTAGGATGTATATCTCGAATAAACGGGCTAAGTACGGAATTAAAATTGTGATGACTTACGACGTGGATACCAAGTATATGTTGAACACAGACCCTTACGTCGGCAATCATACGCTTAGAAATGGAGAATCTCTAGGAGAATACTATGTTAAAAGTTGACTGAAACTATTTACGGAAGTTGCTAAAACATCGCAATGGACAATTGGTTAACTTGGTAATAGAGAGAAATCGAAAATTCAAGATTTTGTTTTGACAGGGAAGACGTTAGTGTCGTATAAATCCGAAAAGAACAAAAATGTTTTAGTTTTGTTAACAATGCATGAAAGTTTAGTTGTAGGATTAACTACTAAAAAACCAGAAATAATAGTGCAATATAACCAAACAGGGTGGTGTGGACACTTTCGACCAAATGTGTGGTCACTGAAGTTGCTCCCGAAAAACTCGAAGATTACCGCTTTGTATATTCTATGGTATGATCAACAAAGGCTTTTATGTTGAATCTACATCAACAACTCACAAGATTATGGCTTAAAAAGCGTTTTGCGATGACGACTTGCAACGCTCAGTAAAGCTTCTGATTAGCGATTTAATTCAAATTCCTTTGAAAGTTGCTGACCTCAATCAAGCATTTTGCGCAGAATACCGTGCTCGATGTTGCGTTACCTGTGACGTAAATAAATAAACTTTTAATTTTTTTGCATATTTTAGGCATATAAATGTTCCTTTGTTCGTTTAAAGAATTAGTTAAAATTTTATTTTAATTTTTTGTTTTACTTTTTTGGAATTGAAAAAAAACGTAAATATCAAGAATGGTTAGTATCTACGGAAGTGAAAATTAAGGTTAGTGTTCTAGGGTTAATATCTAATATAAATTTAAAGCACACATACATATTTCTATTCCACTTTATTCTACCTACTCATAATTGACTGAGAATTGATTAAGTCCTTTATACTACTCAAATAATTGTTTGTTTGTTTTGTCATATACACATTTGTTTATATACACCATGTAATTTAGCCTTTATTTTAACCGTGTTTTTTGTGGGCCTGAAGATGCTGTAAAAGTTTGTAAACAGCGAAACCGCTAGCTCATTCTCTTTTACCAACTTTAATAAAACCTATAACTTATTTTGAGTATAACACTTATTTCCCTAGCATTCATGATTATGTGCTCATACCAGCACTCTTTTTATCATTGATTACTCTAATATTCTAGCAATTCATGCCTCATTATACCAGTGCTTTATTTAAGTTGGTTTTTAAATATTCTCTATCGAAATAAATAGGAATAACATTTTTATTTTTACATCCCTTTTAAAAAAATTAAAACTAATATTCCTTCCCAATTAACAGTATTAAATCCTTCATATCTAATTTTACGCGACTCCTTCTTCGATGAAACATTTATTAAGTCTCTGGGCATACAAATCGGAAAATTTTAATCACTAAAAATGTTAATAATCCTCCCGAACTTCATTAATTATTCTACGTCAAACAAAAAAGAAGCAATCTATTTCTGCAATTAATTCATGACTGGTCCATCGCGCTGGCCCAATGAATACATTAGAGAATTACTACGGGCAGCGCCCCCTAGCGATGGATGCGCCTCTTAATCGAGTACTAATTACAGACAACCCAATCAAGGATGATAAATGGCATTTTTTAAACCTTTTTAAAGTGTAATCGGTCTTCCTCGAGCTATATACTTGTGGAGGGTTAATGGCGAGATCTAAATATAGGATTAGCGAATACGAGAATTGTTTGCTAACAAGTAAAAGTTATCGAATAAGAAAATATATTGCGAGCGCTGCTATATATTGTGCTTTGCTGTGGCTTGATTATTATACGACTAATACGTTCAATTTATTTAGCAGAGTTAAGTAAATGTCATAAAATCTATATGTAAGAGCTGTCAGAGATTAGCGTCATAAAATTTATGTTATTACCAATTAAACATAATCCACCAAAAATTTTGATTATTAAGTTTATATATAAAATAATTATATAATTATTTGGTGCCCAATATTTTTCTTTAATTTGTTTTTTGCTAATATAAATATATTTGACGGTTTACCAACACGTGAGCATGCAACATATAATTCACTATTGAGAAACATGGATTCTCTAGTCCACGCCACAAACGGACAATGTGTAGTCGTAAAAATTTTTAAAAGTCATCGCGAATGCTAATCGAACAGGGAATTAAAGCCTTTTAAATGGTATTGTGGTATATGAGTCTATCATTGGGATACGTGGCAACAGAATAATATCTCCTTCAATCAAATCATCCAGTCAAAATATTAGCTGTAATAATATTTCTGGTGATACTTTTAATGACCATTGCATATTCTGGGTGGGTTTAAATTTCGTAGCAGAATAATTGATGAACCCATTTTCAACTGAAGATTATGTGTTGACCTTCGAAAGGAGACGGCACCATGAGAAGAAGAAGATAATATATTGTAATCAAATTGTGTAAGAAACCAAAACAAAAACAAAAATGTTACTCTTAAACACTTTAAACAATTTTTCCAAACGCTGAACTTGGCTGAACTGTCAGTGAAATTTGAAGTGAAGTATTCCCGTATCAGTGGCGTCCGACTGTCTAATTCTAATCTATTTAATTAAAATTATCATTTTGTGGAATGTTAAACAGTTATTTCATAAAATATATATTATTAATAATAACAAACGTTTTTAGTTACTTAACCTTCCAGCGGTCGCACGTATGTGGTAGATACACATGTAATAGATTTAGTATAATATCTATTACCTACGCTGCACTGCGATCGGGTGCTTTTCGCTATTCCTACTTCATTACTAAAGCAACCTTCCAGTGCACAAATAATATGTCAAGGGATGGTACGTTGCTGAGAATTTTGCATTTGTATTTCAGATATACGCGCGACTTTTGAGGTAAGTTTTTATAATATCTGTTTTTTTTTATAGTTGAATTATTCTTATATTGATAACATATTACTATTTCATGCATTTTTTGTGTTGAAAACTTTCTACGTTGATATAAGAGGTCTGTATTTCTCATATACACGCGACCATTTGAGGCAATTAGTTCCATTTTGTTTATTTTATTTTAGAAGTGGCGGATAAGAAGAAGATTTTCAATCTCAGTGATCCCACTAATAGTATAATTCCCAATATAATCATGTTTACATTTTATGATTATTATACCATGTTGACGCCTATGAAAGATCGAGTAGTTACGTATGGGTTTCGTATTATTAGCTGTGTTAGGAAAAGTTGAACTCTAAGGTTGATGTTCTGAAAATTTTAAATATAAGTGACGTCACTTTGTATAAATTGTGACGTGCAACGTTTTTACTTTGAAAAATAGTATATCTGTATATAGTATAATTATTTATTTACGGGTAAGTCTCTGGAGAGTTTTCAAACACATTGACAGCCAATGTGAGAGATGTGGCTTGAGCAATACGGTTGATATAGAAGCTGTTACAAATTTGATGTTTGCTAAGTCGGATGACGATATACGTATGGATGATAGCGATACATACGAAGGGGAACATGTTTCAGAACGTGATGACGTGAGTCCGAATTGAGTGATGGAAGTAATGCCGAAGACAAAGCTGACAGTTCCAACGATTCTTATATAATAGCTTATCTAAAGAAAAATGGAAAAGTTTTCGTCTCATGGATTTGGCAAAAAAATCCAAACAAAAAAGTAAGCGACCACCTCGCAATATATTACTCTGTCTCCCTGGGGTCATTGGACCAGCTATGAATCTCACAGACATCGTTGATATTTTAAGTGCCTCATAACTGATTCTATGATTGAGAGCATCGTGAACTTCACAAATAAGTACATAAGTTCTGTAAGATCTAATGATTGTCGTCCAAGAAATGCCAGGGATACAGACAAATTAGAAATAACAGCCCTTTTGGGCTTGCTTTATTTGGCGGGCATTTACCATGGTAATCGAGTTAATCTTGAAGAACTATGGAGAATGGATGATTTCAAAACAGTGATGAGTTGGAGAAGATTTGTATTTTTAATGAGAGCATTACGTTTTGATGACATAGCTACGAGAATAGAACGTAAAAGAATGAATTGCTTGGCCTCAATAAGGAATATTTTCGAAGAGTTTGTTCTAATTACCAAATGCTTGGGAAAAATGTTACGAGAAACTAAAGGCATTTCATGAAAGATGCTCCTTTATTCAATACATTCCAAAAAACCCAATAAATATGGGATCAAAATTTATGCCATGGTTGACGCTCGCATGTTTTACACTTATAACATGGAAATTTATGCAGGGACTCAACCACATGGCCTATTCTCTATAAGTAACAAACCACGAGAAGTAGTAAAAAGGTTGGCAACACCTTTATTTTTAATACGGGAAAAACACTGACCACTGACAACTGATTTTCTGATTTTGATTTGATAAAAGATCTTAATGAAAAAAAAAATTGCATTTATAGGAACGATGAAAAAAATAAGGCCCAAATTCCTAATAAATTTTAAGTTACAAAATAGCGTAAGCCCAATACCAGTATTTTTGAGTTTCGGAAGAACATGACTCGTTTTTCCGACGTACCTTAGCGCTATAAAAACGTAATATTAGTTTCAAGCCTACATAATGATGCAGCAATCTACGCAGAAACAGGTGACCAAAAGAAACCCGAGATTATAACATTCTAAAACAAGGTAAAGGGAGGTGTAGATACAGTAGATAAACTTCGTGCTTCTAAGAATGTTCCCAGGAACACCAGAAGATGGCCGATGGTAGTATTGTTTTCCATGTTAAATAATCTATTATACCAATAATAACGAAAAAATACTTAGAAGAAAATACCTTCGACTACTTTCAAATACTCTTGTGAAAGGACACGTAGAACGGAGAACACAATCCTCCCTTCAAAATGATCTTAAAGAAAAAATTTCAAAAAGAAAAGTAGAATTAGGTATGAGACAGTAGAGGAGGCCACATCAAGTAAAAGAAGATGTAAGCCTTGTCAAAATGATAAACGTTCAAGGATCACGCGCACCAGCTGTGAAATTTGTCAGAAATTTGTCTGTATGGAACATTTAAAGCATATTGCAAAACTGCGATACCATAATATGTGTAATGTGCAATATCTAGGAGACATCTGGGATTTATGAAACCGTTGTTGTTTTTAATGAAATTCAATAAAACATTTTAAAAAATACAGTGTATCAATCTTCCACCGAATACATTTTGTATTAATATGACAAAATTTCATTACCTACGTCTTAAAATAACTAATTAGCATTTAGCGTATCTAAGAAATAGGCGCGACCATTCTTGTTGGTACAAAGGCCGCGACCGCTGGAATCAATATAATAGTAAAATTCCCAATATAATCATGATTACATTTTATGATTATTATACCATGTTGACGCCTATGAAAGATCGAGTAGTTACGTAAGGGTGTCGTATTATTAGCTGTGTTAGGAAAAGTTGAACTCTAAGGTTGATGTTCTGAAAATTTTAAATACAAGTGACGTCACTTTGTATAAATTGTGACGTGCAACGTTTTTACTTTGAAAAATGGTATATCTGTATATAGTATAATTATTTATCTATGGGTAAGTCTCTAGAGAGTTTTCAAACACATTGACAGCCAATTTGAGAGATGTGGCTTGAGCAATACGGTCGTTACCAATACCTACTTTTAATAAAATAGGACCTTTAAATAACGCACCTATTATATTTTATTATCGTCTTCTGAAATAATTAAGAAAATTTGGAATTCGTGCTAGATAGAGACATTTTCCCTTTAGTTCTGCTTTTGAAGCATGCGTTTATTTTTCATTAACTTTAAAGTTAAGCAAACATCGAACAAAGACTTTCCATAATTAGAGGAATATCTCCATTATGAATGAATTAACATTCAAGGATCCTTTCTCCTCTCAGCCTTTGGAAGCACTTTAACTTAAATCGTCATTTTCTGTAAGTGCCATCACACAGACTTGGTTTCTTATTTAAATTCGCTATTTCTACGTCGGTTTAGTACAGTCACGTAAGACAGAAAAAGGATAACTGTCTGCGGGAGTCAATAAATTTATAGGCAAATGTATTTTTCGCTATACAAATACGATTTTAAAACACTCTCTGATGTTTTTCGATACATAATAGGCATTGTTCTGACCTTAGATATTATATCTTTCGATAAATTAATTTGATGATTTGTACAACCATAATAATAAAACTGTTAATTATTGTATCGACATTATTCATATGACAGAAAAAAACATGTACACATTGGGGGCTATGATGTATTACATGTATTACGTACATAATTACATACAAGTATTGTAATGTTATTGTAATGTTATTTATGGTTATGTCATATCTTGTAGATCTGTCAGATAATTTAAATTAACCTAACTTTTAGCTTCGTGTTTGTTTTATTTGTTTGTTTATGAAAAAATGAGTTTTACAGTTACAGGACACCAGTAACGCATAAAAACATAAATCATATATGTTACAATTAATTACAAAAATGACACAACACTAACAAAATAAAAATATATTACAACCTGGCTCAAAGGTTTTGAAAACCCTTAGAGGATATGAAGAAATGTTATCGCTGCAAATGTTATGTTATAAAATTTTAAAGTAAAACTGTTTATTCTTAGTTTATTTTAAAATTGAGGTATAATCAATATATTTATATATATATATATATATATATATATATATATACATATATATGTATATATATATATATATATATATATATATATATATATATATATATATATAAGATCAATGGTTTTCCCTGATGTTGGCGCATCTCTAAGAACTTTGATTCCAGCCCATCGTGATTTAGCGTCAACCACTACCAAAAAATAAAAAACTTAAAACTTACCCGCATAGTCAACATGGATATGGTCCCGATTTTTTGTTGGAATATTCCAGTGACGTAGTGGAGTTTTTGAAGGTGATTTTCGAAATTTTAGCGCAAGGTTGACATGACTTGACCATAGTTTCTATATCTTTAGCTATGTTTTTCCAATAACAATATTTTCTACAAGTTGCTGCATTTTTGTAATGTCTATGTGAGTGCTATGGAGTTCTGATAGGACCAGTTGTTTGAGTTAAATTGGAATGACAATTCTCTGACCTTTAAAAAGGATCTCTTTTTTAAAGTAAAATCATATTCATTTTGATTTTGTGATTTTAAATCAGATTTACTTCTTGATGAAATAGGATATTTCTCTGTGGCATCTTTAATATTTTGGTAGGTTAGATCATATGTTGAAATTTCTTTTGTTGATTCATGGCGGATGCATTTAATTTCTTCGTTAATTATTTCTTCGAAGGAAGGTAAAGGCTGATTAACAGAAGCTCTTAAAAAACAGTCGACCTTAATGATTAGTTTCCCCCTGTGATATGATGCTTTATCCATTACAATGACAGCGTTTTTGGTAATTTTTGCAAGATATTACTAAACCAATTTTCAGTATAGATACATTCTTTTCTTCATGGTAATTTTTTATCTCTCTTCCCTCAAAAAGAAGAAGTCCTTTATTAACAAAACCTAACTCCGATCAGATCTGTAAAACTATAAGGCATTTTCCTTTCCCTGATGGTCTTTTCAAACCAGTAGGTAACTCATATATAAATAGCTGTCTACGGTCTTTTATATCAGTGTCTATTAACACTTTATCTTTCATGACCTTCAGTTATCCAGGTTTTGTTAAGGTAATAAATAAGTTTACCTTCATTCCCAAAATTTCAGGTTTTTGAGCTATGGTTATACAGAAAGATCCTGAAGATACAATGGACAGACAAAGTCACCACTGAAGAAGTACTGCGGAGGATGAACACAACCGCGGATTTGGCCAACATCGTGAAGGGCCGTAAGCTGCAGTACTTGGAACATATAATGAGAAATCAAGGCAGAAAAATGGCCCCAGGACGAAGAAGAATATCCTGGCTTGCTAACCAACCTGAGAGCATGGTATGGAAAGAACTTTTATAGAAAGAATTAACTTTTATAGAAGTTAGGTAAATACGTCTCTATATTATAATTATCATCACGTACAATGAGAATACCATACACGAATTTACAAGAAGTGCGAGTTCCAGATGCGTAACACTCAATTCGGATTTCGAAACGGATTGGGAACATGAGAGGCTCTTTTTGCTTTAAATGTGTTAACGCAACGATGTAGAGACATGAATGTAGATGCATATGCATGTTTTATTAACTATCGAAAAGCATTTGACTGCGTTAACCATCAAAAGATGATCGAAATTCTGAGAACAACTGGAGTTGACGAACAAGACTTGCGAATTATCTCAGAACTATACTGACACCAAACGGCAACAATTAAAATAGAGCACACAACATCCGAAGACATACAAATCCGACGAGGAGTGAGACAGGGTTGCGTCTTATCACCGCTACTTTTTAATTTGTATTCGGAGTCTGTATTCAGAGAAGCATTAGACAAGGTCCAAGGCGGAATTAAGATTAACGGAATCAGCATAGACAACATCAGATATGCTGATGATACCGTCTTAATAGCAAGCAACGCACAAGAACTACAAAATATAATAAATGCGGTAGTTCACCACAGCGAAATGTTCGGTTTACATCTAAACGTTTCCAAAACTAAAACTTTAGTATTTTCATAGAAACCAATAAACGTACAGGTGTATGTCAAGGGTCAAATAATAGAACAGGTAAATTCCATAAAACATTTGGGAACAAATATCAATAGTCAGCGTATTCCAAAAAAAGAAATCCTATCAAGAATCGAACAAGCAAGGAGAAGATTCATAAGCATGAAAACATTTTTTACAAGATCAGATCTTAGTCTACAGTTTAGAATCCGAATGATTAGATGTTACGTTTTTTCTGTCTTACTATATGGCTGTGAAAGTTGGACAATGGACTCTGAAATAGAAAAAAGAATAGATGCCTTTGAGATGTATATATACAGATGAATGTTGAGGATTCCATGGGTAAAAACAGTTACTAATGTTGAGGTACGTCGTCGCATGTGCAATACTTGGGTCATGTGTTGAGAGGCGAAAGATATGAATTACTTCAAGTTATACTGGAAGGAAAAGTACAGGGCAAAACATCAGTAGGAAGACGCCAGAACTCGTGGCTGAAAGACCTGAGGAGATGGTTCGACCGCTCATCCGCAGAGATCTTTCGCGCAGCAGTTTCCAAAACTACAATTGCCATTTGAATCGCCAACCTTCGAAAGGAGACAGCGCAATGAGAATAAGACAATGAGAATATTTTTTTGGCTTTTCTTCAAGTACAGCTGGTTCCTAAAAAAACTGATATGACTTTTAAAACGTATTTTGTAGAAAATTGAGCAGTGTATTTTGTAGCAAAAATACTTCTTATTTACATACTGCACTGTCACTGACAAATCTTAAAATTTGTCACATAACTTATTCTGTTCAACCTCAAAAAATGGCTCCACATGCAAACGAACTACAAGCCAGCATTTTAACGAAATTATAAGATGGTCGGTCACTATCTGCCGTAGCGAACCATTTTAACGTAAGCGGAACAACAGTTTTTAATATTAATAAAAGATGAGAGAAAAAGAAATTCTCAAAAGAAAGGAAGGTTCTTGAAAACCAAAAATATCTACTGCTCATGAAGATCGTACGCTTTTGGAGAGATTAGAAGAGAATCCTTTCGAAGATGCGAAAACTGCAAGAATTATGGCACAGTTTTCGGGAAGAAAGAATTGGCGCAGAATTAAAGCATTGTGGCTTAGGTACCGAACTGCAATAAAAAAAAATAAACTCTTACACCACAACAGAAGCAAAAAACCTATATTTGCTTTAAACCATCAGCTACAAAATCAAGATTTTTGGGAGAGGGTAATATTTACAGATGAGAAAATTTTTTAATCTTCTAAAAAGGGCAAAATTGGAATGTATCAACCTCATAATAGATTCAATCCTCTATATGTAGATAGATATCGAGCAGCTGGTCATTTTAGTGCCAATGTATAGGAATGGATTTTATCTAGAAGAATGGGAATGGTATGACGTATTGATGGCGGGTTTCTTGGGCAGATTTATCTGAATATTCTAGAAAACATCATGTTTCCCAGTGTAGAAATGTTGTATCCAGAAAATAATTTTAACCTCCAACAAGATAATAATTGTCCTGTTCACACTGCAAATGTAAGAAACCAGTTGCTTCAGAATAATAATATCGAAACCTAACCATGGCCCAGCTACAGTACAGATTTAAATCCAATCGAGAATGTGTGTGGGGTTACTATAAAAGGGTTGTATCGGCGTAATTTTGTACCTCAAACTGCTGAAGAGCTGTGGCACGGTATACAACAGGTTTAAGAAGAGCTCTCTGAAGAAAACAATTTCATAGTTCCTTTCAAGTAAATGGACCATAGATAACCAGCTGTTAGTAATACTGATGGAGATATTACAAAATAATAATTTTGTTTTTACATACCTAAATTTAGTATAGTTTTGGTCTTGCAGACCCTTGCTTTCTTTCGAGATTTTCTTGTAAACACAATTTTTTTAATAATAGAAAAACTGTGGTTTTGCTTATTTTTTGCTGCCTCTGATAGTACAAAGTTATCTTTTAATTTGGTTACAATTATTGCTTTATATTGTTAAGTCGTTTGTTTTATTCCTTAATAATAATAAAAATAATAACAATCCTATTTTATGTGAAAACTATCAATTATATACTCTTTATAAAATGCAGGAATTCTTAATAATATTAAAATTTAGACCTTAATAAGTATTACAATTTATGAATTAACATATATGTAATCATTTGTTTGTTGTTTTTTTCTTTGTTTTATTATTGGTCTGTCATAATAAATATAATATAATGTCAGATCAATCAAATACACTGCTCAAAATGATCAAATCTACTAAGAGTCGTATCAATTTTTTTAGGAACCAGCTATACCTACAAAATAATTAAATGTACATTTTTTCACATTACTTTGTAAGTCTTGATTTAAA
The DNA here is from genome assembly GCF_040954645.1 of Diabrotica undecimpunctata. Lineage (NCBI taxonomy): Eukaryota > Metazoa > Arthropoda > Insecta > Coleoptera > Chrysomelidae > Diabrotica > Diabrotica undecimpunctata. The sequence goes on along the minus strand of NC_092810.1, from coordinate 41,719,090 downwards.
CAATCACTATTCTAGAAAACTAACCTGTTGCCTATTTTATTTTTGCTAACAGGGCTGTTATTTGCATTTCAGGATCATCAATTTTTATTTGTTTATGCATGTTTATAATACATTGTTTTTCATTTGATGATTAATGAACCAAATCTACTTGGTGTTTTTAAGGTATAGAAGGACAATTATTATGACTGGTACTTGGCATTGAATTCATTATAGCGTCGCTAAAGAGTTGTAAGAGGAACTGTTTTTTTATATAAATTCAGACTAAAATTCTAAAAATTAAAGGAATAACACAAAAAACACAAAGAATTGCCGATATAACTGCAACTATTAAAATTTCATAATTTACGGTTGGGTCAATTACAAACAAGCATTACGGCGCAGTAAATTTGATTTACTCCTCCTAGTTTAAAATCCAGTTATAGCATTGTGTTTAGTGACAATTCTAATAAGTGATTGATCATCTGCCAGTTGGAGCAAGTGATTGTGTGTGAAGACAAATGACAGTTAAGGTATCACATTAACAATAAATTGGTATATGAACGATACCGTTATATGGACAGCTGGTTTCCTAAAAAAACTGATACGACTCTTAGTAAGATTTGATCATTTTGAGCAGTGTATTTGATTGGTCTGACATTATATTATATCTATTATGACAGACAAATAATAAAATAAATTAACAACAGACAGTTAATTACATGTTAATTCATAAATTGTAATACTTCTTAAGGTGCAAATTTTGATATTATTTTGAATTTCTGCATTTTATAAAGAGTATATAAATGATAGTTTTTACAGAAAATAGGAGTGTTGTTATTATTTTTATTATTAGTAAGGAATAAAACAAACGACTTAACTCAAGAATATATTAAAGCAAGAATTTTAAACAAACTGAAAGATACATGAGCACTATCAGAGGCTAAAAAACATTTTAACATAAACAGAATCACAGTTTTTCTATTAATAAAAAATGGAGGGAACAAGAAACTCTCGAAAGAAATCGAGGGCCTGGAAGACCAAAATTATACTAAATTTAGATAAGTAAAAATAAAATTACCATTTTGTAATATTTCCATCAGCATTGATAACAGCTTGTAGTCTTCGGCCCATCTGTGTGAAAGGAACTATGAAGTTGTCTTCCCAAACCTGTTGTATAGCGCACCACAGCTCTTTACCATTTTGAGATATAAAATGACGCTGATACAACCGTTTTATAATAACCTCCCACACATTCTCGATTGGGTTTAAATCTGGACTATAGATGGCCATGATAAGGTTTCGATGTTGTTATTCTGGAGCGACTGGTTTATTATATTTGCAGTGTGAACAGGACGATGATGTTGTTGGAGGATAAAATTATTTTTTGGATACAACTGCTCTACACTGGAAAACATAATGTTTTCTAGAATATTCAGATAAGTCTTGCCAACCAACTTACCATCAATACGCCATACCATTCCCATTCCTCTAGATGAAATCCATCCCCATACATTGGCGCTAAAATGACCAGCTGCTCGATATCTATCAACATATACAGGATTAAATCTATTATTATCTGATCTATACACCTCAATTTTGCCCTCTTTAGAAGATTAAAGTATTTTCTTTTCTGTAAATATTACCCTGTCTCAAAAATCTTGATTTTGTAGTTGACGATTTAAAGTAAATATGTCTTGATTGCTTCTGTTGTGGTGTAAGAGCTTGTTTTTTTTGCTGTAGTTCGGTACCTAAACCGCAATGCTTTAATTCTGCTTCAAGTTCTTGTCTTTCTTCCCGGAAACTGTGACATATTTCTTGCAGTTTTCGCATTTCAAAAGGATTCTCCTCTAATCTCTCCAAAAGCGTACGATCTTCATAAGCGGTAGATATTTTTGGTCTTTCAGAACCTTGCTTTCTTTGAGAATTTCTTGTTCTCTTCATCTTTTATGAATAATACAAACTGTTGTTCTTTATATCTTAAAATGGTTCGCTACGGCAGATAGTGGACAACAATCTGGTTCCAGTACGTTTATTAGCCACACGCTTTCGGGAAAAATTTTTGTGAATCTTAAAAATATACATTATTTTTAGCTATTTAAAAAAATTGCGGAATTTCCATTTGTTTAAATAAAAAACGACTTTGAAAATTGAAAATTTCACACTTTTTAGGCGGTCATATTGAGAGTTGACTGCGACGTTTCCAAATCTATAAAAATGTATAGTATTTATATTCTCTATACTTTAAATTTTATGATAAGATGGATAAGAGCACCAGTTATTGGCCTCTTAAGGAGAGCACGTCGATATATCTCTGAAATGTTTTGTCACTGTGGCCTATTGTAACTATTTTTAACACCACGGAATTTTATTATTATTTCTACATATTGCAAAATTTTATTACGTTAATATTTCATGTGTGAAAATATTTTTTATGTATTCTTTTGTAAACGTGCAAATGAACCAGTTATTGGCCACCCTGTTCCAGTTATTGACACCATATGTGTTAGTGATTGGCCATCATTTTTTAAAGAAATATTTTACCAAATAATTCGTAAGTTAAAATAGATAGATAGGTAGGTGTTTGGATAAGCAAGGATTTTGTGATGAGTGTGGACACAAAAAAAAACACATGTCAAAGTAAACTTTTATTTTTTATTTTGGCAAGATTCGCAAACATATACTTGATCTGTGTCGCCATAGAATCTTGTTATGCAAGTTACATGATATGTTCTAAGACACATTTGGCATCTAATGCCTTCTTTACACTCTGTAATATTTAGTACACATAGATAACACGCACCTTTAGTAACTTTTTGCTTTTTAAAATGTGATGGAATGTTTGATACCAAGTTTTTACTTTTAAAACGCGGAAGAACGTTTGATACCAAGTTTCGATTTTCAAAGTGTGAAGGAATATTTGATAATAAATTATCGGATAGAATTGTAATTTTTGTTGAGGACTGATTGATCTGTATTATCATCAAATAATTTCCGTTTGGGTACAATTTTCTTTCGCAGGGCTTGGAGATTTAGTGTGGGCGAGAAATATTTGCGGAGATAATCTCAAATTCACTTCTGGTGTAGGTGAATGCTTGAAAATGTCAATATTATCTTGGTTATTTACAGAGCTTGATGATTTTGTGTGAGAATGAGATTCTGGTATAGGAACTTTGACAAATTCAGGTAGTGGTGGCTCAAAAACCTCAATATTGTTACTTCTACTTTCCTGGTTTAGAGGAGAAAACACTTTCAATGCGTTTTTTCTTTTTTTTTTGATATTTTTTAATAGGAATGTGAACTTTTACACCTTTTTTTTAATTTTGTTGAGGTCATTTCTATGGGTTGTCTACTTTTCTCTTCAGACTTAAAAGTTTTAGCTAATTTTTTGGGATTTTTATTATTCGAGTTTTTTATTTTCTTTTGATTTTCCTTAATACTCTGTTTTTCTTTTCTTTCAATCAGTTTCTTTCTCAATTATTCAAAAAATGTACCTGTACATACGAAATACGTTTTTTTTTACTGCACCAAAAACCATGGTTTAATTTATATCCAGTTTTCTGTCTCACTATACATAGGCACGGAATAAATAACAATCAGAATGCCCACTCTCAGATGCCGCCTTTGAAGTTTGTCAGCACGCGATCGCCATATTTTAAACGGAAACATAGACCTGAATTGAGAATTTTGCGACAAGCTAAGACAGAACTGTAATTTAAATTTTTAGTGATTAATAATTTATTACATTTGAAATAATTTAATCTATTCTCCAACTAAAAGTACGAATAAAATAGTGCATACTATGTCTATAGTTGCCGTAAATAAATTAAACTGGGTTTATTTTTCTATGCACACCAGATAAAATATCACTGAACAGCACTGGTTCCGTTTAAAATATGGCTGATTCAGACTGCGCGAACGAGATGAGCGTACTTATTTTTTCTAGTAGAGTGGGCATTCTGATTGTTTTTTATTCTGTGACATTGGCGTCGACATTGTCTAGCTTTACATTTAAATTGTTCTTTAATTAATCCAATATTTTGCAATCCAAATATTGAATTAATTCAGTATCGCTTTTTTCTGTAATAATATTTAGATCAAGAATAGAATGCACTTCCATTTTTCAAGAATAAAACCAAAACAAAAATTAAACTTTTTTTGAAAATTTATAAATTTCATCCAGAGATATTTTGATTTGTTTAATTACATATCATTTAAAATATTTAAAACTAAAACAAACCTACCACAAAAATTGGCAACTTCGCACAGTCGCTGTCAAACTTCAATGCAAAAAATCATAATAAATAAATCAGATTATATGAGCAAAATTTATTATTTTGGTGAATATCGACCACTATTTCATTATAATCCAGTGTTCTAATAAAAATTACTAACTATTACACACTAATATGATATAATTAAAAGGTTAGTAGTAATATATAAGTTTGTTTTATAAAAATATGTCTCAAATTAGGGTGGCTAATAAACGGACCGGTACCCAACAATCTTTTAATTTCGTTGCAATTTTTGCTTTCGAATAAAGTTATTTAACAAATTTTAAGATTTGGCAGTGACAGTGACAGTATGTAAATATTAAGTATTTATCCTTCAAAATATCCTGCTCAATTTTTTACAAAATACGCTTTAAGAGTCGTATCAGTTTTTTTAGGAACCAGCTGGACATTTTGAGGATAAACTTCAAAATGAAAGTAATGAACACAATGATACTTGATTTCCACCTGGCATACACATTTGACTGTACTATGTTGGTTTTGGGATAAATGTATTTCGAGAAACTCGGATTCACTTACTTGTTATATGGAGAAATTAGTTTAGAGGTACTTTTAGAGAGAATTTCGTTCTGGCGAAATTTGTTTCGAGATTATTAAGGTTCAACTAGTAAGATGGCAATTTGGGTATTTGAAGAAATTTGATTCGACACTTAATAGTGTTTTATTGGTGTAGCCAGACAGACGGAACGAAGATAATGGAAACAAGGCAACAAAAAACGATTCAATTACGCGGTGGAGGGAGGTACGCTTTATATCGTGGAGAATAATGCGAAATAATTAGAATTGAATAGATTTAAATAATTACTAAAGATGTTAAAACAATTTAATTCAATTAAATAGACTAGCTTTTGAAAGAATTGTATACATCTGAAATATGGTTCGCAAAGAATTTATTGCTTTTTGGGATCTAAAAATGTTTTCAAATTTTAATGAGAACTTGATGACTTTCGCAAGTATGGTTAAATTTAATGATGTTAAGATACGGTCAATAAATATTATGTTTATATGGAAATATGTCCTAATGCGGTCTTTGCATATGCGGTAGAGGTAATTTTTGTTGCAAAAGAGGTCAATCCAAAATATTTTGGCAGGTAACGTTGCATTTGCGATCAGACATTTTACTTAAAAGCTAGAAATCTAACAAGGTCGTAAATTAGTAACCACTCGAGCTATTAGCAGGCTCGGTCTACCCTATTGAAATATTTTAATCCGCTTATCTATATTTCGAACAATAGGTAATGAAAACAGTAATGAAAAAACCACAATAATTCCCTCATTACGGATTTTTGGAAAGTTTATATTTGCCTAATTATACTAATTATAAAGGTTGGGGGAAAAATTACCAAAATCTAAATATAAAAACAAATGCATATTATTTGTATATTGTTGTTTTGAGTGATTGTTTAGTGCAGTACGTATTGCAGTACGTATATAACAACTTTTAATAATGGAAAATTTTGAAGTTATTGAAACCACCAAGGGAAAACCTTCTGCTCTTCACGCTGGATATCAGTATCGAAAATATAGAAAGAATAAAGAAAATTTTGTAACTTGGGTATGTATAAAAGAACGTCACCACAACTGTAAAAGGAGGATAAAGACAAAACTGGCGGAATTTTTTTCAGTTCAACCAACACACCTGTGTCCCCGATGTAGCTCTGTTAGAAGTAAAAAAGACTACGTATATTTCAGAAAAGAGAGCTCGAGAAAAAAACTCTCCAGCCCAGACATTTACAGGGAAAAGTTCGAAAAACTATTTACAAAAGGACTCGATTTTGTGAATGAAATTCCTTTGTATGCCTCACGTAAGTCTGCACTTTGTCGTTCAAGACATTTACAAACTGGTGTCGGACGAGAACCAGCGTCGTCTATTGAAATAGATATCCCACTGGAAATGTTGACATTAGAAGATGGTCTGAGTTTTTTGTGTTTTGACGACACTGTAGAAGGAGAAAGAATTTTATGTTTATCGATTTCGAAAGCAAAGGAAACGTTAGCAACAAAAACAGATGTTTTTGTCGACGATACATTTAAGAGCTCCTCCAAACAGTTTACACAAATATATACCATGCATTTTGATATAGGCAGCACTGACGACGAAACAAGAATTGTTCCTGTGTTGTATGCTCTTCTACCAAACAAAAAAATAAAATACATTTGGAACCAATTGGAAATTGATTGTTTTTGCTTAATCAGCCTAAGTTCTTGATTTATAAATGTAATAATATACTTTATCTTGAGAAGAGATAACAGTTAAAATCTATTTAAAAGGAGTTTATTATTGTATAAATTACAATATGTATGTACAAATAACATAACATATTATACAAACCTAAAAAGAAAATCAAAAACAATGATATTTCTTACATGGATTTTTTATTTGTTTGACAATTATTGTGTCATATAATTTCTAAACGACAATGATACTTTACTTTAAACCAGTATGCAACCTAAAACTATTTATTCTGTGAGAGGTACAACAACGCAATCTGTTTACCACAGATTTTCATAGTCTGGTAATTTTCGTTGCATAATAACTTTTATAGCATATAGTCTATTATTAATACTGATCTTATTTTAACTATATCTGTATGTACATTTTACACAAAAAATATAACAATAGATCCCCTCTCCTATGCTCGTCCCACTTTCTCTCAGAACACTAGACTAGCAAAAAATACCCTGAATAGCCTAAATAGGGCAGTAGCAAGAAAGAAGCAATATAAAACTAGTCTTGCCCAAATGCAAGAACAAGACGAGACTTACGACAGTCTTAGTCTTGGTCTTGCGCCAATACACTTGGTCTTGGTCTTGGTCTTGGTATTGCACTCCCGGTCTTGGTCTTGGTCTTGCAGCAAGAGTCTTGCAAGTCTTGCAGTTACCCAGTAATTAGCCTATTGCTATTTATTAAACATTACTTTAGATCTTAGAGCAACGTAACAGAGTAAGTACATTTTAAGCTTGAATTAACATAGCCATAATAAAGACTAACCAAATTAATAAATTTCTAAACAACTGACACCGGGTGGGGTTTGAAGCGACGATCTAAGCGATCCGTGCCTATGCTCTAACTAACTCAAATCTCTAACTATCTACCATGCCCCACGGAAGTCAATCTGTTTCTTAATAAATGTTTGCATTTACTAAGCTTACATGTGCTAAAACATGGTTAAAACAAAAAAAAAAGTAATGACATAAGCATGCCTGAGTTTTATCTGCCTAGAAAAGGATTGATGGACATGATGGGCAAAAAATCCACATACATCTATCAAGGGCACAGATTTTTTAGGTGGTAAGATAACAAACTATAATCCACTTATTAAAGCAAAATAAATGTTTTTTACCAATCTTATCTCTACTTTTATGTAAAAAACTAACTTGAAAAAATAAAGAATAGTTAAAAAAGCAACGGTAATCAAAAAAAGTTATTTTAAGGAGATCCTACTTAATAAATACATTAATTTACCAAAATAAAGTAGTAGGTACATGATACATGTAATTCGTAATAAGGTAATAACCATATTTTTTTTTACATGTCCACCTTTTCTAGAGGTTATTAAAAAGCTTGTGATATCTCCACCGAATTTTGGTTTTTCGAAAAGAAATATTTGTAATTCCTTTTTGTGAAAAGATATTAGATGCTTCCTTAAATCTGACGTGTTTCTGTTGATCATTCTCATTTCAACCTTTTTATGTAGGCACAATTTACACAAAGCAATTTGGGATGCATAAATTATTTCGAAAAACTCATCAAATTTGCTTTTAGGTCTTTTAGATCCATAACTCTAACGCTCACTACTCGGACTAGAACTATTTGAATCTTTGTCCCTCATGTCAAATTGTAAACTTGTCACGCCGGGAACAACAAGGATTAGATGAAAAACAATTATTACATTAGACTTAATGGAAAGCTCAATTGGGAATAAAGTTAAGTGATGGCGAAAAAGTAACTACTATACGACTAGTTACTTCCTACTATCCTACTATTCCTACTAGTTACTGTGTTCGTTACTATCCAATACCCTAAGTATCTAATAACGAACCGAGAATTATAATATCGTTACTTCGTTATTCTAAATACTTCATTACTAATATTATCTGTTATTAATTTGTCTCGTTATCTAAATACTTCATTACTAACATTATCTGTTATTAATTTGTCTCGGTACTTTTGAATATTAGCCACGCTTTTTCAGCAAAGTTTGTTTAACCGAATGATCTCATCGCACACTCAGCAGAAACAATTTATAGTCTTGGGCCGATAAGATTTGTTTATTTATATTCCTCCTAACTAAATTGAATTATTAAGTGGGTGTCCGTAACAATTATATTTTTTATTAGCTAGGGTAAAATATTTTAAATATTTTATTTTTACATTGTAATTATGACCTCTGAGCACGTGTCAAATGTGTTTTTTAATGAATATTTTGATTCGGTATGTATGTCTACGGTATTGTTCATGATGCGCATAAGTCCAATTTTTTAAATTTTTATTACATATTTTTTTGCGTCTCATAGAGTCTTTAAGCATATACCCGAACTACTATACTCGCTAAAACCACACTCAGTCCTAACTGCAAGACGCAAGAGTCTCGCAGGCTTAGTCTTGTTCTTGCTTAAATCTTGCACGGTGAGTCTTGGTCTTGGTCTTGCTAAAATTAGGCGGTCTTGGTCTTGGTCTTGGTCTTGCAAAAACGCAAGAACAAGACCAAGACTGCAAGACCAAGACCGATTTTGGGCAACACTATATAAAACAAAAAATGCAAATATAATCTAGAGAAAAACACAAGGGAACAAATAACTAGTGTCGTTTTGGCAGCAGACTACATCGAAAAATAAAGAGATTTGTCGAAAAAGCCTTACGATCCTAAGTCCACGAAATATTTGACCAGTCCTTATACAGTGTGGAAACTACTTATGGAATAAAATTGTTTGTGAAAAAAAACGTTGAGATACCTTAACGTTTAAATTTAAATGTGCGCTTTTTAAACATAAATTTGAATGTACAGGGTGATCCACGCAAGCCTGGCATGGTTCATAATCTGTATTTTAAATGAAACACCCTGTATATTTTTACGTTTTTAAAAACTCCTTAACAGCCTGATCTCAACGACCTATATCATGTAGGGTCTATTATAAATAATACAAGGTGAAATTTTGAAATTAAGTATAATTTTCTTCAAGACAATTAATTCTTAGAATACCCGAGGTAATTGATTGGATTACATTAAAATAAATGCTCAACATGTTCTCCGCCTTGTTGTTGGCAATAACACAGTCTCCTCTAAAACTCGCCCCAAACTTTGTTTAAAATTTGAGGTGAAATATTCCGTATGTCTGTAGTTATCCTTTCTTTGAGGTCTTCAATGCTAGTTGGTTTTGTTGCATATACTTTGTTCTTGAGACAACTTCACAGAAAAAATCCAAAGGCGTAAGATCTGGCGAACTAGCTGGCCACTCAATAGTACCACTTCGTCCAATCCATTTATTGAAGAAGATTTCATTCAAGTAATTTCTCAACATTAAAGCATAATGGGGTGTTGCACAGTCCTGCTGAAACCAGACAGTTTCATGCGGTAAGGTCGGATCTATTGGATTGGGATATAAGTTAGCCAACTGAGGAAGAACATCGTCTCTCAGCATCCTTAAATATTTTTCGGCTGTCAAATTACCATCTACAAATATAGAAATAATAATATGATCTCCTATAATACTTGCCCAAACATTAAACTTTTAAGGATACTGAGTGTGTGTCTCACGAATCCAATGAGGATTCTCCGATGACCAATATCTACAGTTTTGTCGGTTTACCTCTTAGTTTAAATTCATTCGTTAAAATCAGGTTGTTCAGAATCTTTTAAAAACATAAAAATATACAGGGTGTTTCATTAAAAATAAGGATTATTGACTATGCCAGACTTGCGTGGATCACCCTGTACATTTAAGTTCATGTTTAAAAAACGCACATTTAAATTTAAAATTTAACGTGTCCCATAGTTTTTTATTATTTTCTATAATAAGGACACAAACAATTTAATTCCATAAGTGGTTTCCACACTGTATATTATTCACCCCGTAAGAAATTAAAACGTTTTGGTATGTGTAACACTCTACTGCATACTAATACCGTTTACCTGGTTTCATGTTTCCATTTTAAAAAGGGGTCAATGAATTTCTGAGGAATGCCAGTCGAATTTTGTAATCCCCGTATGCAACATCCTGACTGTAGGAGGTCCTGAGAGGAGTGCACTCTCGTCCGATTGTCTTATTCTATTCTGTCGTTATGTATACAATGGGTATTAAAATTGAAATAATGGCTTAAAGGTAGACAAACACCGAACCTGGCGCTTGCATATATTACCTCGAGTGGATTCTTACTGTAGATGTATAATGAATCATTAATTTTCGAGTTAAAAATCCGGTTTGGTGACTGGATTAATCGGAATGATTTTAATTTGTAATGGGTTCCCACATGTATATTTAGACGGCTGTGAATATTCATTGTTTTATATGCTACTACCTTATATATTTTTTAATTGACTTTGAAAAACATCTAGACTTGCTAGAATAACGAATATCCTAAATATAGCCAGTTGAAACAAAAAGTGGATTTCTAAAATAGAAAGTTCCTCGTAGATTATAGATGGAGGTCATGTGATGATTATTGGAATGAACATCTACAGATGAAAATTAAAAGGAAGACACAAATCACTTGAAAGGTGATTAGTAAATGCAATTAAAAAACCACGAAATTTTTAAATTTAAACTAAGTAGTAAAATTGACAACACATCTATGGACTAAGTTCTGACGTCAGAATGGGCGGTGATTTTAAAAAATTTTCCAAATATTTCCAATTTGTGTCTATTTGTCCCATAAGAAGTTGGAAATATTGTTCTTTTTTAATTGTTAGTAAATAAGGACTTTTGGTTATGAAGATTCATTCTTTGCGATTGGTATTATTTGTTGTTCGTGACTTTTTGAAGTAAGAATATCAATGGATTAACATATTTACTATGAATGTTCATATTTTAAAGTTATGTTATGAATTCATTAAAACTTTACATACTGTTTACTGCATTTTAATGAATTTTGTTGTTGTTTTTATCAGGGTTATTTTGAAATTAATCAATAAATCATTGAATTTATTTACGAAGTTAATAAATAGTTAAATTATTGTTTTAATCTTTTTTAAGTGCTAGTGATTTTATCAGCTAAAAGTCTAAATATATTAATTTTCTCGTAGTTTAAATAGTTAATAGTAGTTATGTTGTCATTACTGAAATATTCAGTAATACTGGATTTTTTCGAAACATGTTTACTATAGTGTATTTTTATGTATGAGAGAGTAATAAAACAATAAATTATGTATGCAAATCCCTAAACTGTTGATACGGGTGACTCAATGAAAAACAGATATTTGTCAACAAGTTTACAGAAGTATATAGGAAAACCATTTTAAATTGAGTATGACCACCAGGTATAGAGGTTGGAGCAGAATAGAATACAATAGTTGTGAGGGTTACTAATCCCTAAATAAGGTTGCCAGTGTCGGAGTGATGGAGGTTAACAGGTACTAATGAATTTGCAAGAAATGTAAGATGTTTATTTTATTGGTTATATATAACCAATAAAAGTTTAATAAGTACCTACCTATTTGCAAAATAAAGTTTAATTCTTTAGATAAAATAAAACGTTTTATTTTATCTATTTGGAAAATAAAGTTTAATTCTTTGCCTATTTGCAAAATAAAGTTTAATTCTTTAGATAAAACAAAACGTTTTATTTTATCTGAAATGAGTGCATTCCACGAAGTAAGGGTTTTAACAATCAAACATTTAATTCTTTACTTCCAGGAATCTACGACAGTAATTGACTAGATAATTACCTTCTAAACTTATTCCACAGAAAATGTGATGGTGGGTTTTTCCATTTTGTATATAGGAAGGTCCAAGTGGCGTATTCAAAATTCTTAACAGTTCACTAAAAGTAGGTACTTCAGTTGCAAGGTGCAGTTTATTGTGTATACTAGTGTTATGGAAAATTTGGAAGTGCCGTGTAAACGCCGAAAAATTGGTCCTCTAACAGTTAATGAAAAAACATTAACATTTAATTGTTTTAAATCATTTACAGACAAACGTTTATGTGAAAGTGTTGATGAGACCGTTGAGTTAGTTAGCAGTACACTTGGTGTTGGGAAATCTACGATTTACAGAGTTATTAAAGAAGAGAAATGTGGTAGTTTTCAAATCGTGGAATGACAGTACTTAGATCCCCACCATATCATTGTGAATTAAACCCGATTGAACTGGTATGGGCACAGATAAAGAGTGAAGTTTCAAGAAAAAATACCACTTTTAAAATTCATGATGTTAAACAGTTGTTTTTGGAGGCCGTAAATAATGTAAAACCTGAAAACTGGGAAAAGGCAGTAAATCACACTATTAAAGAAGAGGAAAAAATGTGGAAGCTGGACAATATTACTGATAAAATGATCGAGCCAGTTATTATAAATCTTGGTTCTGAAAGTTCATCTTCTGAATCTGATTTGGATTTGTAACAAGTAGCTGTAAGTTTTATATTAATATTTTTATTCATCTATTTAACATACCTTAGACGGTTTTAAAAACTCTTTTTCTCTTTTGTAATTTTTAAAAATTAAAAAAAATGTGAATTTTGTAAAACCCTTTTTAATGTAGGCCAGTCAGTTCTAATATAGTGTGTGATAAAAGAGGTCACTTTTGTTTACATACACATAACACTTTATAACACTGAAATAATTCATTTATTTTTTACAATTATTCAAAGTAATTTTTCAATTAATCTTGAGCACGCCCATGGAGTGATCGGAGCTACCAGTTAAAATTATGCTAATTACTCTCTCGTTCATAAAAATAAACTATAGCCATTATATGCCCAGATCTAAAAAATAAACTCAAAAAATATAACAACATTAAAAAAAATTTATACACTCATTATGGCAATTTGATAAAAAGGTTTCCGCAGAATGTTGCACTACAACTTAAACTACGAGAAAAAGAATATCTTCAGTATTTCACAGGATAAAATCGCTGGCAACGAAAAAAGAATAAAACTTTAATTTAAATACTTTTTAACTTTGTAAATAAATTTAATAATTAAATGATTTGTTTTAAAATAACCCTGATAAAAACAACAACAAAATTCCTTGTAATACAATACAAAAGTAATTAAAGTTTATTCAAACAAAAAAATAACCTTGAAATATGAATATTTGTAGTAAATATCTTAATACTTTGATATTCTTACGTTACAAATTCACGAACAACGAATAATACCAATCGCACAGAATAAATGTTTATAACAAAAAGTCCTTATTTATTCTTCAAACAATTAAAAAACCAATATTTCCAACTTGTGTGTGTGTGTGTGTAGATAGTGGATGGCATTAAAACATGTCTATCTGCCACAAAATAATTGTATTTTTTTTTATTATTGTTAAGGATAGGATAAACATAAAAAATGTGGCCACTCGTTTCTTGTCTAGGTACCCATCAAGACATTTCTATTAAGACAAACTAGACTAGGTCACGGGCAGGAGGTATTAACAAATGGGGTAAAATAGAGGTTTGGATTCTAATTACATAATGTTTGCAAATACATGTATATTTAACCATATGAGCTAAATATCTATTTTTGCTTCTAAAACAAACTTGGTTAATATATTGTATATTTCTTTCTCTTGTTGTGCTAATAAAGTATAGATGTTAGTTGATACAGTTACAAACTTTTTACAGCTTGGTACAGCATATCTGTATGTGCAGTATATTTTGACACTCTAAGAAAATGTGATTTATATCGGCTAAATATTTTTCTGGACAGTGAGGACAACACGGAGAATCTAAGATACCAATCCTAAATAAATATGCTGGAAAGCGACCATGATTAAGTTTTAAACGTGATATAATTGATGACTTATATCTATTAAAATCCCACGAATTAATGTGAGGAATATTTGTCGGTAAAACCGGTTGACGTTTAAAATAGAGGTTTTCTGATTAAGTTGAAAATTTACTGTACTGAGCTTTCCATCTAAGCCTAACATCAGCCTTATATAAATTAATAAGATCTGATGAGTTGCACATGTTTACTCTCAATTCTGAGTCAAGTGCTTTTTTAGCTGCGATATCAACTGCTTCATTCCCAGTTATCTCTGAATGACCTCTAACCCAGACTAATGTAACTCGTACACCATACTCCTGCAGTTTATATATACTATTTTTTATAGATAGAAGAATATTGTTGTTATAATGCTTAAAAGGAGGGCTTTTAATGGCGTGTAAAACTGAGAGAGAGTCTGTTACAATTACCACAGATAAAGGTAAATTCATCTCGCACCAATCTAAAGCTTTCCTAATAGCTATAGCTTCTGCACTAAAAATCGATAAATAATGTGGGACTTGATATTGCTCAACATGGTTAATATTAGAAACTAAAAATGCACAGCCTGTTTTAAATCTTTTTTTTTTATCCATCCGTATAGATGATGATTTTATTCTCTCCTAAATTCCAGAGTATACATTTGAAAATTAATTTTGATAGAAATTTATTATCTGAATAGTTTGGAATTATAATGGTTGGTTTAAATATTAAGGCTAGAAAATTAATTTCGTAAACAGGATATTTTTTTTGACTATGTATTAGTTCTTTATATCTCTCAGTATTGTATCAATAAAAGCATCAACAAGCGGGGGAGACGTTTTAATTCTCCAATATTTATTTGTAAGATTCTGGACCGCTATATTTGATATTTTTTTGACCATAAATGTACTAAACGTCCTGTACTTTATTAGCTGTTTATTAGCTAAATACTCTCTTCGAAGGCACAAAGGCGGTTCTTGTGCTTCAGCGAGAACTGCACAATTAGGTGACGACATCATAATTCCTAGACTTATTTTAATTGTCTTATATTGAATTCTGTCTAAGATTAATAAGTTTGATTTGCTAGTTGAGGCATAAATAGTACATCCATAATCCATTATTAAGCGGATGTATGACTTATAAAAAGTAAGGGATATTTTAACATCTGCACCCCATTTATATTTCGAAACTACACGCAGAATGTTGAGTCCTTTCTCACATTTTTGCTTTACGTGTTTTATGTGGCTGCTTCATAGGAGTTTAATATCAATATAGATGCCAAGATATTTATATTCTTTCACTATGGGTATAGCAAAATCACATATGGTAATCAAATCAGGTGTTTTAAGTCTGTGCCTAGTAAGACACATAACCGCTGTCTTTTGCTGTAAAAAACTAAAACCCATAGTATGTAACCAATCACGCATGCAGCAAAAATATAATCTAAATCTGTAATACATCGTTCATATGAACTATGGATAGTATAGAAACAAATATCATTCGCTTACTGAATAACTTTTATAGTGTCATCCTAATCAGCTACAATAATTTTTGGAGCAAATATTAAATTAGAATTGCGACACTTTTCTTTAAGAATAACAGTTTTTCATATGTTGACCAAAATTTATTCGGTAATAAGCAAAAGGCCATATGTATATAATGTCCGTTTTCTACAACATGAAGTGTGAACAATTGTAAAAAATGTTTCGTACAATATCGAAAAGGTCCATCAAGATACACTTTGTCACAATTACACATAAATTTTAAATTAGTGTCACACGAAAATACCACAATATTGTTAATATGATCAGTAGCCAAGAGAAATGGTTCATTTCTTATTGTTTTTAAATTTAATGTTTGTAAAATATCTAACGCATCGGAAATATTTTCGCCACTTTAAGCACTTTTTTTTCACTATACTTATAATCATCCAACACAAGTAACAAGTTTCCCTTTTCACTTAAGATCATTTTAATTTCACTCATTTTGACTACCTTTCAAAACAGCTCAAAATAAACCAAATCTAAAATAATATTTTATTATTAAATATTACCTTACTGATTAAAATCTCGTTCGGTCCTTAATTCGGTGCACTTATTTTCACTGTTCAGGTAGCGGTCCTCAATTCGAGAACACCGAATTTATTCTATTGATGCCTTTATTTTATGATTCCAAAGAAATTAGTTTTAACTGTAGTTATATATATATATATATATATATATATATATATATATATATATATATATATATATATATTAAAAAATTATGTCAATATGTCAAAACTGCGTCATATTTAGCCAAAAAAAACAAAACTAAATCCGGAGAAAAATATCAGTCTTTTCGGTTAAGTTCGAAAGAAGAAAACGAACAAGATACTCGTTGTATAATACTCGTCAGTAATAGATAATATAAAAACTAATATAAGTAACAATTATTTAACGAAAACCACTAATTCGTCAGGAAGATGATATCGCTTATTTATTGAATGGTATTTTAAGCGATCACATGTTACCAAAATCCTATTTAATTTCATGCAAGTAATTACAGAAAACCAACTCACGCAACGAAATCACGTTTTGTACAAGAAGAAATATCAAATTTTCTTTCTGCAGCTGTTGCTAGCTACAAATTACTGCTTTTTTATCCGATGCTGTATCATATATGGTCAAGGCAGTACAAAATTTAAAAATATTTTATACCAACTTAATACACGTTACTGTTTAACAAATGGAATGAACAGAGTGGCGGAAGAAATTTAAAAAAAGGTTTCCTTTTGTAAATTCCCTGACATTAACAATGAATGAATATAAAGAAATGTTTCCAATCATTTTATTTCCACCAGAACCCGTTCTTATACGATGGGAAACATGGTTGAAAGCTGCTTTTTTCTAATCAGGCTAGTTCGTAGATTTAAAAAATATAATTGGCACTTTAACGGATGAAAGTTCCCAATATCTGCTAGATGCTAAACAAATTTTTAAAAACAATGTTCTTCAGCAGCAACTTTCATTCATTAACCCTTAATTAGTAGCTACATGGTCAAAAAGACCGCCCGTATTAAAAATTGCTAATATTTCGGAAAAATATTATATTTGGAAACCACGGCCTTCAGTAGCTTACTCATTCGATACAAGGAGCCTCAGTACTAAATCAGAGTAGCGGGAGGTTTGTTGATTAGGAGTTACAGTCTCGGAGTCTCGAATATTTATTTTGCGAATTATATGCAGTGCGTGAGTGATTTTTTATTCCATATACCTACGAACATATACGTACCTTTCGCTAGTGCTCATTTTGTTGGATTGTTTGTGATGGCTTTATCATCAACATCATCAAGTTTTCCACGGGTACTGTTGCGTATAGTCAGTAAGTCTGTCTATTCACCAAGAGAGAAGACTATTGTCCTGAATGTTTACGATGCTCTGGTTTCTCAGAATCCCACAAACACTGTTCGCAACATAGTCGAAAGTTGTGCCAACATGACTGGCGAAGGGGAGTCATTTATATATAGTTTCCTATCAGAAAGAAAAAAATACGGTAGAGCTAACCCAAACACAAACGAACACTTAAAGAGAGGAAAAAAGCCTATTGAAATTAATGAATTTGCCAAAAATGGTATTCGAAGGAAAATTCATGGATTTTTTTTCAAAAAAGAAATACCAAACCTAAACAAAATTTTACAAGAAGTTAGAGACGACTCGGATTTGCCTCATATCGGACGAACTAAATTGTGGCAAGTGTTAAAAGAATTAAATTTCCAGTGGGAGAAATCAGACCAAAAATCACTTTTTATTGACCGGGAGGAGATAATATGTTGGAGAAGAAATTATCTAAGATCCATACAAAAATTCCAGGCTGAAGGAAGGCCAATCTTCTTCTTCTTCACGTGCCATCTCCGCGACGGAGGTTGGCAATCATCATGGCTATTATGATCTTAGATGCTGCTGCTCTGAATAGTTCAATTGATGTGCATCCGTACCATTCCCTCAAGTTACGCAACCATGAGATTCTTCTTCTTCCTACACTTCTCTTGCCCTGGATTTTCCCTTGTATAATCAATTGAAGTAGGTTGTATCTCTCATTACGCATAACATGCCCCAGGTATTGCAGCTTTCGTGTCTTGATGGTTTCCAATACTTCCATTCTTTTGTTGATTCTTCTCATGACTTCGTTGTTTGTTACATGCTCGGTCCATGATATCTTCAGGATTCTTCTATACACCCACATTTCAAATGCTTTCAACTTTTTAGCAGTCGACGCGTTAAGTGTCCATGTTTCTATCCCATAAAGCAGAGTCGAGAAAATATAGCACCTTGCCAGCCTAACTCTCAAGTCCAATTTTAGTTCTCTTGCACAAAGTACCTTTCTCATTTTATTGAAGTTTGTACGTGCTTTCTCTATTCGAACTTTGATTTCTTTGGAGTAATCGTTTGTGTGATTAATTATTGTGCCAAGATAGTGGTAGTTTTCAACTTGTTCCAAAGCACTACCGTTAATTGTCAGGCTTTCACCATTATTTTGGGTTTTTGATATCCTCATAAATTTGGTTTTCTTGGTGTTTATTGATAATCCATATTCCTCTCCATACTCAACTATCTTCTTTATTAGCTTTTGGAGGTCTCGGAGGTTGTCTGTTATTATGATAGTATCGTTTGCATATCTAATGTTGTTAATTGGTGTTCCATTGACCTTGATTCCTGCTGTTTCTCCCTCAAGAGCTCTTTTCATAATTTCTTGTATGAGTATGCATTGAATAGTAGTGGTGACAATACACACCCCTGTCGCACTCCTCTTTTAACTTCGAACTCTTCTGGTGTGTGTTCATTAATGCGTACGTGTGCCTGCTGTTTATAATATAGATTTGTTATAATTCGAAGGTCATTGTGTTGTATTTGTTTTGCTTTGAGGATGTCCATTAGCTCTTTGTGGCGGACTTTGTCGAAAGCTTTGTTGTAGTCTATGAAACAGACGTACATATCTTGGTTCACATCCAAGCATCTCTGGATTAGTACGTTGAATGCAAATAGAGCTTCACGGGTACCTACGCCATTACGGAATCCAAATTGAGTTTCTTCAATATCCATATCAAGTGTTTTGTAAATGCGTTTGTGAATGATCTTTAAAAACAATTTAAGTGTGTGAGACATCAGGCTTATGGTACGGTGGTCAGTGCATTCTCTCAGTGCCAATCTTCTACCAGAATGAAACGTGGGTAAACTCAGGTCATACTCTAAAAAAATTTGGTCAGATAAAAATATAATAAGCTCCAGACAAGCCTTTATGGACGGTTGGTCTACTGGTATCTCCCCACCTTCTGGTAAAGGCAGTAGATTGATAATTTCTCACATTGGCAGTAAAAAAGGATTTGTTAAGCACGGTTTGTTGGAATTTCAGTCCAAAAGCACAAAAGACTATCACAAGGAGATGACAGCTGATGTTTCGAAGAATATTGTGAGCAGATGATTGAACACATACCACCAAATTCAATTATAGTATTAGATAATGCACCTTATCATTCACGATTTGTAGAGAGAGTTTCAACAACTGCGTGGAAGAAACAGGATATTCTTGACTGGCTGCGGAATAAGAAAGATGGAATGGTAAAAGCAGAACTTTTAAAAATTGCCCGGCAACACAAATCTAAGTTCAAGAAATACGTAGTTGACAAAATAGCGGAAAGGCGAAACATCACAGTCCTTAGACTTCCACCCTACTACTGCGAAATAAATCCAATTGAACTCATTTGGGTACAAATGAAAAGTTATGTGGCTAGAAAAAATACGTCATATAAAATACAAGCTGTACGTGAATTGTTATACGAGTCTTTACAACATATTATAGAACAAAACTGGAAAGATGCAGTAAGACATGTAATAGAAGAAGAACAAAAAATGTGGGATCTTGATAACATAATTCATGCGACAGTAGAGACACAACCGCTAATTATTAACCCTCAAGACGACTCGGATTCCGAAGTTGATCCTATTTATTTGGAATTTGAATAGTTTTCTAATCGTAATTATATAAGGGAAGTAATAGTAGTTGTAATCGTAGGGTATTAAAGGGGAAAGGCGCAAAATGTCGCATGTCAAAATGTTCAATATGTTTTAAATGTATCCATTTTTTTTCAAATCCTGAGAAAACTAAAAAGCATTTTCAGGGACTTTCTGCCCTCAGTAATAATGTAATATTTCATTCTGCGTTTAAATTTTTTAAAAATATTTATTAGTTTTCTCCGGATTCGAAAATAATGGATACATTTAAAACACATTTAAAATTTTGCCAGGCGACATTTGCCGCCTTTCCCCTTAATTAAATAAATGTATATTTAAATAAATATAAGGTTGAATGCTCGAATAAATGAACTTTGATCAGATAAAAGGCATATATCGAGCACAGTTTAATTAAATCTTGCCCAAGTACTTTCGATCCCTAGATCATCTTCAGGGGCATCTGAAATAAGCCAAGAAACGTTTTTTTATAACCAAAGAAATTGATTAACTTCGATAAAAACTCGAAGTTTTATGGTTGAAAAAATGTATATTTTACAAATGGAAAGAAACTTAAAATTTAAAGAATATATTTATTTAAATCAAATAAATGTTTCGATCATATACTCTACGACACTGGTCGGTCATCTGTAACCAAAATACCTTCGTAGTCGGATTATAAAGTTGAGTGCTGTATTGTATTCCTTCCGATACAAGGTGGGTTAGTCGAAAACATCTTAAACCGTCAGTTTCAGGTTGGTTTTTACTATTATATGGTATTACTTATCCTCTCTGTATTTCAGTTCTCTATCTCTATCGACAAATTTTGAACCGATTATAGATGCATTCATTGTAAAAATACATCAGTTAAGAAATTTTGCGTGGAAGTCTAGAAAACAAAAGTTTTTAGTGTTTTATTGTTATCTAAACTATGTTGGCAACTACGTATAAAGAGCTTAACGTATCATTTTTGCCACATTTCTTTAAAAAGTGTTAACCAAACGTCATTCGATGAAATCCGCTGGAACGTAGCAGGGTAAACAGTGTCGACCACAAAACGCTACGTGCTTGCCATAATTAAATTCATAGCTAGCGAGGGTAAATATTATAATAATCTGATTCCTGGTTGCGGGCAGCCAGCATTAATTTCAATTCCACCCTCTCTATGCTGTTTATTTACATTTCCCGATGTGTAATCTCACTCGTTCGATGCTTCTAATGAAAAACTTTGCTAATATGTTTGCGTATGATGTCAACCGAATTTGTTGTGTTTGCTAATTATTATGAATGTCATTCTTGTTTCGTAAATAGTCAAAAATTGTATAAATCCTATAAATAAATTGAAACGCATTACAGTGTTGGTCCTCGTATAGGCAGTTTTAATATTATTTCCAAGTAAATTGTGATTTTAAGTCTTCTCACAGAGTCTGTAAGATAAGTTTTCTTCATACGTGTCCAGATCGCATAGACCAAATCGATAAAATAGACCGTATATATTTTATTGTGAACTTAAAAATAATTCACAAATTGGGTAATACAATATTATTCGACTAAAATATCTATCACCATCATAATTCTAGCTTTACAACCCTGCGCGGGTCCTAGCTTCCTTAAGATTTTTTCTCCAGTCGTCCCTGGGCATGATCTTCCTCCACCAAGCACATATTCCCATATTTCTCATGTCTGCATCGATGTTATCAAGGAACCTTATTCAAGGTCCTCCTCTCCTTCTTTGACTAATGAGTCTATCAAGGAGAGTTTTTCTAGCTGGGACCTTTTGTTCCACCCGCATTACATACTTTATCCACCTCAGACGTCCTATCAACTCGTTCGATGCTTCCAATGAAAAATATTGCTAATATGTTTGCGTATGATGTCAAATGAATTTGTTCTGAGATGAGATGTAATTGTTTTATCAACCCATTCTTTTTTCACACTGTGCCCGATATTTACCCATGATTCATTCAAATACACTATGTTGTATCCTTCTGCACGGTATTTACGAATTGCGCGTAAATAACGATGACGCCACGAGATGATTTCTTGTTTTTCAATCAAAATTGAATTTCTGCCACGTTTTATAAACACAAAATTCATACCACTCAGCAAGCAATATAGCGTGGCCCGTGAAAAGCTGGGCAAAGTTTCTTCGACATTTACAAAAGCCAATATGGTGTTTATTGTTGGTGGTATGTTGTCACAAAAAAATTGGTGAACTATTCTACAAATTTAAATCCTGATATCTTCATCGTACTTGTTGTCACGAGAATTACCAACCTTTCGCTTCTTGGGCCTGCTCTTTAGAGATTGTAATTCAATAGGTGATGAATATTCCTGTCGTATACGAAACAGAATCTTTTTGCAAACACCACTCATTTCTGAAACTTTCCTAATTACACTTGATACAAAATCGTTGTTATCCTGATTAAGATAATAATTAATAATATTCATTAGTATCTGCTTCTCTAAAAGCCACCAACAAATAATAACAATAACAAAATAGTAACAGTACATCCAAGATGGTGCAAATAATCGTAACTCGAATATGTTTACGCGCTCCGAAGAACAAATAAAGACTAATTAAGGCCCTGGGTGTATCAAGCTTTTAAACATATTCTTTACAAGAATTACTCTAATTGCTTCTTAATTACTGAATAACTTATAAGAAAGTATTTGCAGTTGATATCAACCAAAATTACAAATTTCTTACATATTATGACAGTAATTAGCACCGCAGGGACATAAATAACATTTTAAATTTGGCAGTTAGTAGATATGACCGGAATTATTTTAAACTTTGAAACAAATGTTTATTTAATGCCCATTTTAAGTTGATAAGTTACTATTAGAAACAAATAATGTATAGTATTATGTAAAATTATTAGCAAACGATATTTGTAAATTACATAAAATGGTACGTGAGGACTTGTTGAGAACTCCTGGTTTAATTTGTTTATTTTGAAAGATAGACAATAGAGAACACAATCGCTCACTGCATAAAACTGGCAACGTCTTGGCGAAATTCCCATAAGGTTAGCATTGCACATTTTACCCTGTACAAACTAGTCACTTTGAGACAAAGTATAGCCTGCTCATTTCTCTCCAGTCGTCCCTATCCATTGCCTTCCTCCGTCAAGTACGTATTCCCATATTTCTTATTTCTTCATCGCTGTTATCAAGAAACCTTGTTCTAGGTCTTCCTCTTCTTCTTTGACTAATGGGTCTATCAAAGAGCGTTTTCATAGCTGGGATATTTTGTTCCACCCGCATTACACGTACACTTAACCTCAGACGTCCTATTATAATATATGTTTGACGATATCTGGGTCCTGGTTCTATAAAGTTCGAAGTTGTATCGTCTTCTCCACACTCCACTGTCATTCACTGCTTCATAGATTTGCCTTAGTACATTTCTTTTGTAACATCCCAACATGTTTTTATTATTTTTTTGTTAGACTCCAGGTCTATGAACCATATGTTAGGACTGGGCCTATTATTGTTTTTAGAGTTATTTTTGTATTTCTTGATATAATTGTAGATTTAAGGAGAATATTGAGCATAAAATAGCATCTGTTGCCCCTACAAATTCTGCGGTTTATCTCGGCGGTAGTATTATTTTCAGTGTTAATCAGCACTCCCAGGTATACAAATTCGTTTACCGCTTCGGTTACGTCGTTTTCTATAACAAGTGGTCGTAGGATTTGTAGTTGCGTGCTTATTTTTATATTCTTTGTTTTTTAAGGTTTATTGCATTAGTAAACAAAAATCTGTATTGCAGTAGAATGATGTAAGAGTTCTCCGAGGAATAACATGTGGATCCGATCACTACTTAGTAAGAGCGAAAATTTTGTTCCCACTTAAGATAATACACGGAGACAAAAACCTAGAAGACAAGCAAGACTTGCAGACAGTGGATACTCCGAAGTACAACTTCAATAGTTTTATAAATGATAGTACTAAACAGCTATACCAACGACGACTGGATGAAAAACTACGAGAAATATAGAGACAAACATTTTCAGATATTTACGAGAATATTATTGCTAGTTTACACCAGGCCTCTAAGGAGACACTTGGGACACAGCAAAACAAAATTAGTAACAAAATATGGTGGAACGAAGAAATCGAATATATGGTAAAACAGAAAAAAGAACAGCATCTAAAATGGCTAAATACAAAAAATACTGAAGACCATCAAGCTTACTAAAAAACCGATAGACAACTACGAAAAATGATAAAACAAGAAAAGAATAAAACATGGGATCAGAAATGTCAAGAAATCAATACATACATCGGAGGGAAGCAATGTACAGAGGTATGGAATTTTATACAATCAGTAAAAAATACAGGAAAAGACAAAGCACACATACACACCATAAAACCAAGACAATGGAAAGATCACTATGAAAGCTTGCTGACAAAGACAAAACAAGAATACCTAGCGAACTCCGCAACACAGTCAGTACATATACAAGGAGAGGAAGCGAGGGTAGACATCGAAACAGTAAGGAAGGCTGTAATGACCCTAAAGAATGGTAAATCCGCTGGACCTGAGGGAATCTATGCTGAAATGCTTAAGAATGGAACTCATAAACTATTTGAAAAATTAACTTATGTGATCAATCAGTGTCTAAATGGACACCCAGTACCAGAACAATGGAGAACGGCATACATGTCCTCAATACACAAAAAGGGGGACAAAAGGAATTGTAATAATTATAGAGGCATATCGGTAACCAGCACCCTGAACAGACTATATGGACGAATTTTAAGAAATATGATCGAGGAAGAATATAAGCACAATGAAGAGGAAGAACAAAGCGGGTTCCATGTAGGAAGATCGTGCACCAATAACGTATTTTGTCTTAAACAAATAATAGAAATAAGATCGGCTAAGAATCTAGAAACTCATATTACTTTTGTAGACCTGCAAAAAGCATATGACAACATCTCCTTAACAAAACTGTGGACAACGTTGAAAAGATCTAACATCAAGCACATGGATAAATGCTGTACGAAAACTATATAGAGACTCAAAGGCACAGATAAAAACAGGAAAATATCTAACGGAAGAATTCCTGGTTACAAAAGGCTTGCGACAGGAATGCTGTATCTCACCAACCTTATTCAAGATATATGTTGCAGCGGCATTGGAAAGATGGAAAAGAAAGGTACATAGGATGGGTATAGAGCTTAGCAATGAATGTATATATACACTCAAGTTTGCTGATGACCAGGTAGTGCTAGCGACCGACAGGGAAGACATACAGTACATGCTTAGAAAACTGATAGAAGAATATAACGAATGGAGAGTGAATGTCAATATAACAAAAACCAAATATCTTTGTATTGGAAACAAGTCAGATAACATAGACCTCGAAAACAGACAACATATTTTCTGCTGTCAGAGCTATGACTACTTGGGTGTTGCCTTTGACAATACAGGAACTGATACACGGGAAATAGAAAAACGAATCACTCAAAGAAAGTCTTAGTCTCAATGGTATACTGTGGAGTAAAGAGATCACGAAAGGAAGAACATTTAATATATATGAGACCATGATTAAAACTACTCTTCTTTATGGCGCTGAAACATGCAGAATTAGTGAAAAGAACAAAAATCGAATAGAAGCAGTAGAGATGGATGCAATGAGAAGATCTTTAAGTATTTCCAGACAAGACCGAATCAGAAATGATGTAATAGAACAACGTATGGGAATAGAAGGAAATATAACTCAAGATATAGAGAAGAAACAATTAAGGTGGTATGGGCATGTTCAACGGATGCCAGCAACAAGACTCGGACAAGGTATCAGACAACGTCGAAAGACGTTCTAAACCGATGTATATATCTATTGTTAAACTCATTTTTGTAGCTAATTCTTTTAATCCTACATATGCCTCTCGTACGGCGTATTCCATTCTACCAACAATATTGATATTATCAGCATAGGCAAGCATTTGTACTGATTTATTATATATTGAATCAATGATTGTGATTTGTGACATACGTATTACTTTTTCCATAGTCAGATTGAACAGTACACAGATGAGAGGGTCTCCCTGACGCAGCCCGTTATTTGTGTTAAAAAGTTCAGACAGTTTCCCCTGAATTCGTTCTCTATATTAAAATTTTTCAAGAGTTAATTTTGTTAAATTTACCAACTGACTTGGTATTCCTAGCTCTTTCATTACTTTCAAGATTTCTCTTCTATTCACAGTGTCGTATGCTGCTTTGTAGTCTATAAATATGTGATGAGTATCAATGCCATATTCCAGTGTTTTTTATAAAATTTGTTTTATGTTGGCAATCTAATGAATTGTCGATTTACCACCTCTGAAACTAGCCTGGTATTTTTCTACTATTCGTTCTGCGTATATGGTGCCCTACGCTGACATAGTACTGTGGAAAATATTGTATACGTTGCATTTAGAAGCCTAATTTCTCTGTATTTAGAGCATTCAAAGATATCTCCTTTTTTGTGAATAGTGCAAGGTATTCCAATATTTTAATCATTGGGGAGGGATTCATATTTCTTTTAAAATAGATATACTTAATTTGAAATGGTTTTTGGCGGAATTAAAAACGTTTAAAAATCTCATTTAATTTAGACCAAACACGAAGAATTGCAGCACATACAATCTAACAAGCCACTTCACACGCTTGGAAAATCTATTAGATGGAATTATAAAATTTTAATGGCGAAATTTCCTGCCAAAAACTATTACAAGCTCTTAGATTATTAGAGTAAAGTAATTTACTATGAGTGTATCGTGTACTAAATACACCTCCATGATGAGGCGAGAAAATTAGAGGAAGAGGAGACATAGAAGAGCTTTGAGGCAAAAACATGAATTTGCATGGGCGTACACTTTCAAAATGTAACAAAAGACTCTTTTTTAGAATGAAAAAAACATAAAAAGGCTTAAAAATGAAAATAAAAATATTATAATAAACTAGAGGAGAGATGCTGAAACTCGCAAACATTTTTTGTGCGGAATTATGAATAAAAAAAGCAAGACACCTATGTAGCAAATAAAAAACGTACAATAAATGCGGACTATGAAGAAATATCTACCATTCAAATAGAAGAAATCGATTGTGCACTTGAAAAAATTAAAATAACAATAGTGCTGCAGGGGAAGCAGGAAGAGCATTGGTCATGCTAATATACAACAACAATTATCTAGAAGATCTGGAAAATTACTGACCGATAAATCTTCTTGCCATAATATACAAGTTTTTTATGAGGATAATAAAAAAATAGACTGAAAAAGAAATTTGAGCTATATCAACCAAAGGAGCAGGCAAGATTCAGGAAGCTCAACAATACAATAGAACATCTATGCACAGTCAGATAAATAATAGACAAGACAAGTGAGTATAATATACATTTGTAATTGGGTTTTGTAGATTTCAAGTAGGCGTTTGACACTATTGAAATAAACCCAATAAGATCTGTAGTTTTTTGTTAACTTCGCATTTATTTACAATTTGTAATAATATAAAAATAAGTAAATTGTGTAATTATTTTACAAGAAACATGCAAGAAGTTGTCCCATGACAATTTCCCATTTACATATATTTTAAATTTAACCAATATGATTTGTAAATTTGGTATCTATGCAAAAAATATAAATAGAAAGCTTGTTGACACACCACTGGAGTGTGTCGATTTAGTTTTTGATGAGGAAGTGGCCTCATAAGGTTCATTTCAATATTGTTAGGATAGTTTTTACGCCTCAAAGCATATTTTTGGGAGCAATTTGTGATTTCTTCTTTAACAGTCTTAACTTAAAGGTAAACTTAACGGAACTTATTAGGTACATACAATGGTGTATTTGTAATGACGGGTGCGTAGGACTTTTTATTGTAACCTTTCCAAGGTACTTACATTAGACGCTGATCCCTACAGCTGGATCCCATAACTCCATACTGAATTTATAACTGATTTAAATACTAATACCTTGTTATGTTTTTGTGATTGAGATATTTGTGATTTTTTACTTAGTAATCAGTAAAGTCTGCTAAGCTTAAGTCCTAGTTGTTTTCTTTTCATAAATATATGCTTCTTTCATGTTAACCGGCTGATTGATGCATACCCAGTTATTTCACGTGATCTTTTTGTTAAAACTCTTGGTTATTTAAAGACACTGGTGGGCATTGGGTTTTTCTATTATTGAATGATATATGGATTGAATTGCTCTCGTTTACCTTTTTTGTTTACCGTCTCAGCTAAATTTGTCTTTCAAGATTGGCCTGAAGTAGCTGGGAAGCAACGTTGGGGTTTGAATGTGAAACTAAAATTGCGTTGTTGTCTGCGTACGTTGCTGTCATAGTATCGTTGCTTGTAAGAAGACCAGTTGAAAATATCAGGTAGAGAACAGGTCACAAAATACTACCCTGTGGAATCCCTACTTTGATAGGATTTAGACTTCTGTACCGATCGTAATGTCTTACTAGGAAATGGCAGTCGTGGAGGTTGGACTTAAGGATAAGGAAATAATTTAAGGGAAGGAAGGACGTCTTAAGTTTTTAGAGTAGAAAAGTGTGCCAAACTCTATCTCAGGCTCCAGAAATATCCAAAAAGGCTGCTGAACAGTATTTCCTTTCTTTTAATACTTCATGAAGAAAATTACCGATTATGTGTATTTGCTCAGTGGTGGTATGTTGTTATCTAAATCCAAACTGGTGGTTAGGTATTAGTTGGCGTTCTACAAGAATGGTTATAAAATATCTAACAGTAGTTTTTCAAAAACATTTGACATCATCGGCAGTAGGCTAATACATCTATATGATTTAATACCGTTGCCTTCACACGGGGCAGATAAAAAAAGAAAATTGCCTTATTGATGATGCGAAGAGATCGCTAATCGCTACGAGGGCAAGAGGTAGAGAAGAAGTAACCGAAGCTAGCAGAATGGGGTCAAGGGTACAAAATCGTAATGAACCAGTTCAAGCTGTATCCTTTGTATGAGATGCCACTGGACAGGAAGCTTGAGGTTACCCGAGAACTGCTTCGACCCGGCCATTGGCATGGTGTTCAGTGAGACGCCGAAGCTGAGCAAGCTATACCTTTTACCGTAGACGAACTCAACGAAACGTTGAGTGCTCTACTAGATGGGATACCACCAGATGCGGTGAAACGCATTGGCAGTGTGGAGCCGACGTGGCTTTTGGAACACTTGAAACTTAGCGATTTCAGGCAAATTGGAAGATCTCGAGGCTCGTGCTACTTCCGGAGGGGAAGACAAGCATCGACCTGCTTACCTTTTATCATGCATAGGTAAATTATACGAAAGGCTTCTTAGAGGGCGAATAAACACAGTGATAAAAGAGTCAGACGTGCTGTCACCCAGGCAATACTGTTTCAGAAAGAAAAGAAGCTCGTTAAATGCGCTGATGAAAGTCTTCCGGGAGTTGCGCGGGGTGGAAGTTAACCAGAGGTTAGCAATCCTACTGTTGTTTGACGTCCGGAATCCTTTTAGTACACTAAAATGGAAAGGGGTAAATAAAGGCTTTACGGGAGAGAAGGTGTCCGAGGTACTTGATGAATTGGGTCTCCGATTATCTGTTAGAGAGAAAAAATGTTGCAGCAAATGGAGTGGTGGTTGACGTGACGGCTAGAGTGCTACAGGGGTCGGTCCTAGAATCCACGCTGTGGAACTTGGCATATGACAGGATTGTGAGCCAACAATACGGAGAGGGAGGAGAGCTACGGTGATATCCGTTGCGTTGGGGGAATCATGCCCAACATCAGAGGGCTCAAAATTAAGAGGAGGAGGGCCCTTCATTCTGTTGTGGAATCGATCATCCTCTACGGTGCGCCTGTCTAGAGTACTGCAGTTTTAACAAAGGCGTACAAAAAGTAGCTTAGTCGAGTAGATAGGAACAGTCTATTGCGGGTGGCATACAGAACAGTATCTGCCGAGGCATTAGAAGTTATCACTGGGTGTATTCCGACGCACGTGCTGATGAAGGAAAAAGGAATAATATAAGAGAAAAGAAATAAAGACATAGCAACAGGACGTTTAAAAAAAAGAAAGGGAGAAGTTCATAATGGTGTGGCAAGAGAAATGGGAGAGATGAGAAGGGTGGCACATTGGAAGAAGTTGCTGACTAATCTTAGTTGAATCTAAGAAGTTTGATGGACTGCGGGTACCGGCGTTTGGATTACTTCCTGACGCAGATTCTCACTGGATATGGTTGCTTTAGGGCATACCTTTATAGATTTGAAAAGGCAAAAAATGACAAATGCCTGTATTGTGAAATATCAACCGCTGTCTCACACACTATTGGTATGCGATAGATGAATAGATGAGAGGAGCCTGTTTAAGGGAGACCTAGAAATTAGGGAGCAATTAGTAACTGGTGAAGGAGATGCTTAGGTCGTCAGATTGGTGGAGAGCAGTTCAGAGATATGTAAGGAGAACGTTGAAGAGAAAGAAATAAGAAGAAAGGTGGCCTGAAGAGAGGCAGTGTACCCAGGAGCAAGCAAGAACATAAGGCAGAATGAGAAAGAACGAGATTAAACATGAACAGGGATAAACAGAGGGAGAAAACAATTCAGTAGTGTGAGAAAGTGCTAGAATGCGTGAGAATTGTGCATGAATGAGAGATCGGGGTAAACGCTGTGCCAATGTTGCATCCCAATCAAGGCGATCCGGCCGGTAATTCACCACTGAGGAGGGTGAACTCTGTCCACCTTCTACGACCGAGGTATGTTTTGAACATTTGGACTAACCCCCTTATAAAAGACAAAACAAAAGTTTATTATTTACATTTTTTACATAAAAATTTACACCAAATTAGTGCACTTCTTAACTTTTCTTTGATCATTTCATCATAAAGAAATCATAGTACACTAAAATTAAGCTGAATTTATTGCTGACTTATCAGGCATTCTAACGGTATGTTACTTTTTAAAATTCAATAAAAGTTGGTGTTTATATGAGAAAAAAGCTTTGTATTGCTTAGACATTTTTGATGTGTTTATATTACCAATATTGTATAAAATAATGGTTACTATAGAATGTTTCATATAAAAATGAGTGCACGTCATTCAAGATTTACGACGTCAGAACCCTACAACGTTGCCAAAATACCAGAATAGTTAATAAATGAGGAATTTTTAAAATGTTAACTATTTCAGAATACACTAATCAATTGGATTTTTAAAATAGAGGAAATAATCACATTTTCAAAATTGATTTGAAAGGTTCATTATTTCTATCAACTTGAGCAATATTATTAACAGTAGATGATACATTTAGTTTTAAGACTACTGCAACACACTTAAATACAGTACAAAACATTTTAATACAAAATTATATATTCTAAATTTTAAACTTACCTCTTTTAGAGCATTAATAGTAAAAATGCCCCTATAAAAATAATTAGCTGTTAAAGTTATTAATCTAAATTTAATATGTATTTATAAATACAGTTTATTAATATATAATATATTGTGAACAAATTGTGAAAAAAATATAAACAAAAATGTTACTCTAGAAAGCGGCAACACTAAACAATTTTGCCAAACTGTCAGTGAAATTTGAAGTATTCCTATATCAGTAGCATAGGATTGTCTAACCTATTTAATTAAAATTATTATTTTGTGGAGTATCAAACTTGTACAGTTATTTTATAAAATTTATATTATTAATAGGAACAAACGTTTTTGGTTATTTAATCAACATAATAGTAAAATTCCCAATATAATCATGATTATATTGTATCATAAATTGTGACGTGCAACGTTTTTGCTTTGAAAAATGGTATAGTAGGTACTTCTTTTCTATCTGCGTGACATAGTTAATTATTTATAAATATCCGTGAGATAGAAAGAAATTAAGAAGGTCTATATTACTAAGCGAGAAAATAAAGATACCATTCCTGATAAAGTCTGTTTTTTTCACATGCGTAAAAAGAATCCGATTTTCAATATTCCCAAAGGAAAAACTGTCGTGCACGTCCTTGATACCACACACATCCTCATCCTCTCATTAATTGGATTAGAGATGCACCCGAATGCCGTGGGGAGCGAATGTAGCCTCTTATATATGTTACGTTACGTGTATATCAGGTGCTTTCAGATAGTTTCTCTAAAGTTTTCGGCGGAGAACACCGCCTAGTGATCAATGGCACGAGAAATGGATAGACGAACGGTGTCGCTGATAAAAGCCCAGGACCGAAACAAAGTTTTTGGATGTCCCTTGATATCGCCCAAGGATTTAGGATGGGTCAAAGGGCTTTCGAAGGTTTGGCAACAAACTTACTCGATATTGTTATGCAGGTATTGGCACGTTGGGCAACTTCGGAAATGTAGGTAAACGAAACACATAAATCGCATTTTAACTAAGAGATCACATTTTACAGGGTGTCACAGAATCTTATATATATATATATATATATATATATATATATATATATATATATATATATACATATCTTTATATATCTTTATATATATTTAGATCTCTTAAAATATGAATAGAATAAGTTGTCTTGTTAAAAACCCAGTAAATTAATTGAGTAATGGTTTTTGTTGAAAATTCCAGAAGGCAGAGAGATTATGGGTAAATTCTTTAAATGCCTTTAATTGAATGTCAAAAGAACCAAAAAAGTAGATGTCAAAAAGTGAAAATTGAGGTTATAAGAAAATATAAAAGTGAAAATGAATATTTAAAAAATATATCAACTCTGTTAACAACAAATACCTTTCCAAAACATTTCCAACGAAAATTTCTAACAAAATAGATAGATGATCGGAGAAGTTAAACGCAGAAAGAAGACTACTGAATATGCTCCTTTACGACTTCGTATTAACACTTCGTAAAAACGATGTTCTTCTTCCTGTGTAGATTTTGCGCGAATTAGGGATAATAATTATTTTGTTTTTGATTATTGAACTTGCATCTTTAAATCGTGTGTCAAGTCAGAGTTTTTAACTAGTTTTTTATTTGAGAATTAAAAAAAATTATTTATAGAAAAGAGGTAAGTTTATTATCCTATAATAAAAGACAAAAATAAGATTATGTATTTTTTTTAGGAAAACATACAATTTCGAGGCATGAAACTCTAGTTTTACTAAAAATTATTTACTTTTCTCGTTTTTATATCTTTTTATTCAAATATTATTTATTTAATGCTTTAAAAGTATATAGTAAATATTTGTTAATAAAAGATTACAAAAGTCTTCTACCTTTTTCTTCACTTCTACTTGGTCTAGTCATTAGGTTTAAGTGAATGTTTTTAAAAGTGTTTTCCAATACCATAGAAGGGGCTGCAAAACTTAATGAACAAAATAACGGAAACAAGTAGAAAACATGGACTGGACATAAACACCAGCAAAACCAAGCTAATGATCTTCGTCAAAGAAAACATAACTGGAGCAAATCTGTATGTGAACCAAATGAGAATTTAACGTGTCTCACAATACAACTACTGCGGAACTATAATCAATGAGTCGTGGTACAATACCCAAGAGATTATATCGCATCGGAAAGGCAAAAAGTGCATTATTGACTATGAATTCTGTGTTCAAGAGCCATGACCTCACCCTAGAAACAAAAATCAGGCTTCTTAAATGTTATGTGTACTCAGTGCTTCCGTGCGGAGTAGAAACGTGGACACTAAAAGCGGAAACTTTAGGCTTTTAAGCTATGGTCATACAGAAGGATCCTGAAGATACCACGGATAGACAAAGTCGCCAATTAAGAAGTACTGCGGAGGATGAACACAACTGCGGATTTGGTCAACATCGTGAAGAGCCGTAAGCTGCAGTACTTGGGACATAAAATGAGAAATCAAGGCAGATCCGAGCTACACGAAGAAGAATATCCTGGCTTGCTAACCTGAGAGCATGGTATAGAAAGACCTCAACACAGCTATTTCGTAAAGCAACCAACAAAGTCATCATAGCCAGAATGATCGCCAACGTTCAGAGAAGAATGTATTTATCATCATGAAAGTTTAAAAATATATTAATCAACATTTTCTAAGAGATATGGGTGTTATTGATTGGAGAAGATTTCTGAAACAGGAAAGGATGGTTTTCTTTAAATTGCCAAGTATTATAAGATTGCAAAATAAAAAGTATGGAGTGGTATGGATATAGTACCTAGGTTATAAGATTCTGCTCATGATTCTCAAAAACAGCAACTTACAAAAAAAAAGAGAGTTATAAATCATTAAGTATCCAAACCATATCAAGGGTGTATCATAAAATTCTCAAAATTTACAATAAATGCTTTAAATACATCAAAGATTTATTTTAAATTCTAATAATTTTGTGATACTCCCTGGATATGTTTTAAATACTTAGTTATATTTTTTTTGAACCCGGTATGGTTAATTCTTTATTACTGATAAGATTTTAAATTCACATTCAGATCCAATTCTATTGGATCCAATTCTAAAACAATTCACCAAGACATCTTGAAAATTTGTATATTGAATTCAAGATGTGTAACAGAATGTGTATGGAAGAGAAAGTTTCCCATTTTAGCCAATGGAAGTAACTGTACAGTTGAAATTATTCAATTAAAAAATTAAAGTTGAGACAATTTTGAAGATGAATTGCTAAATAAAGACATTATTCAACTTCCTTAAGTTGAAGATGTTTGAGAGATCTATAAAATATTTTTGTGTTAAGGGAAAACCTCAGGAGGATCATTAATATACATATAATTTTTTTTATTTGTTATTAACTTTTCCTTTACATAATTTAATTTTTAAATCTAATCAATCTATTTCCTTTCATTGCCTGTCTTCTGTCAGTTCATTTCTCTGACATGTTTCTGTTGCGCCCTTTTCTTCTCTTTTTCTACACGAAGCCGTTGGCCTGCTACTAGTTTTGTTCTTTCTCAAACAGGCTCACTACCATATATATATATATATATATATATATATATATATATATATATATATATATATATATATATATATATATATATATATATAGTATAGTACACGGGTCACCAAATGGCGGACCGCGGTCCGCATCCGGACCGTGAGCTTGTTTTTTGCGGACCGCCGTTAAATTCAAAATTTAGTAATAAAATTAAAGTGTAAAATTATAATCAAATCTAAGAAGGAAATGTTCTGAGACTTCTTTACGCGTTTCCTGGAAGCTTGCCAAACATATGAAGCCATTTAGTGATGCGACTATCGTTAAGGAGTGTTTTCTGGAAGCAGGAAATTCATTATTTGAAAATAAAAAGGATTTTGTCGATACTATTTAGCGTATTCCAATATCTACTTCTTCAACCACAAGAAATACACAGGTATTGGCTGATGAAACATTTAAAACGTTAAAACAAATCTTGGCTGTCACTAAATATTTTGCTTTGACATTGGATGAGTCATGCAACATTACAGATACAGAACAGCTTGTCATTTTTGTGCGCTAACTGGACAGAACCAGTGAAGAGTTTGTTGAAGAACTTTTTTGACTATTTTGAGAATGTCAGGAACTATTACAGGAGAGGATTTACATAAGACTCTGGTGGACTATTTTGGCAAAGATAGTGTGGATTTAAAAAAAGTTATTTCGATCCCCTCTTTGAGACTCGAGGCTACCTTCCTAAACGAGGTGGTCTAGTTGCTTGGTTTCAACTACGTAACCAGTATGATCTCCTGAGGGGGGGTTACAACTACTGGAGGTTTTCTGGGTAACCTCCTCCCCCCGGTTACGCCACTGCCTGGTTTAGTGCTAAGTGTCCGGACCGCGGAAGTGTAGTAGGTTTTCGAAACGGATCCTCAGGGAATATAATTGGTGACCCCTGGTATAGTATATCGATGCTAACTACTTTATTATTCATAGTTTCCTTCCTAAATTGACTATTTTTCTTTAAAAATGCAGGATTCCATATACTAAGGATAAAATCTGTAAATATGATTTTTTAGTTAGAATAAAATCATAGATGTTTGTGTATAAAAAATATTAAAATTAGCTTTTATTTCTGTTATGATTCTTCATTTACCATTTAAAGTATAATATTTAAAAATTATTTTAGCTTTATATATTTAGTTTAGTCCTACCCTAACCTACTATTCAATATAGCAAATTGTAATACGCTAAATACAAATCATTAAAATTGTAAAGAATCAGGTCACATTGGTAAAGTATTACTGGTTATTTCCATTTTTTATTTATTTTTAAGTATTTATTTTTTTAAAACTTCTCTTTTTGATTAGAACCCTCTACACACCTCAATATTCTAACAATAAACATATTTATTTATATTAGGAATCTCTTGAGAATATATTATAAATATTGGTTAAAAGATTATAAAAAGTATTGTAGCTTTCTTTCTTCTTTACTTCGACTTGGTATTGTATTTAAATAAACGCTTTTATTATTCTAAAAGTCACAATGAATTGATTAACATTGCTACTAACTACAGTTAATTTTTTGTATGTAATGAATGCTAGATTTTCTTGTTCTATCATATGAAAAAATAAAATTACCACTTGTACTATTTCTTTAGCTTTGTTGTCCTTATTTAGGTTATTTGAAATTATCTTCTGTGTCTAAAACACAACAGTTTCCACTAATTACATGTAATTTCCACTAATTTTTACCTCTTGTTCAAGCTCTTACTCTTCATCAAATTCAGCATAATTTTTTGTACAATCTTAATCACTTTTTTCTTTTTAAAACAATATTATTGTTTTCTTATTATATTTCCAAATATATCTTGATTCAAACAAAAAACAGTAAATAACATTTAATAATAAAACCATTGGTACTACTGAAATAATGACACTTGATTTAAAAATTTATTTGCAGTCAAAGAAACTTTTACGTCCAAGATATTCACGAATTTATTGACACAGAAAGTGATGAATAAATTTATGAATTTCTTCGTAAATTTATTGTTGGTGTAAAGCCCGTTGTATAAACATGCATTTGAGAAAATCATATACAGAGTGCCCGTAAAGTATGGAATAAATTCGATATTTCCTAAATAAAAAGCCTTTTTAGAAAAATTTCGAAAAAAACACGTCGATTTTTAAATTTAATGTTCTACATTTTACAATAAAATTTCATTATACAAGATGATACGCATTACAATGATGACCTCATCGGCTCTTTTTTTAAATGTAACATCCTGTATTTTAGGACATTTTTAGATCGATAAAAATGAGCTGATTCCAAAAAAGTATAATACTGGGGGTCTATATAATTTGAAGGATATGCGCTAAGAAAATTAATTTTTATTGATTTGTAATATTAATAATTTATAAATAAATTATAATAAATATCTTGAAAGTAATCCAGTAATTAATACATGAATTAATCTTAAAAGGTCTAATTGTAGCCCTTGTTGTATTTGACAGTAACCCAAACGTTGTACAAATTCTTGTAGAACCTTGTATATGCTTTCTTGAGAAATATTGTTTATTTCGAATTCTTGTTTTTAAGTCTCCAATATTTGCAGGTTTCGTTTTATAAACAACATTCTTTAAATGATCCCACATAAAATAATCCAAAGAATTGAGGCCAGCAACCTCGCTGGCCATTCAATATGTCCACGTCTTCCAATCCACCTGTTCGGAAAAAATTCATTTAGGCACCTTCGAACATCTAAAGCATAATGCGGAGGCGCACCATCCTGTTGAAACCATAAACTTTTATCAAAACCTTCAAGATTAATTGTAAGGGGGAATAAATTAACTAAAGTAGGTACGAGATACCCACTTAAAAACTAAAGGTATGCTGGCCCGTTTAAATTACCTTCGAAATAGTAGGGTACGATGATTTTATTTCGTACAATGCCAGCTCATACGTTTACCTTTTGCGGGTATTGTGTATGATGTTCCCGCACCCAGTTGGAGTTTTCTTTTGCCCAGTATCTACAATTCTGACGGTTGACCTCGCCATTTAATTTGACTGTAGCCTCATCAGAAAAAATAATATTTTGATCCAAGAGAGGGTTTCGGTGGCTGTTATCCATCATTATTTCGCAAAATTGTATTCTTTTATCTGGATCATCCTCGTTTAATTCCTGTACAACTGTGCATTTTACGAACTTTACTTACTTTTACGTACTTTGTGTAACGTTGTTTTGCAAACATCGAGATACTGTTTTGCAAACATTAGAAGTAGAACATCTAATGTTGTAACATAATTTACAGAGGGACGACCTGATTTGCGTGCATTTTCAACCGTACCAGTTTCTCGAAATTTCTTTTCAATCATACTTACTGTTGACTGCTTGATGGGTATTTCTGGATATTTATCAATAAATAAATTACACACTTTCATCTGAGTTCGCAATTTGTATCCATACCCAATCATCATGAGTATTTCAATTCTTTGCTTTACACTCAAATTCATTTCTACTTAAAATTAATTCTAAGCAATAATACAGAACATTCACGAATTAACACAATTATTGTACTACTTAATTGTTATTGAACGTTACTAAAAATAATTACAGTTTACCGAAAACTAGAAGTAGGCTACTTTTTTGTAATTAATCATAAATAATTTATTTTCTAAGCACATATCTTTCAAATTATATCCATTAGACAAGAGTATCCTACTTTTTTGAAATCAGCTCATTTTTATCTATCTAAAAATGTCCTAAAATACAGGGTGTTATATTTAAAAAAGAGCCGATGACGTCATCACTGTAATGTGTATCACCTTGTATAATAAAATTTTATTGTAAAATGTAGAGCATTAAATTTAAAAATCGACTTGTTTTAGATTTTTTTAAAAAGGCTTTTTATTTATTATGGCTGAATTGCCATTTAGTCATTCCATTCAATTTTTTCTGGCTTTCTTCTATTCAAAGCTAGGACGACAAAAAATGATTTTTAGTCTGTTGTAAAACTTAACATACATAACAACACAACAAATAAGTCACTTTTGGAGAATCGCTGAACTTTAACATAACTTTGTCTTTTTTTTAAGCCCTTTTCTCTATTCGGATAGCCGAATATAGGCCTCTCCTAATTCTCGCCATTCATCTCTGTTGTTTGTAATACGTTTTCACATTGGCCAGCAGTTCTTTTAATATCGTCGCTCCATCGCATTTGCGGTCTTCCTCGTGGTCTTTTGGCTTCATATGGTCGCCAATTCCAGATTTCTTTATTCCATCGGCCATCCGTAAGACGTTCGTTATCTCCAGCTCATTTCCATTTCAGTTTAGCTCTTCAGTTCGACAACATATTTTACTTTTGTTCCATTACGAATGTTGTAATTGGTTTTATGGTCTTTGAGCATCTGTCGTTCCATAGCTCTCTGAGTTATTCTGATCTTCTCCATGTTCATTTTAGTGAATGTCCAGGTTTGAGCTCCATATGTAAGTACAGGTAGGATACAAGAATAAAATACTTTGGTTCGCAGTCTTTAAGGTATGTTTTTATTTTTAAGTACGTATGAGAGTCTTCCGAATGCTGCCCATCCCATTTTTACACGTCTGCTTATTTCGGTAGTCTGATTTTCTTTTTTTTTTGTCTTATGAAAACAAAAACCACCGTAATTTGTAATTCTAGTTTGGCAATTCATTTGTTCGGAAAGCACGAATTTTTATATTATATTTTATACCGATCACCAAATTCGCAGCTGGTATTTTAGGATCAACAAATTTTTAAAGGAATTAAAAATTACAGTTTTAAAATAATAAATTTCTTGTATGAAATTACCGGTCTTTTTACCTCCAGATAAATATAGTCCTATCTGACTGATAGTTATCTGTCAGATATATAGTAAGGTAAACGTAAAATTGATTTCGGAATACACCAATATTAAATTAGTTGTCAAAGAAATCACACTAATGTTTTAATATCTCTTACTACAATTTATTTGTTACAGTATGCAGTACGGTCAATATAAACGATTAAATGTGAAATAATTTTCATAAAATATGATCTAAAGTGTTGTAATAGATAATATTTTAAAAAGCAGTTTTCAGAATGAAAAAGTAATGCACGACCAACGACCCATCTCGAAGTATAAAACAAATTTGGCCTACAGCTTTCAAAAACCCATTTAAAGTCGACAGCAACGAATTATTTTATGTAATATTCATTAATAGTGACATAAAACTTTACGTTGTCTCAAGCCTTAAAAGTTTTTGACCCTTCTCGAGGGTTATTGGCTCTTTTCATTTACTATTAATATACGCAGGTCACAAAAGTCGCTTATTTCTTTATGAAACTATTCAGTTAAGTTTATACGTTTAAAAAATGGTTTTTAAGAAAAATTTCTGGATTGATATATATATATATATATATATATATATATATATATATATATACATATATATATATATATATATATATATATATATATATATATATATATATATATATGTATATATATATATATATATATATATATGTATATATATATATATATATATATATATAGAAATAGTAACGTAACTTTTAAGAAATCACCTAATTATTTTTCTTGTTTTTGTTTATTTTCATTTTTATATATCTTTATATAAAAAAACTTGTACCACGATGTTTGTTAATAGGTCAGTAAAGCAAAAAGAGCTGAAAAAAGGTTTTTGAAGGTTACAGAACTTAACTTAAATTGTAAGTATTGTATTATAAGTATAAATT
Organism: Diabrotica undecimpunctata; assembly: GCF_040954645.1. NCBI lineage: Eukaryota > Metazoa > Arthropoda > Insecta > Coleoptera > Chrysomelidae > Diabrotica > Diabrotica undecimpunctata. The sequence goes on along the minus strand of NC_092810.1, from coordinate 41,678,347 downwards.
ATTTGCTATTAAATTCGACTGCTGTAGAGTCCATTCAGCGAACTTATTTCGTTGTATATGATCGTTTACCTTCAGATCCTAGATCAGTTGAATTTTGTATGAGTGCAGATCCAGTCACTATACAAAATTCGCTAAGTTGTGGTCTATGAAAGTGATCCAAGTTCTTGTGAGCGACGTGAACTCGACTGCCTTAGATTATGTTTGCACATTCTCACGGACCGTGGCGATATTTTGGGTAGATCTGGCATTTCGTTTACGTGCGTGTGCTGATCGATAGCTTACTGAACCAATGGATTTCAATTTATCTATTGACCTGAGAATAGTCTTTTCGATAGACTAATATAGTGACCTTAAAATGGGTATTGTTATACTTTATGTCCTTTTTCTTGAGGAAGTTAGAACTTTATTATTGTGCTTAAAGAAAGAAGCTACTACTGTACTCATTAGAGCTGTCCTTCAATGACTACTGACTACATGCAGACTTTAAAATATTGTCCCAATGAAAGAGATTTGTATCTAATATGTAGAATATTGCGTAAATTTATACGCATTTGTAGACTAAAGACACATCATACCACAAAAGAAGCATCTAATTACAGGAGAAGCTTTGAATCGGTTATCACCCTAGGTGGAGACTGTGTGGTTCATCAAATATAGCTGAAAAGTTAAGTATTGAGTGACTCTCAAAAAGATAAATAAAATCATCATCCACCAGTTTAAAACATATTAAAATATAAAAGGAATATTCGAGAAAAAACAAGATTCTAAAACAACAATCAAAATGTCATAAATATTTACAAAATTTGATTGACTGACCAAACTCCCTAACTTCGTCTTTATGAATTATTAAATTTTATTTTGGTAATATTCTGGCTACATTCCTAGGAAGCCCACCTCTGGGAGGGCCATTTGCGAAGTTCCACTACGTTTACGACGTGTATATTCTTATTCCCAAGGAAGTCACTCACTTATGAGTAAGATAAGAACTCCACGCGTGAGTATGTGTGTAAGTGCCGGAGTTTTGAAGTGGATGCTACAGCGATATTACACTCAGACACATTTTTTCTAGTAGGATCATTAGAAAAACTCTACTTTTGATTTAAATAGGTGGTGTTTCTTCTAGAATACAACTTTTTATTAATACATAAACTTTTTAATGCCTGTGTTTGTCGGTCCGTTATAAATAAAACATTTATTGCTTAAACGTTTTGGCTATTGGCCATTTTCAATAAGCATTTTAATTACATATATAAACTTAACATAAGACACATTTTTTGATAGTTTATTATGGAATGCAACAGTAGTATCTGAGCCAAAATATATATAGCAGGTACTACAAAATAGAATTTAAAAAACAGCTCAATTTATTAAATTATTATGATACGTACTGGAAAGATCATTAATATTAATCATATTATTGATATAGTCTTTCTTTTTTATGTGAATCATCTTCAATATGCATCTTTAAATGAATTTTGAATGCTGGGTTAAAGTTTTAGTGTTTAATTCGTTGGTTTATACACTATATGGGTGTGCAACAAAACTTCTCTGTAGATAGTAGTGTGATTGTCCAATAAATATTGTATTGCAGTCTCTACGACTTTGATGCGACTCTCCGCAACATTGATGAAAAAAGTAGAGGCCTTCGAAATGTGGGCTTACCGACGTATATTACGTATATCCTGGACTGAGCACGTGACCAACGAAGAGGTACTACGCCGGATAGGTAAAGAGAGAGAGGTAGGAATAAGTATAAAGAAAAGAAAGTTGGAATACTTGGGTCACGTTATGAGACATAATAAATATAGAGTACTACAACTGATCGTTCAAGGGAAAATAGACAGCAGAAGGGGTCCAGGGAGGAGAAGACACTCGTGGCTTAAAAAATTTGCGGCAATGGTTCGGATTGTCATCTGCTGAACTATTCAGATCTGCCGTAAACAAAGTCAGAATAGCCATGTTGATTGCCAACGTTCGGAACGGACAAGGCACATGAAGAAGAAGTCTCTACGAGAACTGATCTAAGTAAAAGATGATATATTATATCACTTAAATTCTTAATACCATCCTTAATAATATTAAGAAATCACTAAGTGAAATGTAAGACATTTATATTCGTTTGACTTTTGATTTTGTTATTTTCATGATGAAGAACAGTGGTATTATCAAAGTCCTTGTACTGTGGAATCGACTTGCTAAGCTAATGCGCAACGGTCTGGATAGAAGCATGAGTCACTTTTATGGAGAATAATCCTAGATTTGAGTAGATGCGCTGTTTGACCAACGTACGACTTATTACATGAAGTAAAGGAAATAATATAGGCAATTTTACTAAGCTTATCTTTTATTGTTTTATCCTTATTTTTTGAAAATAAAGGCTGTAAATTGTTAAAGCTGATCTGTAACCAGATTGATTTTAAATCAATCAATATTGTCAATCTTGTTGTTTTCTAAATTATATAGTATCTTAGTCAGACCCGGAGTCATATCTTTGATATAAAATAATGACAAATATCTATTTAAAATTGGATTATTAGAAACCCTGTCATTGCTTAAGCTAACAGGATCAATAGTGTTAGTCGCTATGGGAGATGTTAAGTCTTTATTATGAACTGCGTCAAACAAAATTTTATTAACCAATGTATTTGGATAAGAATTGGCGATAAATAATTTTTGTAGTATTTTATGTTTTTTTTTTTGGAATGAAGGACCTGAGAAATTGATGATGTTGCTTTTCATTTGTTTCGCTAAGTTGACTTTAGTGGATTGTTTGTGACACAAATTATAGTTTAAATACCTCTCTGAATGAGTAGGTTTTTGACATAAATCAATTTTAATAATATTTTAATAATAATATTTAATAATATTATACCCCTAACGACTACAAAGAGATTAAAATGTTCGCGGACAGTACGGCATAACAAAATGTTCCCAGAAACGCGCATCTTTTAAAAATTTAAGAACGTCAGTTTATCGAAAATAAAATTAAAGGTAGTTAAACATGATTTATTATGAATACAACATATATTTTTGACAAAAAAATGGGAAGCGGCAAATACCGTCTTGTCCCTAGCAAAGTATATTTTCGTGAGCTGCTTATATGACGGCGTTTCCCGTCACAAAAAAAAAATAAGAGAGAAACGGACAAATTGATTAAAAACAACAATTTTATTTGCTAATCTTCGAAGCAAGATTCCCCATAAAAAACTGGCCTGCTGGGGCACGTTTTAGAAAGGTACTTGGTCTTCTTTCATATCGATTTTATTGCACAATATTTACATCTCAAACAGTAGGATTTATTTGGATCCCTTGGTTTGATATCTTATCGAGAAAGTACATTTCAGAATGAGTGTTCCTGTTTGCTCTTTGTTGATCCGGTCGTCGCATTTTACCATCATGTAATGGTCCAGTCTTCACCAAGTTTCTTCCATCATGCTGATGTTTATCAATTGCTAAATATTCTTTTACAGTTTCTTCGCGAACCTAAAGAAACGGTAACTATTTGTCTAGTGTTTTTTTATGTAAAATGCATTTCAAAGAGAAATGGCTAGTAGGTACTACTTCCTCAGGTTTTACTTTTTTAACGACATACCTGTTTTTAGCAGTAATCAATTTGGGATGATATTTCGTAGTAATGCAAATGACATACCGTTTATCCCTCTATTTTAAAACGTTTACTTGACCACATCGGCTCCAACGCTATTCACCTTTCTTTAACTTGACTTTTACGATTATGGCAGGATTTCTTTTACGATCTTTTTCGTAAGGTACCAGTTGTATGGGTTTTCGATGAAGAAGAACCTTAGAAAGAGAAAGGCAATTATAAAAGTTGTTCATACAGATATGATGTCCACGATCTAGATATGACTTCACCAGAGAGAGAACTAGTTGCTTAAGTTTTGGTACACCACTCGCTTCGTTTGTTTTTCCGGAATATATTTTCAGATTTAGCACGTAACCGTCGGTGGTAAAAACAAAGTAAAACTTTATTTCGTACCTGGCGCTTCTACTTTTAATATACTGCCGAAAGCTTAACCGACCGCAAAATAGCATTAGTGACTCGTCCAAGGACAAATCTTCTGGAGGAACAACGGCACTTGTAAGTGTAACCTTGTAGTGGTGTAACCTTTTGCAGTTTGTTATCAGGATTTTCTCTGTCCATAAGAGCAACTTAAGTACCTTAGGAGTTCTTCAAAACGTCAGAAATATGACGATAAAAATAGGGCTGTAATATATTGGATCCACTGAGAACCTTTTCTTTATTGAAGGACATTTGGATTGACTCTGTAAGATACACAGAGCTAGGAATACTTTAAGTTCAGTTTTAGTTACTGGTTTAATAGAACTATATCTATAATTTCATGTGTGTGGTCTTTTGGTAGTCTCCAAAATGTCAGCATAGGCATTCATAGAAGTGGCAATCATGTTCATAACGTCATCATCCCAGAACTTTATAAAACGTTCGGCTACAGTCGGTATATTTTCAAACACATATTGGGTACCACTATCAGCATTATTAAACTGAAAATCAGGAATATATGTTATGGTATCACATCACATATCCTCTTGTGGTTACAAATCGAGATCACTAACAATGTTATCCTCATCACTACTATCGTCTCTAATGGAGTGCTTGTCACTGGAGTCATCATTATCATTATCATCACCACTAAAATTAGGGTCTAAGATGTTATGGTCACTACTGAATAACTCAGGCTCTGAGTAAGCGTCATCAGATTCAGATAATCATGTATTGACTTCTTCCATCAGTTGCAAAAGCCTTTGTTTGTCTTTCTGATCCATTTTGCCTAATCGCAATGTCGATAATCAAATTAGATTTTTATATTACTCCACCCAGTAAATAAAAAAAGTTTATGTTTCCGAATAATAAATAATATGGCATGGCAAAAATTATGTAGGGACATTTTACGTAATATTTTGATGTTTGCTAGGTCACCAGTCGTGTTCGTATGGGGAAATCAATATACGCGGTCCGTGGCACATATGTTATGCCTAAGCAACAAAATTGTGTTTGGCACGCGCATTATACCACGTGGCACTTAACGTGTTAATAAGTGAACTTGTCTAGTAATAATATCACAAACGTCTAATTTTAGTCCTGTGAGATTAAAGTGTCATTTAAAAGTTCTAATGAAAATTTTTGTGTGAAATGTACATAATGCTCTTGTACATTAATATTTTACAAGTACTGTTTGGAGTATAGTCTCTTAGTATTCAGATATCACCGGAGTTGGAGAAGCAACTATTTATAGACTTTTAAAGCAACGAAAGAGTGGAAGTATTACAGAAGCTTCTAAAACGTTAACAGGAAGTAAACTCACTCATATAGACGATACTGTATGACAATAGATTCAAAGAAAAGTTCATTAATTTTATAAACACAAAAAATTCCTATTTTGGATAAAATTTTAGTAGACATTACTTCGGGTACGACGAATCTTTGCCAAAATCTTATTGATCTCTTAAAAGAGATCAATTGTGGAAAACTTAATGTAAATTAGGATTTGTCTAAAAGAATAACAATAGAAAATCTACACTCATAGAGAAAGAAGAAATTATATTTTAGAGGAGGCAATATTTAAGGAAAATTCGAAAATTGAGAAGGAAAGGAAAAAATAGTTTTTATTTTATTTAATCAGGCATTTATAGAAGGGTTTTCTACGGACTTAACATTTCCAAATGGTTAAGTTTGCCATTTAATTATCATTCATATTAGAGTAGATGAAGAATTTGTTGATGGGGGCTTGATAGATTTTATTTTAGATTCTATGAACCACTACCATAATGAAATAACTGCTGAAGTTTTTGAGAAATATTTCAGTCAAATGATAGATTTATTACCGACCAATTCCGTAATAGTCATAAACAATGCCAGTTTCTATTCAAGATTCAAGAAACCGTTACCTAACACTAAATGAAGAAAGCAAGAACTCTTGGATTTACTAATAACTCAAAGAAATAGTAGTGCCAGCAAAAGGTTTACTTAAAAAAGATCTATTGCAGCTAGGCAAACAATATTCACCAAAATTTAAGAAGTATAGTGTAGATGAAAGAGCAAAAGAACATGGAGTTAAAGTGTTGCGATTTCCACCTTATAACTGTGATTTTAATTCCACAGAACCAATCTGGGCTCAAATGAAGAAATATGTTGCGAGAAATAATGCAACATTCAAAATGAGATAGAATAAGCAAAACAAACCGAAACGTTTGCGAACGGCTACTCAGAGTTTTTTTTGAGCTGGGCCGCAGATAAGTGAATGACAAGGTGACTGGAATGGGGTAGCTGCAAAAAGTAAAGCAAAAGGGATACTTACGTGAATCTCCTAAAACAAACACAATACAAGAAGGTTCTTAAGCTATTTGAAGTAGGACGCCGCTTAGAAGAATATTTCTGCTGAATGAAAAAAATGCTCTTCCTTCCTAAAAAATATAAAAAAGGGTTAGAAACTTTTTAAAAGAAAAAATACTCTTTTTTAGGGAAAAAAATTACATATTTATTGTTGTCTTCCCACAAACAGTTACAAATATAAATAGTAATACAAAATATCAAAAACAAACTTAATATGTTACTATGGGTTTACAAACTCTATAAGTTGGAGATACTACAATTGTTAATGGGCGATATTTTGTAGCGGAAATAATTTATTGCAAATGAAAAATATCTTTTTAAATGGAACTATGCACAACGGTTAACCTTTTTTTTTAAACAAAACAAAACCAGATCTCAATTATGATTAGGTATGTATCAACTTAAAAAAAATAAAGCTAACTGTCAGATGTCAATACTAATATCCAAACTTAGAGAATAAATAATATGACAGCTAGACCACACCCTAACATCTATAATTTTACTTATTACAATTTCTTAATCTGTTACGAAAGCAATTATTGATGGAAAATGTCTATTTTTACTTTAAAATTTCAACAAAAAAAGTTACCTAAATTTCATTAAATGTTATTTTTTTTTCTTTAAAAATTCTGGGGTTGGAACTGCATTTAAATTCACTGCCACGCACACAAAAAACTGCATCTCACACTGCGAAATAGCCTGGAATGGCTTTGGACAAACAAAAATGAGGATGGAAGCTATTCACTGGGACGCAAACTTTAAAATTCCGGCTTCTTAAAAACCCAAACACAATGGAATCATATGGGTATCCTTCTAAGTTGTTGGAAACGCCGTTTTACAAATCTCTCAGATGAGAGACGGCATGAAAATAAAACAGTGACTACTCTTATCAACACTGACTCATTACATTAAATATGTATAATTCACTTTTCATAACAAATTTGCCGGTTTTTCAAAACTAAACACGCCGCGTCTGCTCTCAATAAAATCTCTCCCAAACCTGAATTTGACCTTCTTTAGTCTATGTATACCGACTGCCACCGTTTCCTCACACGCCTCTACAAGTCTTCGCAACGGGCCAATAAGAACTCTTTTTCAAGGGAGAATTTGACCTTGATCATTGCTTTCTTTTAAAATTGTTGAACTATACTCAAATCACTTAACAGAAAAGTAGGTGTCAACAAATACATGCACAGAACCCGTGAAACCTCATGTTTATACAATCGTTCAGGGCTATATTAAGATTCTAGCAGTCTATAACATCTGAATTTGAAATGAATTAATTTATAATTTTTAGGTTTACTGTTAAAATAATAGTAATCAATGATTAATCTTCCAAAGAAGTATACTTAAATATTAGTTTTTGAAAACTGTCATTAACACATCATTAGCTAATTGTGGTATTAATTAAAAGGCAAAAAAAAGAAAGTTTTTTAATACATTTTACGCTTTAAGACCAATATTTGGAAATAAGTAATAATATTATCATTAATGATATAAAAAGAGACATATTCTTGTGTAAATGTTAGGGAAAATACTTATACATATATTATTGGGTAGATAGTATTATACATTTAACATTACATTAACATTAATAAATAAAATTTAATTAGTCGACGTTTCGATTTCGATTTAATATTTATTTGCGTCAGCAGAAACGAATGTATATTTAGAAGCATTATGAGGTCACTATTTTTGACTTTGATGCCGGTTATGTCGAAGATGGTTCGAGATATCAAAATGCCGTTTTCAGATTTTGATTCAAGAGACAAAACTATATATGAATCCGTCGATAGATCGTCCTCAAGTATTGCATAGGCGACAACGTACAAACGAACATACTTTGCGGATGTAAAAACGAAAGGTTTTCTTTGAAAATGATGAAGAAAACTTTTTACTATTACATATAAGTAATATCTAATTACGAAAACTAAAGTACTGGAAAACTACATAGATACAATGAATAAAATGGGTTACAGTTTTTCATTTTTAAAATATTCCATTTTGTTTATGTAATTTCGAATAATATAGTATCTTTTATTTATCATTGCTACTCATTTTCACCTTAAAAGCTAGATCCACCTTCAACCGGATGGGGACCTTTTTCAAGAGCCACAACCGCTTTCTTGGTATAAAAGTAAGAATGCTGCGATGCTACGTCTTCTCTCTTCTTTTTTATGGTGTTGAATCGTGGACCTTGAACGAAGATATGTGCAGAAAATTGGAAGCATTTGAGATGTGGCTATATCGGAGATTACTTAAAATCCCGTGGACTGACCGAGTCACCAATGAGGAGGTCCTCAGAAAAATGAAGAAGAATCGAGAGGTACTGAACACCATCAAATCTCGAAAGTTACAGTACTTTGAACACATTATGCGAAATGAATCCAGATATGCCCTTCTACAAGCCATCCTGTTAGGAAAAATATTTGGAAAACGGTGTCCAGGAAGAAGAACAGCCTGGTTGAAAAACCTTAGAACCTGAGGTTATATATTATAAAATAATAGATAATATATAATTAAACAGATATATTAAAAAGGTCAATACTCACAAACTAATGTTTATTTTCAAGGTTTTGCAATTTTTCAGAAGCGACCGATTTCAAGGCTTACAATATTTGCCTCATCCTCAGGCATAGCAACGAGTTTGAAGATGAAAAATCACATATTATGCACTATGATGTCCTTTTTTTGTTGTTTTTGTCACAGGTTCTTACAAGGAAAAGACCTTTTATTTACATACATAATGATCAACATATCATCTCAGTACAATGATAGTGTCATAAGGAAAAAATGAAGACAGATAATACCCTGGATGTAAGCGGAAAACTTCTTATTGGCGATATCTATATTATTGTTTTTTAACAAAACAAAGTCTTTGCTGGGCTTGAGGATGAGGCAAATATTGTAAGCCTCGAAACCGATCGCGTCTCTATCACTTTGAAAGTAAATATTAGATTGTGAGTATTGACCTTTTTAATATATCTGTTCAATTATGGACTCACACTTGCAACCCTTTCAATATCATAATAGATAATTATTATAATAGAGTCAAAATAATATTTTTACTTACTTAGGCTGATAGAAAACAGCAAACACCAAACCAAAATTTTCACAGTTCTAAGTTTATTTAAATAACACTATAATTATAAACCAACACTATAATTATACCGACACTAACATACATAGAGCTATTAAAAGTAAAAATTATATTTATATAATTAAATTCAACAGACATAAATGTGATTCGTAAGGATTACTGAATCCATATCTGTTAAAACTGCAAATTAAGCGTCTTTGTTTAGAGGTGTAGATTATCGTTATTTGTAAGTTTCTACTTGTTACTTTTGATACGCTTTTGTATATAATCAGTTACAGTATAAGTGACTTTGTAACAAGTAGAAATCTTTTCAGCATTTCTAGACATTGAGAATGAATTGATCACGCATTCCTAGTGTTTATATTCTACTTTTCTCTTAGGCGAACGAACTGTAAGACGTAATATATGAATTATTTTATTACGCAGTTTTCTTAAATGCGTCGCAAACACGTTTTTGTAAACAACTTTTAAAATAAATTTTATACATAGCCAGGAACGTACCAATAAAATTTTATACCTTAAATATTCGATAGTCATAAGGAATTTATACATGCTACAATGTTCGTTAACCATTATTTGACTCCGTATCAAAAATTTCATCTGGCAATTGGCATAAAGCTATAAGACGTGTCATAGTAGAGGAAGAAACATTCTGGAAACTCGATATGTCATTAGAGAAAAAATAGAACCAATTATTATTTTTGTGAACAATGGTAATTGGTTCATTTATAGAAGGTTTGTCTACGGGCTTCAAATTTCCAAATGGTAAAGGTCGCCGTTTAATTATTACTTATATTGGAGAAGATAAAGGATGTGTTGATGAAGGCTTGCTAGATTTTATTTTAAATTCTACGAACGATTACCATGAAGAAATAACAGGTGATGTTTTTAAGGAATATTTCAGTCAAATGATAGATTTATTACCGACCAATTCCATAACAGTCGTGGACAATACCAGCTACCATTTAAGAATAAAGGAACCGTTACCGAACACTAAATGGATAAAACAAGCACTATTGGATTAGCTAATACCCAAAGAAATAGTAGCGTCAGCAGAAGATTTCTCAAAAAAGAGTTAGCAGCTATGCAAAAATATTCACCAAAATTTAAGAAGTATAGTTTAGATGAAATAGCAAAAGAACATGGCGTTAAAACGTTGCCCTTTCCACCTTATCACTGTGAACTTCACTCCATAGAACTAATCTGAGCTCAAATGAAGGAATATATAGCGAGAAATAATACAACATTTAAACTTCAAGATGTTCGTTAACTATTATCTTACTTCATATCAAAAATGTCATCTGAAAATTGACGAAAAGCTATAAAACTTGTCATAGTAGAGGAAAAAACATTCTAGAAACTCAATATGTTAATAGAGGAAACAATAGAGCCAATTATTATTTCTGTGGAAAATGAAAAAACTGATAATCATGATGATGCCTCCTTATCGAAAGATGACAACGTTAGTTATGTATTTGGTTATGTTTGGTTATGTAATTATATATTTATATTACTAATTATAAGTTTATATGTATTATTAAATTGTAAGGAAATGTCCTGAACCATTATTTAGTACTTTTATAAAAATTAATAACTCTGCCTGTATTGGGATGGGATGAATTTAACAGCTCTATAACCGATGCAGCCGGTCCCAAGTCCGGATAAAAAAGGAGGAATGGAGGAGCAACACCTCTAAAAAAACCAAGGTTCAACTAGCCCGGTTGATAGCACCCTGTAAGAGCTCCTTGTCTAGGATTACAGACAAGGGGTAGATGATGCTCTTAAGCTGATGTGAAAGCAAATTGTCTAGGAGAAGGAAAACTCTAAAATTAAACCCTGGCCCTCAAAGTCGAGGGTTGTGGCATCGGGCTAATTCCCAGTTACTCAGAAAAAAAAAATAGAATGTTAAAAAACCCAGCAAAACGCCTCGGAATGAATAGATCAACTAACGACGACGTACGCTACGAAAACGAAAGAGCCAAGGATCAGAAAACATCGGAAAATATGATTACTTCTACAGCGGGATACCAAAGGAGAAAAGAGCTCAACAAGGTGTTGCCATATTAATACGTAAGAAGCTAAGGAATTACATAACTACTTGGGAGGCCATAAATGAGAGACTAATAAAAATAAACCTTACGATTGGAGGACACAAATGCACAATCTTCGTGTATATGCAGTAAATGATGACGCACCAGTAAACACTAAAAACAATTTTTTTGAGAAATTGAATTTAGAGGTTGCAATAGTCGGCATATCTCGAGAAATTATCATCTTAACTTAGATGTTATTAGTTAGAACTAACTAATTTTTCTAACTCTAATGCTTCAAATTGGTTGCATTGCTCCCGTAGTGATCCTTTCCCAAGTATGCTCCTTTTCTAACTTGGCTGCACCGTACTGAAGACGACGAATAGTCAGAGATACGTATATACAGTTGCCATCAATATACCATTTTTGGTTTTCTGTTGCGAGATATGACATTACTTTTTACTTATATATATATATATATATATATATATATATATATATATATATATATATATATATATATATATATATATACATATATATATATGTATATATATATATATATATATATATATATATATATATATATGTATATATATATATATATATATATATATATATATATATATATTGTAGCGTTTTTAAATTTGTGTCTATATATAATATTTAATATCTATATAATAATATAAATTCTGTATAAAGTTTTGTAGCCCGCCCCTATTTTGTTTATCTCGTTAGTACGCATTAAAAATTACCAGGAAATCTGCGTTTGTCTTTTAAAAGGGAATGTAAAAACGATCGATAATATAACAAGTTTTGTATCCAGTTTTCAAGTTTTTTTTGTCTTTATTTACATTCAAATCCCCCAAATCTCTGAATACATTGTGAGGTGGAAAAATCAATATAATACGTGTTATTTCTTCATATTTGAAAGTAGTTTGTTTGAGGGTCGCTTTGTAACATAGTTGAGGCCTGTTTTAAAAACAAGAAATTTATGTTATGGACGTAAGAAGGGTCGCCCACACCAGTATTAGATTTAGGTCAAGAGGGGAATTTATTTTGCGTTGAATTTGGTAAAGTGTAAGGCATTGAGGAAGTCAAGCAAGAAACTTCAAAGTAGATAGATGTTTGGGCGATTTTGAATCGCGAGTCGATTCAATTTTTTTGTGTTATGTCTTAAGACCGGTTTCGGTGATAATACTCTTTGCATAATGGCAGTTTAGAACAGAGTAATCATCGTAAGATTTGTGCAGTACACCAGCACTGAAGAAATTTTGAAAATATATAATAATAATATATATAGGATGTTCCCGTCGTCAGCTGGCTTCCTCCACCGAACCTAATTCTACATCTTTTGATTGTTCGTCCCTGAGTATGGAAATGGTTGCTTTGTCCCTGTTGGAGAATATGTCCAGATAGATGTTCCATAGATGTTTAACAAGTTTTTTTTGAAAGTTAAGTGCGAAATAGTGAATCAAGGTAACAATTGACATATTAATTTTTCCAAATTGAATAGACATTATTTTTGATAAACAATAATTGCTTTCATTAAAATTTAAAAGGATTTGTAATAATTAATAAATTGTAAATTTTATGGTTTAACATTGTAATTGTTTTTTTTTAAATTCAATGTTAACATATGACAGCTAGCTTTATTTTTTTCGATATTTATTTGTTTTGTTTGTTAAAAAAAAGGTTAATCTCTGTGCGGTAACATTTGTAAGTTTTTGTAGTATCTCCAACCCATGGAGTTTGTAAACGGACACATGTAAGTTTTTTTATTCTGTATTTGGCAACTATTTGTATAGTATATATTTGGTGCAATCTGTATTTTTGTAACTGTTTGTTAGAGACACAAATAAATGTTTAATTTATTGCTCCAACCATTGTGTTTATTTTAGTGTAGAAAAATCTCCTAACTTTTTTTTGTGTGTTTACTTTTTAGGAAGGAAGAGCCCTTTTTTTCTTTCCTCCAGCAAGTTTAGGATCCTTCAAAGCGGCGCACTTATTCTAAATTGCTAGAAGCCCTTCCTTGTTGTTTTATTTGCCCAGTTGCCCAGGAGATTTACTTAAGTAACCCCTTTGTTTCATTTTTTTGTGTAGATACCCCAATCCGACCCATTTATTTTAACTTATTTACGACCCCAGCTCTCCAACAACCCCCTGAGTGCCGTTCGCACAAGTAACGTTTGTTTTGCTTGCCCTTTCTCAACCCCTTTAGTTTCTGTCCCCAATTTTCTACCCCCATAATCTTACCCTAAGGTAGGCAAAATATATCGTTACAATATATATATATATATATATATATATATATATATATATATATATATATATATATATATATATATATATATATATATATATATATATGTATATATATATGTGGATATATATATACAGTGGAACTACCGTCCATCTTAAGAGCACTACAAGACTGCAGGTCGACCACAGATATTGTAATATAGTTAAAAATATATATGAAAATGCCACAACAACCATAAGTCTATATTCAGCAACTAATAAAATAAAGATAAAAAAGGGAGTCAGGCAAGGTGATACCATGTCACCAAAGCTGTTCATTACCGTTCTTGAGTATGCATTTAAAAGACTAACATAGCAACAGAAAGGAATATCCATCGATGGAGAAAGATTAAACCATCTACGTTTTGCGGACGATATCGTGCTTCTGTCAGATAATCTGGGAGAGATCAAAGACATGCTCCAAGAACTGAATGACATACTACAAAAAACTGGGCTGGAGATAAATTTCGAGAAAACCAAAATGATGACCAATATGGTTCCCAGCGAAGAGATATAGATCAATAACAACAAGGTAGAATTAATCGATAAATACACATACTTGGGTCATGAAATTAGAATATCCAGAGACAACCAAACCTGCGAGCTAAATAGACGAATCACGTTGGGATGGGCAGCATATGGAAGGATGAGAGACATTTTTAAAACAAATACCCCAATTCACCTGAAAAGGAAGGCATTTAACCAATGCATCTTACCAGTCTTGACCTACGGAGCAGAGACCCTAACTTTAACGAAAGCTACTGCCGAAAAACTGAGGGTAACACAAAGGCGAATGGAGAGATCAATGCTGTGCCTGACCTTGAAAGATCGAGTGAGAAATGAGAAGATACGCCGACGAACTGGCGTAGACGATATTATACTGCGAATCAATAAACAAAAGTGGAGGTGGGCTGGACATGTTGCTAGAATGGAAGACGGAAGATGGACGAAGAGATTATTGGAGTGGAGACTTCGACAAGCGAAGTCGAGGCAGACCACCCACCCGATGGACCGACGACCTAAGGAGAATAGAAACAAACTGGATTGCAGCAGCTAGAGATAGAGAGAACTGGAGACGTTTGGAGGAGTCCTATATCCAACAATGGATGTGAAAATGGGGCTGGATGATGATGATATATATATATATATATATATATATATATATATTGTGACGATTAGGGTTTATAGAAAATAATTTATAAGTTATATACTACATAATATTAGATATTTGGTTGTTTTAAATAAGTTATATACTAGAGAATTTAATAAAAATATATTTATGTGAGGGCATTTTTAATAAATTAGCATATAATCATTGTAAAAAGTTGTATTTTAATATTGTAAATATATATAAGTGAGCCATGTGCTTAGGCAACCAAAAATACTCTCGGAGATTGACAGATATTTATACTCTGAAGTGACGTTTAAAAATATTTACGAATATAAAGTGGGTTATAATAATATATTGTTTGAAATGTGTATTTTATTAAATTAGAATGTTAAGTTACTAATTTAATTATATATTCTGATCTGAAAAGCCTAAATGTAAACAAAATTATTAATAGAAAAGAATGGAATTCTCTGGATCTCCGGAGATGGCCATGTTTGCGAAATGGTTTGTTCCAGAAAATTCAGACAAGTATTTGATAGAACAAATTAGAACATGATATCTTACGAGATGGTTCTGGAATATCCGAAACATATAAATACCCGTGATTTGGATTCAAGAGGGCAGTTTTTGAAAGTTTTTAGTCAGAAAAGTTTTAGATAGTGCAGTCAGAAGAGTTTTTGGCAGTTTTTAAGTTTTTAGTCAGAAGTCAGGCCAGTTTATTATGAAAGTTAGTAGAAAGATACAATTAGTTAGTGAATATTGAAGTAAATTGTTCAGAATTTTCAAGAAGTCAGTCAGAAAAGTTTAGTAAGAAATATGAAAGTTAGTTGGAGTCAGTGAATCAGGTACAAATAGTCGAATTGTTTAATATAGTGAGTTAAATGAAGATTAAAAATTATGCATATAATTAATGCACATTTATAATTATACACAAATAATTATTGGAGATTATAAAAGTATATTGGAAGAAATTAAATTATATTATGGTTGGAGATTAATATAAATCAACTTATAATAATTGGATATTGGTATATTGAAAAGAAGAATAAATATAAATGCTGTTTGCTGGTTTGATTGGTGGTATATAAATGCTGGTGAAGAAAAATATATCTTAAATTAGTAGAAGCTGATAATTGGAAAAAGAAATTTCACAAAAACAAGGATAACCGAAGTACGAAGACTTTCAGTGGTGATTAGAATATATATAGTGGAAAACAGTTCATTTAGGCATTCAGTGAAAGAAAGGTACAAAATTTTGTTAATATAATTTAGTTAGTGTCATAACAATTTCAATTTTGAAGATAGTTTGTTTAAATTTAACATTGTCTATAGAATTTAATTAGTTTTATAAGAACATCAATTTAAAGATAGTTTATTTTAAATTTACATTGGCTAGGTTAGATATATATGTGTGTTTCATAATAGTTATAATAAAGATAATTTAAAAAAGTACTTACAAGCTAATTCTTTGAGAACCGCGATAAAAACCCTATATATTATATTATTAAAAATACTCATTGCTCATCATTCAAACAAAAAACATATCATAACAATTTGGCGCCCAACGTGGGGCTCTCTATTTAAAAGAATTAGTTTGGGAAGATAAGTGCTCTCATATAATTAAATTAATTATCAGTAGAAAGAAAAAATTATAGATTTTATTTTTAATTATATTTGAACAAGTAAAGTCTCAAAATGTCTCAAGGAAAGAAAGGTACAAGAAGCAAAAAGAATGAAGAAGATGTGGAAGTAGAAACACAACCTATACAAGAGGAGAGTTTAGTTCAAGTTCCACAAGATACTGCAGAAATGAATCCAGAAAGAGAGGAAAATGTCAATATGGCAGCTTTGATGTCATTAATGATGCAGATGAACAAGACAATAGAAGAGAATACGAAAAAAATGGAAGAGAATTCAAAAGAAGTCAAAGAAGACATGAAAAAAATAGAACAAAAAATGGAAGAGAATTCAAAAGAAGTCAAAGAAGACATAAAAAAAATAGAACAAAAAATGGAACAGAATTCAAAAGAAGTCAAAGAAGACATGAAAAAAATGGAACAGAAATTGGAAGAGAATCATAGAAAATTAGAGAAGAAAATAGAAGATAATAATAATAAAATTGTAAAACAAATGGATAAAAAACTTGAAGCTGCAGAGAAAAAAGTAGCAAATGAAATAAAAAGTATACGGAATGACTACAAGAAAAGGATAGAAAATGAGAGGACAGAAGTAAAGAGGATTATTCAAGATAATAAGATAGATATAGAACAGAAAATAGAGTTACAGAAATGTAACTTAGAAGTAAAAATTAACGAAGACAGGAGAAACACAGAAGAAAAATTAGACGATATACAACAAAATATCCAAATAAATAGTAATCAAATAAGAAATGTGGAACAGAGAATAGATGATATTTCACAAATGAGAGACATAGGAAGACCTTACTTAAATTTAACAAATGAGACTGGGATTAAATTCTCTGGTAATATAAAAAATTTGCATCCTAGAGTATACATAAATAGTTTAAAACATAAATTAAGATTTGTGAATAATATTAATGATATTAAAGATTATATTAGAGTGACATTAAATGACAATGCAGCAACTTGGTTTGCTAGTATTGAAAATGATTTAGATAACTTTCAAACATTTGAAAATAAATTTTTAAATTATTATTGGGGTGAATTAGAGCAAGCAAAGTTTAGAGAAATTCTATATTTTGGAAAGTATAATCAAAATTTAAAATCAAATATGGTAGATTATGCATTGAAATTGATAACAGTTGCAAAATATTTAGAACCACCACTTAGAGAGGATGAAACAGTCTTAAATGTATCTAGACATTTTGATGCTGATGTTGTGCAAACCGTAACTGTACAAAATATTCAAACAATAGATAGTTTTATTAATTTTATTCAAAGAATACAAAGAGGCAATATGACAAGTAATAATAACAGAAAAAACAACAATACTTTTCAATATAATAAAAATGATAATCAACAATATAGACAATCATATAACAATAATACTAGGTATGGTGATAATTTACAAAATTTTAATAATACTAACACTAATCCAAATAGACAGAACTTTAATAATAATACTAGTTATAATAGACAAAATTTTAATAATAATACTAATTATAATAGACAACATTTTAATAACAGTACTAATAATAATAGACAAGATTTTAACAATAGAAGAAATACAGAACGACCTAACTATAACAGACAGGTAAATTGTGTTCGAAGGAATAGAAGCTGCGAAGG